>NW_028270180.1:64530034-64843534 GCF_037043375.1 Chiloscyllium plagiosum | reverse complement strand
GTGCAGCTACCCAAACCTTTTTACTCTTATCTTAAATCTATGGCTCCATGGTGATTGATCCCTCCATCAAATGTTTCGTTAAGTGTACATAATCCATACTGCTCATCATTTCGTACATCTCAACACTGTCTCATCTCAGTTTCCCCTTCTTTCAGAAAAACAACGCCAGTCCGTCTAAACTCTTTAATAGTTGAAGTTCTTCAATCCAGATACTATATTGGCAAATCACTTCTGCATCGTTTCCACAGTTGTCATATCACTGCTATAATGTGAATTGCAAAATTATACACAATACTCTAGCGAGAGACAAATGATGACTTGAAATAAATGTGGGGAGATCACAGACATTGGTCTTTTCCAATAAAGTCATTCCCTCGATACTGTTCTGTGCCCTTTTCATGAACCCAATGCTCCAATGATCTCTGATCCATGCCAATAAAACACTATACGTGAGGATTCAAAACCCAACCACATTGTCTGATAGCATTAAGTGGCTGAATGGTCCTGACGGTGATATTGGGTGACGTTCACCTAACAAGAGTGACAGCTACAGCACAGACTTAACGGTGTTAATGTAAAAGTGAATGTTAATTTTTCCAATGGCCCAGTGACATGGGAGGAGGGATGGAAAGGGGGAATAGTGATTGTTAAAGGGAGAAAAATCTCCGAGATTGGGTGCTGAGAGTAGCGGCTTGAAGCATTAAAACCAACACCTGAGTGAGTATTTTCAACTTAAAATTGATTGTGTCCTTTCTGCGTTTGTTTTGCAAGGGTTATGTGGAGTAACATGGAACAAATGCTCATTACTGATACTCGGATTTGAATGGAGGTTGCTTGACCACAACGCAGAGGACGAACCACTATTCGATTACATGAAAAAGCACAATACAAAAAGCTTTTAATGCAATGGCAGAGATAGTCGAGGAACCGCATCACATGCACAACAGGAAAGCCCACTGAGACCGGATTGAATCGTCACCTTCGATGTCCCCAGTGGCTGTGGAGATTCCATCATTGAGAATGTTGAAGATTGAATTCGATAGATTTCAATAAAAGATTAAATGTACAGGCGAGAGTTCACAAATATTGTTGAAATATCGGTTTCATTAAACATGAAGTTTCACATCGTAACTTTACCCGTGCCGTGAGACAAGGAAGAAACTATTATTGCACACTCACATCACACCGGTTCCCAGGTCTGGACTCAGTGAAACTGTGTACGCAGTGGCGAAGATCCGATTGGAAATTGAGAGTGGAATGACCGAGTGGATATCTACTTTGCCTGCCAGTGACAAACTCCATGAGCATGCAGTCCTACTGTGAAGGGAGAGAGGCGCGTGAAACGCCGAGGCTGGGAGCTCCAAACTCGCTCGGTGAAACTTCTGTTGATATGGCGCAGAGGGCATTGGGTCGTGGGAAAAGATCCTGAGCTATTTTAATCTGAATTGAAATGATTTGATTAGATTCCCTGCAGGATGAAAACAGGCCCTTCGGACCAACATGTTCACTACAACCCTCCGAAGATCAACCCACCCCAACTCTATGTTTAACCCTGCCTAATGCACCAAACATTATGGACAATTTAGCATGACCAATTCACGTGATGTGCATATCTTTTAGATTGTGGGAGGTACCGGAGTACACGAAGAAAACACATACAGACACAGGGAGAACGTGTAAACTCCACACAGACAGTCGCCCAAGGCTGGAATCGGACCTGGGACCCGGGTGCTATGAGGCAGCCATGTGAACCAATGAGCCAACGTGCCACACATTTGCTCACTGAATTGGCGCCCGCAGCCCTCTACAGCAACTATCTCCAAAGAATCACCACTCTCTGACTGAAGATACTCCTCCACGTCTCATTTCCAAATTGTTATCGCTTCACTTTGTCTCTGTGCCCTCGGGTTCTAGTGTGTCATAGTGGGTGAAACATTTTTGCCACATTGGCTCTGCACAGGCCTCTCAGCACTCTGTAAATTTCAAATAAACTGAGTCATTGACTCAGACATCATTGAAACAGACCGCTGTTCCAAACAGTCCATGCTACCATTAACCGAAACTAACGTAGTACCAACTACGTGTATTGGGCCCATACCTCTCTTAACATGTCCTATTCATGCACTTATCTAAGTGTCTTTTAAATGTTGTAACTTTATCCACATTCCTACTTCCTCTAGAACTTTGCACAGGAAACATACCGTGTAAAGTAAAACAAAGTGAACCTCGTGTCCTTTTTTCACTTTTGTCCTCACACCTTAAAAATACGCCCACTAGTCCTGAAATACCCCAAAGAAGGAAAGCACCGTTGCAATTGAGCTAATCTGTACCCATTAGGATTTTAAAAAAAACCATTTATACGGTAAACGTCAACCTCCTGTGCACCTTTGAAAGAAGTTCCAGCCAATCCAGCCTCCCCTTACAGCTCAATCCATTCATTCCTAGCAACATACTGGTAAATCTCTTCTTAACTCTGTCCAGCTTAATATTCTTCTTTATCTGACTTGGAAACCAGAACATAGACACAATACTACAGAAGATGCCACACCAACATCCTGTACAACCTCAGGATAACGTCCCAACTTCAACACTGAGCAACGCATGAATGCGTTCTAACAGCATTTTAACGAAGCTGACGATATATGACACGACTTCCAAAGTTCATTCCGTGACCTATTGACATGTCTATTGCGCAGGACTATTCAAAGCAGTACTTGTAATTGTACCAGTTATCCCTTTATAACTCAAACTGCAGTACGTTACATTTGTTCAAGATCATTTCTCTTTACCATTCATTTAATCATATACCCGAATGATCAATGTCTCTTTTAATCTTCTATAACCTCAGATAACCTTCTTCTCTGTCGACTGTACCACCATGGAGAGTTGTAGCGTCCCTCAGCACAGAAACAGGTCGTTTGGTGCAAACTGGTACACACTGATCATAATGCCGGTCCACATTAACCGCATTTCTCTGCACTTGGACCATATCATTCTAAACCTTTGCTATCCATGTATTTGTCCAAAAGTCTTTTTAAATGTTCTTCGTGTACACACAAAGACCTATGCTGTCATCTCGTGAAATGCATGTCGCTCATGTTAGTGTCAACCACAAACTGATGATCCCTGCCTTCCATACTGTCATCTAAAACATTTACATCACTCACAAACAAAGGAGCCATCACTGATCCCTGTGGAACACTGCTGGTCACAAGCCTGCAGTCTGATAAACAACACACCAAAATCTCACCCTTTCTCTTGTTGTTAATTGAATTTTGTATCCAATTTGCAAACTCACTGTGAACCACATCTGATCTAACTTTACTCGTTAGTCTTCCATGTTGAATCTAGTTAAACGCTTTCCTGAAGCCTAAGTAAGCAAAATTTTTGTTCTTGCCTCATCACTCCTCTTGCGTACTTGATCAAAACTCTCACAAATTTGTGAGATCCAGTTTCCACCTCACTAAACCATGCTGATGATCCCCTATTTTTCCTGGACTCTGAAAATGCTATCTTCCAAAACCACCTCAAAAAATTGCGAACCATCAATTTCAAACTCACAAGCCTGGAGATTCCAGTCTTTTCCCTGTATCCATTCTTCAACAAGGTTCGTCAATGTCCAGTCATTTTAAATCAAACCCATATTTAGAGATGACACAATTATTTCAGCAAGGAGTCTTGCAATTTCCGCGCTTACCTCCTATCATGCTTTGGGATTCAGTACAAACACAGGGTAAACCTCGATGCTAATTGAAACCAGCAACACAGAACAACATTTACCCCGTGATGTAATCTGTCAAAATTCGATAGTCAAAACGTTTCGCAAAGGTCACGATTTAAAGGGAAAATATCAACTTTTTTCTTTATGTCTAACAGAGAATGAAAACTAACAACTATTTACAACTAGTTTCTCTTAAACCCATCTTTTACCTTCCACTCCGCAATAACATTCCAATTCTAAAAGATTCCCAATAATGATTTAAAAAGTAATCATGGTTCAAAACCACTCAGCCTTTTCAAGTCTCATTTTGTGGATTTTTCTGGCAAGATTCTCTCCAGGTTTTCCTCGATGTTCTGCCATGCAAACACATTTCCAGGAAGGTACATTTGTAGGATCTCTTGAGCTGGACGTCTCTGACGCAGTCCTAGCTGTTGAAAATATCCTGATTTATACCCCAAAACATCGGATTATTTCATTGGCTTTAATATTATCAAAACGTGAAGTTCACACCTGATTTTGATTTCGGATCTTGATTCATAATTTAAGCTGATGGCAATCCAGCTCTGCTGGCTGTTTCGAACAAATGCCACATTGTTCCCTTGGTCAGAACAGGTTGTTCTGTGTCCTTGCAAGCTTTTCAACTCTTTTTTTTCACACACGTTCATAACAATACACCAGTCCAGGGTCTGGAGTTTTATACGCCTTTTACATTTTCTGAGAAGTCCAGCAATTATTTTCCTGTAATATGAAATGTTTATCAGTATGTATTTCCATGATTTGTGTAGCCTCCTTAAGTATAACATATCCTTGGCGAACAAACTTCCCAAACTGAGCTGTTCCACCTTGCTTGAATCCCTCTAAACACTTTCTCTTCGTCTAAACGTCCAAATGTCTTATAAAATAATGTAGCAGTACCTCTACGTACCAGTTGCTCTAGCAGTTGATTCCATGTGCAAGCCATCCTCTGTGTGAAAAGGATGTCTTGTCATTCGGTGTAAATCTTATGAGGGCTGGACTCCAGGATCCAAGGGAAAACGAACTTTGCTGTTCGCCTTATCGAGAGCACTCTTGATTTTATGAATCTCTATAAAGTCATCTTCGACCTCCGATGTTGCAGTACGACAAGGCAAAGCCTGCTCGTTATATTAAAAATCCAGTCCTGAGAACATGTAGACTCTTTGTTGCATGAGGCCAGACAGAGTCGAATGCAATCCAACCGCTAGAAACATCACCGAATCTCAAATTATTGATGCTTGGTCAAATAGTTTCGGAAAAGGTATCGTCCTCTTCACATGTGGAGAGTGAACATTTGGTCTCGCTGTCTCCACAATAAAAAATGACGTGAAAATTTCGTTTGATGCCTCTTCCATCTGCTGAGCTCAAAAGCAATGTCCACCTCCTTGATCTTTCAGGTAATATTTCTCGCGTTGTTCTCTTGCCAGATATGTACTTGTAGACCCTCTTTGGATTATCTTCAGCCCCGGCAGATTAAATTATTTCACATCCCCTCTTTCCTTCCTGGTCTGCACTTTATTGAAGTCCCTACAAGAAATTCACTTGAACCCTGTTGTCTGTCTGATATAGGATACTCTTTCGTTTTGATTTGTTCCTCAACACCTTTATTCAACAATGGTCACGTCTTGTGAGTGTCCAGCCTGACAAATTCAGCTCAGTTGACAGCATATCTGCCACTGGGAAAATGTTAATCTATGATTAAAGTTGGAATAACAGAACATTAGAAATGCATGATAGTATAAAATGGATTCCGCATAGCTTTGTGCAGACGAAATCAGACCTAACCTACAAGTATTTTCAGATCGTAACAAGCACAATACATAAAGGGGAATGCAGTAAATGGAATATATCTGAATTTCTAAAAATATTCTGAACGGTGTTTTATACGATAGCACTTCACAAGCATAGAAGCATAAACCAA
This sequence comes from Chiloscyllium plagiosum, assembly GCF_037043375.1. NCBI lineage: Eukaryota > Metazoa > Chordata > Chondrichthyes > Orectolobiformes > Hemiscylliidae > Chiloscyllium > Chiloscyllium plagiosum. Next base: position 64,837,877 of record NW_028270180.1, on the reverse strand, counting down.
CAATTTGGGGGTATGTATTAGTCGAGGATTGGGGAATGAATGGAGAGGCGAGGTAATGAGGGCATTTTCATGATAGTAAATTGTAACTTGCAGATTCCCGGAGCCAACAATATTGGTGCCACAGCTGTTGACAACATGTACTAATCACCTGTACAACATCAGTTAATGTACTGTTGCTCAGTATGGAGATGACACAAAATAGATATGGATGCAAGTAATGAGAGCGGCACAGCAACGTTGTGGATGGACAGAATCAGGATGAACAAGTGGACAAAAACGTATCAGCATAAAACATGCAAAAAAAGAGGTTTATGCGTTTTGGCAGATATAAATATTAAGTGGGGAAATACACAGCACAAAACATCAGCATACAGAGCTCTTCGCTTCCTTGTACATGAAATATGAAAAGCGAGCATCCAGTTTCAGCAGGTAATCGGGAAGTCAAATAATTTTGTTTCACTTTATTTAAACGGAATGGGAACATATGTTTTTTTCAAAATACACATGGCATTAGTCAGATCAGAGCTGGATTAATGTGAACAAATTTAGTCCCCCTATTTTAGGAATAGCAGTTTAGGGAAATTTAACACAAATCATCCTGGATATGGGAGGATATTCTCGGGAGATGAAACTGAGAATATTGCCCCTGTACTCATTGGAGTGTAGAATAATGTAACAAGACTTTACTGAGATACATTAGATTATAAGGGACATGATAGGATAACTTAGGAGAGAATGATTCGCCTTGTCTGAGAATCGAAGACCAGAGAACATAGTCTCAGAGTAAATAGTAACCTATTTAAGAAAGATACGGAGGAATTTCTTTCTCTTCGAGCCGACTGAATATGTGAAAGTATTTACTGCAGGACGCTCTAGAAATTGGTAGCTCAGTGTATCCAAGATTACATTGAGATTAGGGAGGGTGATAAAAAAGGAAGGGGTGTGGCGTTGCTAATTAGAAGTGGTATAATGGCTGCAGAAAGGCAGTTCGAGGGGGATCTGCCTTTGGTGCTATTATGGGCTGAAGTCAGAAATAGGAAAGGAACAGTCACCTTTTTTTTAAGATTACATTACAGTGTGGAAACAGGCCCTTCGGCCCATCAAGTCCACACCGATCCGCAATCCACCCATACACCTATATTTACCCCTTACTTAACACTACGGACAATTTAGCATGGCCAATTCACCTGACTGGCACATCTTTGGACTGTGGGAGGAAACCGGAGCACCCGGATGAAACCCACGCAGACACGGGGAGAACGTGCAAACTCCACACAGTCAGTCGCCTGAGGCGGGAATTGAACCCGGGTCTCCAGCGTTGTGAGGCAGCAGTGCTAACCACCGTGCCGCCCACCTTGTTGGGTGTTTACTATAGGCCCGCCAATAGCAGCAGAGATGTGGAGAAACAGATAGGGAAACAGATTTTAGAAAAGTACAGAAGCCACAGGTTAGTTGTCTTGGGCGATTTCAACTTCCCAAATATTGAGTGGAAGCTCTTTAGATCAAGTAGATTGGATGGGCCGGTGTTTGTACAGTGCATCCAGGAAGCTTTTCTAACTCAGTATGTACATTGTCGGACCAGAGGGGAGGCCATATTAGATTTGGTACTCGATAACGAACCGGGGCAAGTGATGGGCTTGTTCGTGGGTGAGCAATTTGGTGATGGTGACCACGATTATGTGACTTTCACATTGGTTGTGGAGAGAGATAGGTGCATGCAACAGCGTGGGTTTTACAATTATGGGAAGGGTAAATACGATGCTGTAAGACAGGATCTGAGGAGCATAAGTTGGGAGCTTAGGCTGTCAGTGAAGGATGTCGTGGAAATGTGGAACTTTTTCAAGGAACAGATACGACGTGTCCTTGATATGTATGTATCTGTCAGTCAGGAAAGAGATGGTCGTGTGAGGGAACCTTGGTTGACGAGGGAGGTTGAATGTCTTGTAAAGAGGAAGAAAGGGGCTTACATAAAGTTGAGGAAACAAGGTTCAGACAGACCATTGGAGAGATACAGGATTTCCAGAAGGGAGCTGAAGAAGGGATTAGGAGAGCTAAGAGAGGGCATGAAAAATCTTTGGCGGATAGGATCAAGGATAAGACCAAGGCATTTTATGCGTATGTGAGAAATATGAGAATGACGAGAACGAGGGTAGATCCGATCAAGGACAGTAGTGGGAGACTGTGTATTGAGTCGGAAGAGATAGGAGAGGTCATGAATGAGTACTTTTCTTCAGTATTTACAAACGAGATGGACCGTATTGTTGAAGAGGAGAGTGTGAAACGAACTGGTAAGCTAGAGGAGATACTTGTTAGGAAGGAAGATGTGTTGGACATTTTGAATAACTTGAGGATAAACAAGTCCCCGGCCTGACGGGATATATCCTAGGATTATGTGGGAAGCAAGAGAGGAAATTGCAGAGCCGTTGGCAATGATCTTTTCGTCTTCACTGTCAACAGGGGTGGTACCAGTGGACTGGAGAGTGGCGAATGTTGTGCCCCTGTTCAAAAAAGGGAATAGGGATAACCCCGGGAATTACAGGCCAGTTACTCTTACTTCGGTCGTAGGCAAAGTAATGGAAAGGGTACTGAGGGATAGGATTTATGAGTATCTGGAAAGTCAGTGCTTGATTAGGGACAGCCAGCATGGATTTGTGAAGGGTCGGTCTTGCCTTACAAGTCTTATTGAATTGTTTGAGGAGGTGGCTAAGCATGTGGATGAGGGTAGAGCAGTGGATGTAGTATACATGGATTTTCGTAAGGCATTTGATAAGGTTCCCCATTTTAGGCGTATGCGGAAAGTCAGGAGGCATGGGATAGAGGCAAATGTGGACAGTTGGATAGAAAACTGGCTAAACGGTCGAAGTCAGAGAGTGGTGGTAGATGGTAAATATTCAGCCTGGAGCCTAGTTACAAGTGGAATTCCGCAGGGACCAGTTCTGGGTCCTCTGCTGTTTGTAAGTTTTATTACTGATTTGAAAGAGGGAGTCGAAGGGTGATCAGTAAATTTGCAGATAATACGAAGATTGCTGGAGTTGTGGATAGTGAGGAGGGCAGTTGTCGGCTGCAAAGGGACTAAGATATGATGCAGAGCTGGGCTGAGGAGTGGCAGATGGAGTTCAACCCTGCCAAGTGTAAGATTGTCCTCTTTGGAAGGACAAATAAGAATGCGGAATACAGGGTTAACGGTAGGGTTCTTAGTAAGGTGGAGGAATAGAGGGATCTTGGGGTCTATGTTTATAGATCTTTGAAAGTTGCCACTCAGGTGGATAGAGCTTGTTAGAAGGCCTATGGTGTATTAGCGTTCATTAGCAGAGGGATTAAATTCAAGAGTCGTGAAGTGATGTTACAGCTGTACAGGACTTTGGCTAGGCCACATTTGGAGTACTGTGTGCAGTTCTGGTCGCCTAACTTTAGGAAAGATGTGGAAGCTTTGGAGAGGGTGCAGAGAAGATTTACCAGGATGTTGCCTGGAATGGAGAATAGGTCGTACGAGGATAGGTTGAGAGTGCTAGGCCTCTTCTCATTGGAACGGAGAAGGATGAGGGGTGACTTGATAGAGGTTTATAAGATGATCAGAGGAATAGATAGAGTAGACAGTCAGAGATTTTTTCCCCGGGTACAACAGAGTATAACAAGGGGACATAAATTTAAGGTGACGGGTGGAAGGTATAGGGGAGATGCCAGGGGTAGGTTTTTTACCCAGAGAGTGGTGGGGGCATGGAATGCGCTGCCTGTGGGAGTGGCAGAGTCAGAATCATTGGCGAACTTTAAGTGGCAATTGGATAGGTACATGGGTGGGTGCTTAAGCCCGGACAAATGTTCGGCACAACATCGTGGGCCGAAGGGCCTGTTCTGTGCTGTATTGTTCTATGATCTATGTTCTATCTAACAATTCACGAATGAAAAATAATTAGAAATTTAATTTGATCAAAGGTCATTCCAATATTTAGATGAATTTCATTTTTTAAATAACCAATGTAGGTAATTAGCTGACTAACGAATAATTGGAAGTGACATATGTTTACTTTACAGATGAAGAAAGCGACTTGTTTTCTCTCCTTGTAACACAGCAGAATAACAATGTGAATGTCCGAAATGTTTGAATCAAGCTCTTTCGAACAAAAAACTGATCACTTACGATCACTTAGCCTTTTCACCTTTAAGGCCACAACATTATCAAATATTTTCCAGGAATTTAGAAACAGCAGAACTAGTTAATTTCTTGTCTTGGGAACCCGAAGAGAATAAACAGTAGATACTGTGAATAAGTCATTGAATACGAACAATCAACTGAAGACAACATTCCTTCTTTTTAAAAATGTTCAATTTTCAGAAAATCAAAATTTATTGTCATTGTTGAATGAAACAATAAAGGGATGCTGATGCTTTGTCATTGGATTTTGTTGCATGAAAAATCCTTAAGTCTTATTGTGATTACATACACAACAAGTGTTAGCATTGAAGTGAAATATATTTACATTAATACAACTATGTTTCAACAGGTAAAATAAAAATTGGTTGTTACAATGATTGAGAGATGGTACACTGCAATGCATATGAAGAGTTAACATGATTCAATATTTCAAAAGCACTTTGCTGTGATGTCGATTTGATGCTTATTAAGATCAGTAAACTAAGGAATAAAACATAGTAGCTAGCTGTACGTATTAAAGAAAAAAATGAGACATTCAGTGATTATTGACAAAATTCTTTTCTGAACTCAAAAATATATGCAATATAAAACTTGCGAATTTCTTTGCACTTGATTCCTTGTAGAGATGGTACGTTGATTAATATTATAATCAAAGTGTCAGAATTAGGAAGAGAATTTATAGATCATGAAAATGAGCATGAAACTAAACAAACAATGAAGTCACTGCAGTGTGGTATATAAAGCGATTATAATAATTGTGTCATTATTGTACAATGATGAATAATGTTGGAATTGAAACAACAAAAACTTCTACTTCTTTTCTTACAATGCAATGAAAGCAATACTCATTTTGTAGCGCATATGATTAGAAAAAGTAGTCTTTTAATATGACATACAGTAAATACTAACCTTTTTGCAAATATATAAGAAGTTCATAAATTCAAAATGCAGCGTTTGTTGAATTTGCAACAAAAATGGTTATAATTTGAATTGTCTCTTGCACACTCACAACAGAAGAGGAGCTTAAAGATTGTTAGAATAGTTAAAAAAGTGTTTCCAGTGTTATTGTATTGCAGTCAATATCCATGACAAATTAGACTTATTGTTTTAAACAACATAAATCGTCGTTTACAACTCAACTGAAATATAAGATATCAAATGCACTTACTGCATGGACGAGTAAATAAATGCTTATTGTTGTCATTAGTCTCAGGAACAATAAGATACTCAGGTTATTCCACTGAACAGTAATCAGCTGATGATGAATATATTTGTGTCGCTTTATGTGCACTGTTTTGTGTGAACATTGACTTCAAGAAAATTGAGATATTTACATGAATTAAGAATAGATTGATAACTGGGTGTTAAGGATCTTATTTAAGATTAGACTTTTTAAATAGTTGATAGAATTGCTGAAATAACACACTTCAGACATCATGCAATAAATGAGATAAGTGATTGTGAGCTACGAAGTTCAGTCACTTCAAAAACTTCAGTCCGCAACAAGACCTGAATCAGTAGTATTATTTATTACGCTGTTGCAAGAGGGGTGTGGTGTCCACTGTCCACAAGACACACACACACACACTGAATTTAACGGGTATACAATATTTATGAAATTCGTTTCTCCTCCCTCCTCCCATTGCTCCTTCACTGTTTATAACTATTTCTAATCTAAACCTGGCTGTTTATCTCTGAACTCATCCGGCCTCGTCCATGACAAAATGTTTAACTCTGCCCTAACAAGGCCGTTTGACCACCTCCCTCGGTGGTCTTATTGTTATTTATCCTTCTTCACTGCCATCTGTTTACGTGCTAACCAAAGCAATATTTCCTTTTATTCTTTATTTACACCTAGCCTGATGATCTTTTGTTTTCTTTTTGTTTCTGCTGGAGCGGGAAACAGATGTTTGTAACTGTTTGTACAGACATGTCTCGCTTAACCTCCACCCCCTCCCCTCACAGCATCTTATCTATTTGACTGTAACATCTACCATTATTTGCAGACACATTTCATTCTTTTATGCACATTTTAGCTAATACAAAAGCAATTATATATTTCCTTCATAGTTTTCATTCTTGTTAACTCAGCTCTTGGCTGAAACAATTATACACTGGTGCGAGTTCATTTACCTTGAATAAACAATTATAATTGCAGAAGTAACACTGCTTTGCATATATCCCACAGTGATAAATACGCAAAGTCAATTTTCAAATGAATGCACTTGGATATTTTCACAGCAGTTCGATCTGACATTCTATACAAATAGATTAGTGGAAAACTAAAACAAATTTCACATAATTCATAAACAGATCAATAACTAAAAATTGATAAATAAAAGGAATTGGCATTTGTTTATTTTACTGAACAAGAAATTTGTTTTTTCTCTTCATTGTTATAGCACGGGAGCATCAAGTTCTATGCGCTGTTTGAACTCAGCTCTTCAGAACAAAAGAAAATCAATGAATATCATTACTATGTATATTTCATCTGTATGACTACAACATTCTCAAATATTTTCCAACGAATAATGATTGAGTGGAATTAGATACAGTCTGTTATTAGTGACCTGAACAAAATAAATAGCAAATACTGTGATTATTAGCATTAATGAGAGATTCATGTGGATCTGAATATGAAAAGTGGAGCTGAGAATAACCAAGCAGCAGCAACCGTTAACAGGAATTCTTTTGTAGGCACCAGACAGTGATGGGGATGTCAATATGATTAAAGTCAGGACACTGAATATACTTATGCCAAGGGCAGTACAGTAACTGTGTGTGACAGTGGTCTCCATGCCGTTTGATACAGCAATGAGCCTGTTGGATTTAATTTGTTGGTGTGATTATAAATGGCAGGATTGTAAGGGTGTAGGAGGGGTGTAGTGGTATAGGGGATATGGTGCATTTGAATTATCAGAAGCCTTTATGCAAGTTTTAATAAGGGCTACAGAATAACTTGGGAGAGAATAGGATCCCTTTAAAGATCAAAAAGGTCACTCGTGTGGAATCAGAGAGATGGGTGAGATATTAGACAAAATAGTCTTGTCAGTATTTACTGTGGCGAAAGATGTGGAAGCTTGGGAACTTGAGGAAATAAATAGTGATGTCTTGGAAAAAATCCTCACCAGAGAAGAGAAAGTGCTGTTATCTTACAACAAATAAAGGTAGATCAATCCTCAGTAGCTCATTAGGTCGATCCTAGAATATTGTGGGAAGCTAGGGAAGAGATTGCAGTGTCCCTAACAGAGATATTTATATTATCAACAGACACAGTGAGGTGTTGGAAGACTGGAGGTTGGCTAATGCTGTTCCATCACTTAAGGACTGCAGGGAAAAGCCAGGAAATTACAGCCCCGTGAGCCCAGTGATGGGGAAGTTGTTGGAGGAGAATTTGAGATAAAGGAGCTCCTTACATTTACAAAGGCAAGAGCTGATTCGAGATGATCAGCATGGCTTTGTGAGTGGGAAACCACGTTTCACAAACCGGATTGACTGTTCGAGGAGGTGGCCAAAGATAGATGAAGGCAGAGCAGTCAACGTTGTCCACATGGACTTTGGCATCTCGTCAAGAGGAAGAAGGAAGCTTACTTAAGGTTGAGGAAGCAAGGATCAGACAGGTCTCCAGAGAGTTACATTGGATGGCACTGTGTCTCAGTGGTTAGCACTGCGACCTCATCGCACCACGGACTCCATTTCGATTACAGCCTCAGGCGACTGTCTGTGGGGTGTTTGCGCATTCTCCCTGTGGATTTCCTCCAGGTGCTCCGGTTTCCCCCCCCACAGCTCAAAGATGTGCCAATTTGGTGGCTCAGCCATGCTAAATTACCCATAGTGTTCAGGAATGGGTAGGTTTGGCGCATTAGTCAGGGCAAATGGAGAGTAATAGGGTGGGGGAATGGGGCTGGGTTGGATACTGTTTGGAGGGTTGATATGGAGTTGTTGGGTCAAACAGCCTGTTTCCACACAGTAGGGATTCTCTGAAGGTACCATGAAGGAACCGAGAGATATAATGAGGGCAACTAGAAGGGGGCATGAAAAAGCATTGTTGAGAAGGATTAAGGAAAACCGTGAGGCATTCTCCACTTATGGGAGGAACAAGAGCAAAGCCAAAGTGAGGATAAGGTCAATCTGGGATAGTGGAAGCAAGTTGTGCCTGGAGTCACAGGAGGTAGGGGAGGTCCTTAATGAATACTATGCCTCAGTATTCACTGCTGAGAAGGGTCTTGTCGTTTGTGAAGACAACGTGAAACAGGCTGATGTACGTGAACAGGTGGATGTTAAGAAGGAGGATGTGCTGAGAATTTTGTGAAAGATAAGGATAGATAAGTCGCTGACCCAGACTGGATGCGTCCAAAGTTACTACAGGAACCGAGGGAGTGGATTGCTGAGCACCTGGTGATGACCTTTGCAGTCTCACTGTTCACTGGAGTCGGACCAGATGATTGGAGGCACGAAAATATTATTCCCTTGTTCAGGAAAGGGAATAGGGATAATCCTGGGAATTGCACACGTGTCAGTTTTATGTCTGTGGTGTGCAGATCATTGGAGAGGACTCTGGGAGACAGGATTTATTATTCCTTGGAAAACCATAGTTTGATTGGAGATAGTCAGCATGGTTTTGTAAGGGGCAGGTCATGCCTTACAAGTCTTATTGAATCTTTTGAGAATGTGACAAAATATCTTTATGGCTCATTCAGAAAGTACGGAGGCATGGGGTACAAGGAAACCTGTCTGTCTGGATACCGGATTACTGGCCCACAGAAGACAGAGGGTGATGGTCGATGGAAAGCATTCAGCCTGGAGCTCAGTGACCAGTGGTTTTCTGCAGGGAGAGGTTACAGGTCCTCTGCTCTTTGTGAGTTTATGAATGACTTGGATGTGTGATTGTAAGAGGGTTAGTAAGTTTCCCAATGACACGAAGGTTGGTGGAGTGGTTGATAGTGTGGAGGGCTGTTGTGGGTTGCAACGGAACATTGACAGGATGCAGAGTTGGGCTGAGAAGTGGCAGATGGAGTTCAATCTGGGAAAAGTGTGAAGTCATTCATTTTGAAGATTGAATTTGAATGCAGAATACAGAGTTAAAGGCAGGATCTTTGGCAGTGTGGAGGAACAGAGAGGGACCTTGGGTTCCATGTCCCGAGATCCCTCAAAGTAGCCACCCAAACTGATTGACTTGTTAAAAGCAATGTATTGTGTGGGATTTCATTAGTTTGGGGATTGAGTTTTAAAGCTGTGAGGTTATGCTGCAGCTCTATAGAGCCCTAGTTCGACCCCACTTGGAATATTGTGTTCAGTCTTGGTCCCTTCATTGCAGGAAGGATGTGGAAGCTTTAGAGAGGGTAAAGAGGAGATTTACCAGGGTGCTGCCTGTACTGGAGAGCATGTCTTATGACGAAAGTTTGAGGGAGCTAAGGCTTTTCTCATTGGAGTGAAGAAGGGTGAGGGGTGACTTGGCAGAGGTGAACAATGTGTGAGAGTCATAGATAGAGTGACTAGAGAGAGATATTTTTACCCACATATAAATAGTTATTTCAAGGGGGTATAAGTTTCGGGTGATTAGAGGATGGTTAAGGGGAGATTTCAGAGCTAGGCTCATTACATATAGAGTGGTGGCTGAGTGGAATGCATTGCCAGCGGTGGTGGTAAAATTAGATGTATTAGGGACATTTAATATACTTCTGGATAGGCACATGGATGATAATAAAATGAAGTGTATGGAAGTTACAGTCATAGAGATGTACAACATGGAAACAGACACTTCAGTCCAACCTGTCCATGTCGACCAGACATCCTAACCCAATCTAGTCCCACCTGCCAGCACCCATTCCATATTACTCCAAACTCCTACTATTCTTATACCCATCCAAATACCTCTTAAATGTTGCAATTATTCCAGTCTCCACTACATCCTCTGGCAGCTCATTCCATACATGTACCGCCCTCTGCATGAAAAAGTTGCCACTTAGGTCTCTTTTATATCTTTCCCCTTTCATCCATAACCTATGCCCTCTAGTACTGGACACACCAATCCCAGGGAAAAGACTTTGTCCACCTTTTGTTCGCCCTGTAACCACGTCACACTGGTGTCTAAATTTCTTTTATCTCTGTGTCACAAATCAATCTACCTTATTGAACAGAGTTAAAAATCAACACAACACCAGGTTATAGTCCAACAGGTTTAATTGGAAGCACACTAGCTTTCGGAACGATGCTCCTTCAGCAGGTGATAGTGAGGGCTCGATCGTAACACAGAAGTTAAAGCAAAAATTTACAGTGTGATGTAACTGACATTATACATTGAAAAATTGATTGTTAAGCCTTTCATCGGTTAGAATACAGTGATAGTTTCACTACTTTCAGTGTAAATCAAAAAACTTTTTTTTAAAGTTGCATTCTCAGGTTAGCTGTTAACAATGGTGATAGCTAGACAATATGTTGAAAGTGTTAGCCCCCTGTGTTCTCTGTCTATGCCCTGATGTTTAGATTGATTCTAATCTAAAAAGTGAGATAACAGACTTTTACATAAATTCATGCAGTTTTTGAGCTCAGAGTTCTACATGAATGCATGCAGTTTTTCAGCAAAGTACAATGTAACTCTGCAAGTACAAATTCTCCCCACAAAATATATGTGTGTCTGTGGGTCTTTGTCTGTCTGTGTGTGTCTGTCTGGGGTGGGGGTTGTGAGTGTGAGAAAGTGTGTGTGTAGTGAGTGCAGAGTGTCTTAAGTCTGTGAGGGAGTGCATGTGTGAGTGTGGGAGTGTGTGTGTCTATAAGGGTGTGGTGGATGTCTGTGTGCGCGTTTGTGCTAATCTGTGTCCGTGTGTATGTGAGAGTGTGTGTGTGTAGGAATATCTGTGTGTGTGTAGTGTAATGGTGATCACCTGTAATGTGACATGAATCCAAGGTCCCGGTTGACGCCCTCCCTATGGGTACCGAACTTAGCTATCAGCCTCTGCTCAGCCACTTTTTTCCCTGCTGCCTGTCCCGAAGTCCACCTTGGAGGATGATCACCTGAAGGTCCGAGGCTGAACGTCCTGGACCACTGAAGTGTTCTCCACCTGGGAGTGAACCCTCCTGTCTGTTGATTGTTGTGCAGTGCCCATTCATCCATTGTCATAGCCTTTGCTTGGTTTCCCCAATGTACCATGCCTCCGGGCATCCTGACCTGCAACGTATAGGATAGACAACATTGGCTGAGTCACATGAGTACCTGCTATGTACAAGGTGGGAGGTTTTCCCACGCATAATAGTGGTATCTGTATCCACAATCTGACACGTCTTGCAGCGTCTACCGTGACAGGGTTGCACGGAGTTGTCCTGAGGGCCATCCGCTTTATCCTCGATTACAATGTCTTCACTGTCCACTATGCCACACTCCAGCCTTTCCAGCACATCACACATGGCTATCAATGGTACAAATATCTTTGCTAGGGGCTCCATAATGTTCTGTGATACAATTAATCAGGTCCTGGGACTTTCCATAGTTTTGTGTTTTAAAACCTTCTATAACATGCACTCTTTTCAAGTCATAGAGATGGGCAGCATGGAAATAGACCCTTCGGTCCAACTCGTCGATGCTGACCAGAAGATGTAAATAAATCCATCCCATTTACCAGCATTTGGCCCATGTACTTCTAAACCCTTATTATTCATATACCTATCCAAATATCTCTTAAATGTTGTCATAGTATCAGTATCTGCTACTTTCTCTCTCAGCTCATTCCACACACACACCACCGTGTGCATAAAAAAACTGTCCCTTCAGTGCCGTTTAAACCTTTCCCCTTTAATCTTAAACCTATGCCCTCTTGTCTTTGACTCTCCAACCCCTGGGAAAATACCTTGAATATTTACCAAATCCATATACCTCATGTTTATATAAATCTCTGTCAGGTCACCCCTCAGTCTCTGATGCTCCAGAGAATATAACCCCAGCTTATTCAGCAACAACCCTGGCAACATCTTGTCAATCTTTTCTAAGCACTTTCAACTTTCACAACATCCTTCCTATAGCAGGGATACTGGAATTGCAGAGAACTCCAAATGTGGTCTAACATATTACTCTTGTTCCCTGGGTTCCCCAGTCTTTGTTCACAATTAGTTTTGGTGTAAAAAATGTGTTTAAGGTCTTAGCCATATCCTGCGGTTCCACACACGAATGGTCTCCTTGATCTTTAAGGGAAACTATTTTGTCTCGAGTTACTCTTTACTCTTAATATATTTATATAATCACTTTTGGATTCCCTTATCATTCTCTGCTGAGGCTATTTCATGTACCCTTTCTGCATTCCTGACATGGGCGGCACGGTGGCACAGTGGTTAGCACTGCTGCCTCACAGTGACAAAGACCCGGGTTCAATTCCCGCCTCAGGCGACTGACTGTGTGGAGTTTGCACATTCTCCCCGTGTCTGCGTGGGTTTCCTCCGGGTGCTCCGGTTTCCTCCCACAGTCCAAAGATGTGCAGGTCAGGTGAATTGGCTATGCTAAATTGCCGGTAGTGTTAGGTAAGGGGTAAATGTAGGGGTATGGGTTGGTTGCGCTTCGGCGGGTCAGTGTGGACTTGTTGGGCCGAAGGGCCTGTTTCCACACTGTATGTAATCTAATCTAATATAAATTTCTACCCAAAGTCCATGTGATCCTCAGGGATTCCCTTGATCCAGCTGGCTATACCTGACACGTGCCAGACCCTCAATAGACAGCCAGTGTTCCCGAATGCTGTCAGCATTGACCTGCACACAAACAGGAACATGCTGGTGCTGATCGCTCAATTTATCTCACTTTTAAAATATTCTCACTTGTCAGAGTTCCCTTTCCCTGCAAATAGACTCCCCAGTCACCTTTTGAAAGTTCCTGGCTAATACGATCAAGATTGGTCAGGCCCCATTTTATAACTTGCACTTGTGGACCAGCCCTATCCTTTTCCAAAGCTATTTTCAAACTACTAGAACTGTGGTCACTTTGGCAAAATGCTTTCCCACTCACACCTCAGTCCCTTTCCCTACCTGGTTTCCCAAGGCGCAGTCAGGTTTTGCCTCTTTCTCTTTTCAGGCCATTTATTGATTGGGAGTTTTCTGCAACACAATTACCAAATTCCTCCCTTGTAAACACTGAACACTGGCAGTCCCAGTCTAGGTTTGGAAAGTTCAAAAACCCCAACCATAACAGCCCTATTATTATGATTGATATTTGAGATCTCCTGAAATGTTTGTTCCTCAATCTGCCATGGATTATTCGAGGACAGTAGGATAATCGTGTCAGAGTGATGACCCATTCTTATTTCTCAGTTCTACTAACATAGCGTCACTGGGTGATCCCACAGGAATACCCTCTCTCGGTACTGATGTAATGATTCATGCAATGAAAACCCACCACCACACATCTTCTCTTGCCTCCCCTTCCTGTAGCATCTCTACCTTCAAACAATGAACTGCCAGTCATGTCCCTCCATCAGCTTTATTTCTGCAATAACTATAACATCCCAGTCCTATGTTCCAATCCATGCCCTGAGTTCATCTTCCTTAGCTGTCAGGCCTCTTGCATTGAAATAAATGCAGTTTAATCATCAGTTCCCCCTCCCCCATTTTCTGCTATGTTCTTGCCAGCCTTGTCTACTGAAATTGCTGTCTTTAACTTGTGCACCAACCTCAATCTTCTTTCTGGCCTTATGACTGTTTAAGGTGCAACACCCTGCCAGATTAGATTATATCCTCTCAAGCAGCTCTAACAATTCGCCCCATCAGAATGTGGGTCCCCCTCCTGCTCCCAGTTCAGCTGCCTTCCCCACCCTGTCAACCTGTGCTGACACCTTCAGACATCCAGTGACTTGCCCACCAAGGTCCCGGTGTTACTCAGTTTTCTAGGAGGACCTCCGCTTCATGATGTATATCCTTCTCTTATGAGACTTCCCACAATGCATTACCTCACAGTGAGCAGAAGTAAACTCCATCTGCCATTACTCAGAGTGTGTACAATTGTGAGTATGACTAACTTCATCCAGTCTCCCGAACCGTCCCTACCTCTAATTGCCGAGAGAATGCACAACCCTCCCTATTGCGTAAACCTCCTCCAGTCCCTCTCATGGACACCATCTATGTAAGTTTCTCCTGTTCCTCACTATATTTTCCTCCAGTTCTAATAAACCCTTGTGAAGTTTGTGACCTAGTCCAATCTCTGCAGTGTTCTGTATAATCAGCCTCACTGTGCCTGGAAACTGGCTTCAATTCCAGCCTTGGCCGACTGTCTGTGTGGACGTTGCATGTTCTCCCCCCGACTGTGTGGGTTTCTTCCGGGTGCTCTGGTTTCCTGCCATAGTCCAACATTTGCACGATACGTGATTGGCCATCATAAATTGCCTGTAGTATTCAGGCAAGTGTGGTTTAGGTGAGTTCACCATGAGGAATGCAGGGTTTATTGGACAGGTATAGTAATGGGTCTGGTTAGGATGCTCTTTAAATTGTTGACGTGGACTTGTTGGGGCGAATGGCCTATTTCCGCACTGTGGAGATTATATTTAGGTTATTCTCCAGTCCTGTCAACCATCCCTGTCTCTTGAACCTTGCCTCAACCCCAATATTCTCCTTATATGTGTAATCTCCAAAACATGCCTTGGCGATGTAAGTTTCTCCAGTCCTTACAAAGATCGATATGACTGTCACCTCTTCCTGCTTTTAGAACCCTCTCTATAACTATTGCCATTCGTCACAGCACTCCCAATCACTGTTCCATCCTGAAACCACCCAAAACATTTATATCTCTGTAAACTCATCTGGACTGTCTATACTTCCTTTTGACAACCCCGTTCTGAGACTTTCTCTATATCAAAAAAGTCATTAAGTGTAGGTAACCCTTATTGTAACCTCCGTTCAGCCTTACAGCACTGAGGATCTGTAGAAGCTCTTTTCAAACTTGCAGCCATGTCTGTGTCTGTAATCTCCTCCACTCCCCATAATTAATTCTCTCTGAGCTCTTCTTTAGTCCATTAAACACTCCCTAACACTGTCTGTATCAGCGTAACCTTCTCCCTCTCTTTAACTTTCTCAGGCCACACAGCCCTCACTCTCTGTAATCTACTCCTGTTGGAGAACCCTCCTGCTGTGAACTGTTCCAACTCTTCAACTCTCCATAAGCTCCTGCAGCTCTTACAGCCCTCCCTGTCTACATAACCTCTTCCAGTCCCTAAAAGGCCATCGGTCTGTGGAGACTGTACCACCATCCCTATATGTGTTATCCTCTCAAGTCCCTGCAACACTCCCGATCTGTAAATCCCACTCCAATGCCTGTGCCTCTCCCGGTCCTGTTCCTACAAGATTGATTAACTGTGTAACATCCCCCGTCACTATCACCCACCTTGCCATTTACCCATCTCCATAACCTCCTCCAGCTCTTACACCACTATCTGTGTAAACATCACTCTCCACTCGATCCCTTCCTACCACAGGAACTTCCTACTGTTTGTGATATGCTCCCTTATCTGTGAAACTGTCTCCAACCAAACTTGCTATCCCAATCTCTCAAAAAACAATCCAAATTCCACAGCCTCCATGTCTAAATGGCACCCAAAACCTAAGCCTTCCTATATCTATAAACATCTTCAGTCACGATGACACTCTATATCTCAGTTTGTTCTACCAGACGATACAAACCTCTTTATCTCTGTAATCTGCTCAGCTCCCTAAAACAGTCCCTGTCTGTGTAATCCCGCCCTGTCCTACAAACATCCTTATCCCTGTAAACTTCTCTATCACTCCCAACATTCCCAACTCCATGAACCCGTCAGCCCTACAGCTCTCCGCATTTCTGTAACCTCCTGTGGGCCTATGGTCCTCCCTCCCTGTCAAACCATCTCCAGTCCCCAAATCCCTCCCAATCTGTGTCCTCTGCTCCAGATCAGACTATTGCTGTCTCTGTAAACACCTCCACTCCTGACAACTCTTCCCATTTGTTAACTTCATTCAGACCCCATACTCTCCAGTTTCCTGCATCCTCTTCATGCATTGCAACTAAAACCACATGTTTATGTAATATCCTCTAGTGCTTACACCCTCCCCAACTCAGTAACCTCTTGCAGTCCTAACAAAGCAACTAAACTGTGAAACCTCCTAATTCCCTACAATCCTCCCTCTCTCCCTCCTCAAATGTCTTCATCACCATGAAACCTCACAATTACTGAAGCCTCCTTTTGGCATTGCAACCCTCCTCTTAATGTTTGCAAAATCCGCCGGCCCTGATATCCCTCCCTGCCTCTGTAATCCCCACCACCCTCCAGTGCCATTCTGGGGAACATGGCGGAAGAGAGAAGATTTGTAAAGTCCGGGCCATGTTACGGAGGTAGAATTCTGGGAATTACAGATTTGGTTGAATGTCTGTGGTGTGCAGATTATTGGGGAGGACTCTAAAGACAGGATTTATGACTACTTGGAAAACCATAGTTAAATTAGTGACAGTCAGAATGGGTTTGTGAGGGGTCAGGTCATGCCTCACAAATCTCATTGAATTCTTTGAGGATATGACAGAATACGTTGATGGCTCATTCAGAAAAGATGGATGATTGGGATACAGGGAAACCTGTCTGTCTGGATACAGGATTGGATAGCCCAGAGAAGACAGAGGGTGGCAGCAGATGGACAGTATTGAACCTGGAGCTCAGTGACCAGTGGTGTTCGGTAACCGTCGGCTCTGGGAATCTTCTCTCTGTGATTTTTATAAATGGCTTGGACAAGTATGTTGGAGAGTGGGTTAGTAAGTTTGCCAATCACCTGAAGGTTGGTGGAGTGGTGGGTAATGTGGTGGGCTGTTGTAGGTTGCAATGGGACATTGACAGGACGCAGAGCTGGGCTGGAAGTGGCAGATGGAGTCCAATCTGGAAAAGTGTGAAGTGATTCATTCTGGAAGTCGAATTTGAATACAGAATACAGGGTGAAAGGCGGAATACTCGGCAGTGTGGAGGATCAGAGAGACCATGGGGTCCGTGTCCATAGATCCCTCAAAATCGCCACGCACATTGGTGGGGTTGTTAAAAAGGCATATATTGTGTTGGCTTTCCTTAGAAGGGGGATTGATTTTAAGAGCCGTGAGATTTTACTGCATCATTATAGCGTCCTGGTGAGACCACACTTGGAATATTGTGTTCAGTTCTGGTCCCCTGTTTACAGGAAGGATGTGCAAGTTTTAGAATCCGTATACAGGAGATGTACCAGGATGCTGCCTGGAATGGAGGGCATTTCTTATGGAGAACATTTGAGGGATCTAAGGCTTTTCTCATGGGAATGAAGAAGGGGGTGGGGCGACGTTGTTGGGTGAACAAGATGATGAGAGGCACAGAGTGAGTGAATAGTCAGAGACTTTTCCTCCTATGGAATAAATGGCTATTACAAGGCGGCATAATTTTAAGGTGATTGGAGGATGGATAAGAGGATGGAGAATGGTAGATGGTTGGAATGCACTGCCAATGGTGGTAGTAAAATTAGATGCTTTCAGAACATTTAATAGACTCTTGAGTAGACACATGGATGGCAGTGAAATGAAGGGTATGTAGGTTGGTTTGATCTTACAGTTGGATAAAAAGATTGACATAGCATCATGGCCGAAGGGCCTTAGGCTGAGCTGTTCTGTGTTCTGTATGGTAAACTGGGTAATAAGCTCAGATCAGTGTAAAAGGATATGGCATTCAGGAGGAGCTCATGAACAGGATACAAAATTGGTCTGATGGTAGGAGACAGAGGGTGATGGGAGACATGTTGTTTTTCTGACTGGAGGCATGTGACCAGCGGTGTAGTGGGCACACTGCTGTTTGTCATTTGGATAAATGGTTTGGATGGAAATATTGGTTTCCTGGTAAGTAATTGTTTTGGGTGACACTGACATTGGTGGTAAAGTGGACAGTGAAGAAGGTTATCTATGATACAACAGGATGAACAGTACTGCTGGGATAGTGGGCTGAAGAATAGCAGATGGAGTTTAATTAGATGAATGTGAAGTGTGTCATTTTGGTGAAACAAACCAGGGTGGGACTTGTACAGTTAATGTTCGGGCACTGGGTAGTGTTGTCAGTCAGTGACCCAGGTACACAGTTCTTTGAATGTGGTGACACAGGTGGACAGGCTTGTGAAGCAGGCGTTTGGGATGGTTACCTTCATTGGGGAGAGCATTAAGAGTAAGAGCTGGGATGTAATGTTGTGGCTGTAAAAGACATTGGTGGGGCCACCATAAAAACATTGTTGATCAGTAGGAAGAACTCATCTAGTTCACAAACCTCCTTTAGGGAAGGACATCAAATATTCTAACCTAGTCTGTCTAACATGTGACTCCAGACCCATAGCAATATGGCTGACTCTGAGCTACCCTCTCAGTAATTATCAGTGGAGTCAAAGAACGTTGTTCCAAGCAGTGACACCCACATCCCATGAATGAATATATAAAAATACCTATGTCCCTCCATACCTCTGCAAACCCCTCCAGCTACAGCAATTCGCCCTGGCTTTGTAACACCCTGACCACTCTCTGTAACACTCTCACCACCTCCAGCACCTTCACCTCTCCCAGTTCCTATCGTGTCAAAGAACCCTGACCGTGGTTCCCCTTCCCACAGCCATCCTCCTGCGAGCATACCCATTGCAATGCATTAACATTTACTCCTAAATCACACAATCACTACAAGATTTTAAGTACTTTTTAGTGATCTTCTCAGCCTCACAATCTAGTATGATCCCTTTTGTCCTGAGTCAGGGATCAGTGGGAATTTCTTGCTGTGATTTTTACTGTTTCAATCGAATGACCTTCTGTTGTGTTTTACATTGTTCCTTCAAATGTTTTCCACTGTTCATTTCCAGCCACATATTTCAGTCTGTTTAGCCTGTTTAACTTGGTCCGTTCTCCTCTCAAACTCATGTCATTGGCTATTTCTATTTCTGGTTGTAGCTTGTCCTTTCTGTTATTCACTTTAAAACTTTATATTTATTTAAACTGCACTTTATCACAATTTCCCGAAGGACCTCTGCAGGTGACATTACCCCTTCACTAAGTTTCATTACACGGGTCGCTCTGCGATAGTTATGTCCCGAGCTAGTTGCTCAAAGAAACACTGAAAAAAATATATTCGAACTCCTTTTCCAATATCAATGTTGTCCGAGTGATTGTCCCAGATTATACAAATATTGACGCTTTCCAAAATTATCACAATGCCTTTGTTAACAATTCCAATGAGTTCCTGTGTAATGCAGTGATGAGCAATGAAATGCTGTTTGGTGGCTAAAACTCTTCTGCTGCTCGTGTCCTTGGCAAGTAGTCGCCAGAATTTACATTTAGATTGACTCTACTTCATGATCTGAGGCCAAATGCTTTCTCTGTAATGCCTTTGTTACCCATTATTGTTAGCGTTGCCCATTTTGCCTGAGTTTGCACAAGGTTGTGAACCACTGAATAGTTTTGTCCACGCTGTATCCATGTCTCCCTGGTGTCTAAATCTCTTTTGTCTCTGAGTCTTAAATCCATCTACCTTATTGCAGCAACGTTGTGCATACAAAAAAAAACATAATGTACTCTCTTCCACAATTTTCTGTCACAAATCTATTCGCTGATGTACAATTTTAGTTAAACTCTGTCCCATCCTGTTCCGTTCTGCTCGTCTTCAGACGCACTCCCATACTGTTTCGATGCTCCACGTTTTCTCTCTGGATTTGGAAAACTCCTTTCACCTGAAGCCTGTCCCTGCATCCTCTCTGTCAGTTTAAAGCCCTGTCCATAAATCTCCCGACATGATTGGCCGGGACACTGATCCCAGCACATTTCCAGTGGGACTATCCTAATGGATTATTTATTAAATCAGGTTTGGGATGTGGGTGTCTCTGGCTGAGCAGCCTTTCTTGCCCAGCCCGAGCTGACCTTGAACTGAGTTGCTTGCTCGGCCATTTCAGAGGGTCTTTAAGAGGCAACCACTTTGCTGTGGGGATGTCGTGCAGACCACGTCAGGATGGGCAGATGCCTTTCTCGAAAGGACAATTGTTTCGGTTTTTTGGACATCAGCAATGGTCTCATACCTATTTGCGGATTGTTAATTACTATTTTTAAAATTATTGATTTCAAATTCCACCATTCCTGATGGTGGGAGTCCAACCGGCCTTCCTTGAATATTAGCTGAGGTTTGGGATACATGCTCTAGCAATGATATCACTCGGCCATCACTTCGCCTGCTCACAGGTTGCTGACCGGTTATATCAGTGCATGATGAAGCAAAACATGTTCTTCCAACACAATTGTGTGATCCTGATATCTGCCAGCGTTCTGGTGATATCACTTAGTATCTCGCTCTTGCTCTCTCTCTCTCTCTCTCTATTGAAGCTACACCAGATCCTGAGCCAACAGAATTCTCTACTCCAGAGAGATGAGGCAGCACAGGCCAAAGATGGAGACTGGGATTTTCCAGGTCCATTTTTAATCGTCAATGTATCAGTCTAATTTCCCATTCTGTATATACGTCTGTCTCCTGTAGGTACTCAGGAAGGTTCAGACTCAATTACCTTCCCAGCTGCTGGGTGTCTCGTTCATCACCACATTGAAGACGGTTGGTCAGCCGAGAGACAAAGGGCAGGGCGATCTGGAGCTTTCAATAAGTCCTGCAGTGAGGTAAGATCACTCACAGTGCACAGAACAGAGAGCAATGAGAGGGCTCCAAATATCGCCTAACAAGACATGACACAGATACAGTGCTGGATGGGGAGCACAGTTCACACATACCACACGCTCAATCTCCACTCCTGCTCTAAATTCTGTTGTACTAAGTCTCACTACCCTGCAACACTGTATCCATGGCATGGCTTATGCACCAGTGTCTTCAATAACTTGTAACTCCCATAACAGTTCCGATTTCTGTAACCTTCTCCTAGCCCGATTGTCCCTCCACATGTTTGAAATGTACTGCTTTCCAGACTACCATCACTAACACTGTAACTTGCTTCAGTGACTATCACATGCCTTATCTCGGTAGTCTCCTCCTCTAATAACTGGAGACAGAGCCATGTAGCACAGAAACTTTTCCTTCAACCCAACTAGTCCATGCTGACCAGTCCATGAACGAGTCGCGTTTCCCTGCATTTGACCCATATCCCTTAAACTTCTCCTCCCCACGTACCTGCCCAAATTGAACATTTCTCTACCACTTCCCCTGGAAGCTCATTCCATAACTGCACCATCCTCTATGTAGAAACTTTTCTCCTAAAATCGCTTTTAAGTCTTTCCTCTCCCATCTCATATTTTTGCTCACTAGAACACAGAACATGACAGCGCATTACAGGCCCTTCGGCCTTCGATTTTGCACCAACGTGTGGAACCAATCTGAAGCCCAAGTAGCCAACGCTATTCCAATTCTTGTCCAGATGCCTATCCAACGACCGTTTAAATGCCCTTAAAGTTGGCGAGTCTACCATTGTTGCAGGCAATGCATTCAATGCCCCGACTAATTTGAGTAAAAAACCTACTCAAAGTTTGTGCGAAGATTTGTAGCTCGGGTGCTCGTTGCTGTGGTTCTGTTCGCCGAGCTGGAACTTTTTGTTGCAAACGTTTCGTCCCCTGGCTAGGCGACATCATCAGTGCTTGGGAGCCTCCTGCGAAGCGCTTCTTTGATGTTTCCTCCGGTGTTTATAGTGGTCAGTCCCTGCCGCTTCCGGTTGTCAGTTTCAGCTGTCCGCTGTAGTGGTTGGTATATTGGGTCCAGGTCGATGTGTTTGTTGATGGAGTTTGTGGATGAATGCCATGCCTCTAGGAATTCCCTGGCTGTTCTCTGTCTGGCTTGCCCTATGATAGTAGTGTTGTCCCAGTCGAATTCATGTTGCTTTTTGTCTGCGTATGTGGCTACTAAGGATAGCTGGTCGTGTCGTTTCGTGGCTAGTTGATGTTCATGTATGCGGATTGTTAGCTGTCTTCCTGTTTGTCCTATATAGTATTTAGTGCAGTCCTTGCATGGTATTTTGTACACTACATTCGTCTTGCTCATGTTAGGTATCGGGTCCTTTGTTCTGGTGAGTTGTTGTCTGAGCGTGGCTGTTGGTTTGTGTGCCGTTATGAATCCTAGGGGTCTCAGTAGTCTGGCAGTCAGTTCCGAGATGCTCCTGATGTATGGTAGTGTGGTTAGTCCTTTTGGTTTTGGTATGTCCTCGTTCCGTGGTCTTTCTCTTAGGCATCTGCTGATGAAGTTGCGCGGGTATCCGTTTTTGGCGAATACCTTGTATAGGTGTTCCTCTTCTTTTTGCAGTTCTGGTGTACTGCAGTGTGTTGTGGCCCTTTTGAATAGTGTCCTGATGCAGCTTCGTTTGTGTGTGTTGGGGTGGACTAGGACTCATAACGGCACACAAACCAACAGCCACGCGCAGACAACAACTCACCAGAAAAAAGGACCCGATACCTAACATGAGCAAGACGAATGTAGTGTACAAAATACCATGCAAGGACTGCACTAAACACTATATAGGACAAACAGGAAGACAGCTAACGATCCGCATCCACGAACATCAACTAGCCACGAAACGACACGACCAGCTATCCTTAGTAGCCGCACACGCAGACAACAAGCAACATGAATTCGACTGGGACAACAGTACTATCATAGGGCAAGCCAGACAGAGAACAGCCAGGGAATTCCTAGAAGCATGGCATTCATCCACAAACTCCATCAACAAACACATCGACCTGGACTCAATATATCAACCACTACAGCGGACAGCTGAAACTGACAACCAAAAGCGGCAGGGACAGACCACTATAAACACCAGAGGAAACATCAAAGAAGCACTTCGCAGGAGGCTCCCAAGCACTGATGATGTCACCTAGCCAGGGGACGAAACGTTTGCATCAAAAACTTCCAGCTCAGCGAACAGAACCACAATAAAAAACCTATCTCTGGCATC
Source organism: Chiloscyllium plagiosum (assembly GCF_037043375.1). Classification (NCBI taxonomy): domain Eukaryota; kingdom Metazoa; phylum Chordata; class Chondrichthyes; order Orectolobiformes; family Hemiscylliidae; genus Chiloscyllium; species Chiloscyllium plagiosum. Next base: position 64,814,824 of record NW_028270180.1, on the reverse strand, counting down.
TGTCCCATATCTATATATTAATATTAATATCTACCCCAATTTAAAGCTATCTCCCCTCTTGCGAGGCATCGCCATCCAAGAGAAAAGGCTCTCACTGTCTAACCCATCTCACCTGCTGATTATCCTAGAAATCCAACTAATTGACCTCAAACACATTCTTTTGAACAAAAACAGCTGAAAGACCCTCAGCCTTGACTCATAAGACCTTCCCTCCATACCGGGTAACTTCCTCGTAAATCTCATCTGAATCATTTCTAAAGCTTACACATCCGTCCTGTAATGCAGTGACCTGAACAAATGTGGCCACACCCAGAATTTTGTATAGCTGCAGCACGATCTAATGGTTCTGAAACTCAATCCCTCTACCAAGACAAGCTCACACACTGAATGGCTTCTTAAGAAACCCATAAACCTGGGTGGAAACTTTCAAGTATCTCTGTACATGGACAAAGAGATCTTTCTGTTCATCTACACTACCAACAATCTTACCATTATCCCAGAAACCTGTGTACCTGTTACTCCCTCCAGAGTGAATCGCCTCACACCTTTCCACATTAAACTCCATTTGCGAACTTTCAGTCCAGCTGTGCAGCTTATCTAAACTTTTCTGTAACCTACAACGTCCTTCGTCACTATCCACAACTCTACCAACCTTGGTGTCTTCTGCAAATTTACTAACCCATTCTTCAATGCCCTCATTCAGGTCATTTATATATTTGACAGCAACAGTGGACCCAAAACGCATCCTGGCAGTACCCACAAGTAACTGAACTCCAGGATCGATATGTCCCATCAACCACTACCCTCTGACTTCTTTCAGTGAGGCAATTTCTGATACAAACTGCTAAATCACCCACAATCCCATGCCTCCGTATTATCGGCAATCGGCTACCATGGGGAACTTTAACAAATGCCTTACTGAAATACATATATACCACATCAACTGCTTTATTCTCATCTATCCCTTTGTTCACCTTCTTAAAGAGCTCAATAAGGTTTGTGAGGGCACGACCTACCCTTCACAAAACCGTGTTGACTATCCCTAAACAGCTTAATCAGCTCCAGATTATTATAAATCCTATCCCGTACAAGCCTTTCCAACACCTTACCCAGACTCTAAGTAAGGCTCACAGGTCTATAACTACCGGAATTGTCTCCACTCCCCTGCTTGGGGTGGCACGATAGCACAGTGGTTAGCAGTGCTCCTCACAGCGCCAGAGACCCGGCTTCAATTCTTGCCTCAGCCAACTGTTTGTGTGGAGTTTGCACATTCTCTCCGTGTCTCTGTGGGTTTCCTCCGGGTGTTCCGGTTTTCTCCCACAGTCCAAAAAGTGCAGGTTAGATGAATTGGCCATGCTAAATTGTACATAGTGTTAGGTGAAGGGGTAAATGTATATAAACATGTTTATATAAATGTCTGTAGGTTCACCCCTCAGTCTCCAACGCTCCAGGAAAAATATCTCCAGCCTATTCAGCAACAACCCTGGAAACATCTTATTAATCTTTTCTAAGCCCTTTCAAGTTTCACAACATCCATCTGACAGCAGGGAGACGAGAATTGCACAGAGTACTCCAATTGTGTTGCAACGTAGTAATCTGAGTTCCCCAGTCTTGGTGCACAGTAAGTCCTGGAATGAACAATTTGTTTAGGATCTTAGCCATATCCAGAATTCATGCACATCGACAGCGTCATTGATCTTTAACGGCTCCGACTTTGTCCCGAATTAGTCGTTTACACTTATTGTATCGATATTATCTAAAATCAGTTTTGAATTGTACTCATCCTTCTTTGCCGAGGTGATTTCATGTCCCCTTTCTACATTCCTGATTTCCATTCTACAGCCCCTGTGATCCTCAGGGATTCCCTTGGTCCAGCTGGCTATACCTGACATGTGCCCCCTTTTCCTTGACCAGACCCTCAATGGACAGCCAGTGTTTCCGAATGCTGTCAGCATTGAGCTGCACACAAACAGGAACATGCTAGCGCTGATCGCTCAATTTAACTCACTTTTAAAATATTCTCACTTGCCAGACATCCCTTTCCCTGCAAATAGACTCCACAGTCACCTTTTGAAAGTTCCTGGCTGATACGATCAAGATTGGTCTGGCCCCATTTTCTAACTTGAACCTATGGACTAGGCTTGCCCTTTTCCATCGCTGTTTTCAAACTAATAGAACTGTGGTCACTTTGGCAAAATGCTTTCCCACTAACACCTCAGTCCCTTTCCCTACCTTGTTTCACAAAGGGAGGTCAGATTTTGCCCAATTCTGTTTTCAGGCCATTTATATATTGATTACAAGTTTACTGGAAATCAATTACCAAATTCCTCCCTTGCAAACGCTGGAAAGTTAAAAAAACATCAATCATAACAGCCCCATTATTATGATTGACATTTGAGATCTCCCGACATATTTGTTCCTCAGTCTGGCACTTGTTATTAGGGATTAGTAGGACAATCAAATCGAAGTGATGACTCATTCTTATTTCTCAGCTCCACTAACAAAGCTTCACTGGGTGATCCCACAGGAATATCCTCTCTAAGTACTGCTATGATGATTAATGCAATCAAAACACATCACCACGCGTCCTCTCTTGCCTCCCCTTCGATGCTTCCTGCAGTCCCTCTACCTTGAAACAATGAACAGCCAGTCCTGCCCCTCCCACATCTGTGTTTCTGTAATAACTATAATCTCCCAGTCCCATGTTCAAATCCATGTCCTGAGTTCATCTTCCTTAGCTGTCAGGCCCCTTGCATTGAAATAAATGCAGTTTAATCATCAGTTTTCCCACATTCCCTGCTATGTTCTTTCCTGCCTTATCTCTTGAAATGGCTCTCTTTAACTTGTGTACCAGCCTCAGTCTTCTTTCTGATCCTTCGACTGTTTAAGATACAACACCCTGCCAGATTAGATTATATCCTCTCTAGCAGCTCCAGCAATTCACCCCACTAGGATATGGGTCCACCTCCCGCTCCCAGTTCAGGTACCTTTCCCATCCGGTCCACCTGTGCTGACACCTTCAGCGAACTTTGGGTTGTCCACTCAGGTCCCTTGTTCCTCAGCGCTCCACAAGGTCCGAACACTCATTATGTCTGTCCTTCGCTTATCGTACCTCCCACAGGGTATGACCTCACATCGATCAGAACTACACTCTGCTCAGATTATCATCTGATCGTCATCAGACTGTAGCCTGAGACCATCCCCCTCACTGTGAACAACATCCTCACCTTTCATGTCATCTGCAAACTGACTAATGATACCTTCTGCTTTCACATCGAAGTTATTATTCCCCAGAATAACCAGCGATCGTTCCTGCATAGATCCCTGTGGTACACCCGCTGGTGAAACAATTTCAAACATGAAAAAGATTATCCACCTATTTTGTATCCAATTTGCCAACTTGCTTTGGATCCCATGGGCTCTTTCCTTTTGATCCTTGCATTTGCAAGTGTTGATTCATCCTCAGAGTGTTATCCAATAATATCCCTTTCCCCGCTGCCAGACTATCTGCTCTGTAATTACCTGGCCTATCCCTGCTGCCCTTCCTGAACAAATGAACCACATTCGTGATCCTCCAGTCATTTGGCACTTCACCTGTGGCCAGCAAAGTATTAAATATATCCACCAGGCCCCAGCAATCTCCTCTCTTACTTACCATAGCAGCCTGGGATACATTTCATTGGGCACTGGGGAGTTCTCCACCTTTATGCCTGTGAAAATATTTAGTACCTCCTCCTTATTGATCTTACCATGTTCTAGAACATCACCATCCCGTCTGAAATCCCCGGCTACAATGCCTTTCTCCTGCATGAATACGGATGGGAAGTATTCATTGAAGACCTCACCTACTTCCTCTGGCTCCATGCACAGATTGTTTCTTTGGTTTCTAATAGGGATCACCCTTTCCTCAGTTACCCTTTTATTCTAACTATACTGACAAACTACCTTGTGGCTTTTCCTTCATAGTATCTGACAAGATTATTTCACAGCCATTTCTAAGGACCCCGTTGCACTCCCTATCCTTGTGAATGGCTTCACCTGGTTCTATTGCACTGTGTTTTCTTCATCAAACTCACGATATCGCTTGATCTGTATTCGCTGGACTTGCTGCCTTTACTACTCCCTCTTCATGAACACAATGGGATGGGGTCCTTTGAAATGAGCATCAGGCATTAGGTAAGAAGTTAAAAAGCAGGACCTCAGGGGCAGTGATCTCTACATTACTCCTAATGCCACATGCCCCAGTGTGGATAGACATAGAAAGATAGGACGGGGGGTGGGTGTATGCCTGAGGAGCTGTTGGAGGGGGCAGGGTTTTCAGTTCTTGGATCATTGGGATCTCTTCTGGGGTAGAAGTGAGCTGTATGGGGCGGGGGGGATGGGTTATACTTGAACCAGAGGGGCACCAGTATCACTGCGGGGAGATTTGCTCGTGTTACCCTGGGAGGTTTAAACTAGTTTGGCAGGAGGTTCGGACTCTGACTAAGAGAGGGAACATTGAAAAGTCAGCGGAAAATACATTAGCCATCAAAAGCATGTTTCCTATTCAGGATATCCAGGGGCACAGACGAGGGAGGGAAAAGACCTCTGGTTTAAAGGGCATTTATTTCAACGCATGAGGCCTGACTGGTAAGGCAGATGAGCTCAGAGCATGGATTTGCTCTGGGGACTGGGATATTATAGCCATAACAGAAACATGGCTGAGAGAAGGGCAGGACTGGCAGCTCGGTGTTCCAGGATACAGAAACTACAGGTGGGATAGAAGGACAAATAAGTGAGGAGGAGGTGCCCTTTTGATGAGGGAGGACATAACAACAGTGATTAGAAAGGATATGCTCAAAGTGTCACCAAATGAGGCCACATGTTTAGAACTTAGAAACAAACCAGGGGTGGTCACTCTGTTGGGACTGTATTATAGACCCCCAAATAGCCAGCAGGTACTGGAGGAGCTGATGTGTAGAGAGATTGGTGATAACAGTCGGAATAATAGAGTAGTATTGGTTGGAGAATTTAATTTTCCCAGTATTGACTGGACCACCCAGAGAGTAAAAGGCCCGTACTGAGTGCAATTTGTCAAATGTGTCCAAGAACGTTTCCTACATCAAGATGCAACTCTAACAAGGCCCAACTCTACTCAGGCGGGTGCAACACTGGACCTCCCCTCAGAAAACGTGGTCGGGCAAGTGACTGAAGTGTCAGTGGGAGAGCACTTTGGGTCCAGTGACCACAACTGTCTTCGTTTTAACATAGTTATGGAAAAAGATCAGACAGATCCACAGATTAAGGTGTGACACTGGAGTAGGGCCAGGTTTGGGGCCATTAGGCAGGATCGAGCAGAGGTCGATTGGGTGAATGAAAAATAACACAAAACCAGGTTATACTCCAACAGGTTTATCTCACAGCACCAACTTTAAAAGTGCAGGTGATCATCCTAAAAGATGAAAACTTAAACTAAATGTGTTTGATATTACATTCCATGACTCTGTAATCCTGTTGCTATAAATTCTGTGCCTTATGATTATGCTCCACAACCACCTGATGAAGCAGCGCTCCAAAGCCTAGTGCCTCCAAATAAACCTGCTGGACTGGAAGCTGGGGTTGTGTGATTTTTAACTTTGCCCATCCCAGTCACCACCGGCTCCTCCACATCATGCTCCCATCAACTGGGTGAGTCTGTTCGAAGGAAAAGGAATGACTGGCAAATGGGAGCCTTTTAAAAGTGTGATGTTAAGAATCCAGGGCACATTTGACCCTGTTAGAGTGAAGGGAAAAGCTGGCAGGTTTAGGGATTCGTGGCTTATGAGGGATATTGAAGTTCTGGTCCGGAAAATGAAGATGGTATACATTGGATTTAATCTTTCCATATCTACCTCACCTAGCTCACCAGACTGACTGACACAATCAATCTGTGAAGACCCTACAATCCTCTCAGGTCCCTGCAGCATTCCGATCTGTAGAACCCGCTCCAATGCCTGAGTCATCCAATCCAGTTCCCTATCTGCGTGACATCCAACCGTCGCCAGCACACACCCTGTCAATGCAAGCTCCTCCAGTCTCTCTATCTAACCGCCCATTTCTATAACCTTCTCCAGCTCTTACACCCCTATCTGTGTAAACGTCACCGTCCCCCACAACACTTTCCACTTTGACCAACTGTAAGAGATTAGTAATGCTCCCTTATCTGTGAAACTGTCTCCAACCAAAATTGCCCTTGTTATCTCCTGGAAAATCTGACTGATTCCACACCCTCCATGTCTTAATAACCTTCACAACCTAAACCTTCCCGTATCTATAAACATCTACTGTCACGACTACCCTCCTTATGTCTGTATGTTCTTCCCATCTGTACAACCGTCTTTACCTCTGTCATCTGCTCCGGTCCCTAAACAATCCCTGTCTGTGTAAACCTCCCCAACCTAACAACTTCCTTATCACTGCAAAGTGCTCCACCACTCCCAATCTTCTTTTCTCAGTGAAACCCCTCCAGCTCTCCACATCTCTGCAGGATCCTGCAGTTCCACAAAACATCCCTCTATGTGGAACTTCCACCAGAGACCACTACCCACCATATTTTTAATCCCCTGCAGACCCCTCTATCTCTGTTCCCAGCTTCAGTCCCGTCAACCCTACTTCCATGTACAACATCATAAAGTTCTTGCAATCCTCCAGATCTGAGGAAACTCCAGCAGACATTGTCACTCCATCATGATCTCTCACTGCCTACAGTGATTTGAAACTTCTGCAATTCAATAACATTTCCAGTCTCCATGCCCCTGTCCATCACGGTGAATTGCTCCAAACCTCTCAACCCTCCCTGCCTGTGTTCATCATCAAGTTGATACAACTCGTCTCATGTCTGTAGTGCCCTGCAGACCCTACAATCTTCTCCGTTTTTGTGAATTCTGCCTATCACTATTACTGTCCCTATCAGTGTAACTGCCTCCAGTTACTACAGCCTCTTTACTGTGTAGCCCCCATCAGACCCTAAAGCCATGCTATCTGTGTAACCTCCCTCAGGTCGATATCCTGCAACTTGCTGAAACATGCTGTCACCATTGCAACCCCCATTATTACTCAACATTGCTTCGTGTTTAAAACCATCCCTATCAGTTTCATCTCCTCCACTGAGTACAACACTCCCAGTCTGTGCAATGGGCGATGCGTGGTTTTATAAAAGGGGAATTTAAAAAATAAATCTGTTGGATTCTATATTTTGGTGTGACCATAATAGGCAGAATAGATAAGGGTGGGGGAGGCTAGTAGTGGTCGAAGTATATTTGAAATTTAGGAAGCATTTTGATAAGTTTCAACAAGGGTTAAATATTGGCTCAGGAGAAAATAGGGCCCCTGCAAGGTCAATGAGTCTGTCTGTGAGGAATCACTGCTGATGGGGGAGGACCGAAACAAATATTTTGCATTTTGATTTACTTTGGAGAAAGACTGGAAGCTCGGGAACTTGGGAAAATACATGGTGATGTATTGAACAGAGTTCACATTGGATATCAGGATGGTTTAAAATGAAAAAAGGTTGATAAAACCTTGGGACATGATCAGATGTATCCCAGCGCTCTGTGAGAAGCTCGGGAGGAATTTACAGGACACCTCACAGGGATATTTGTATCATAAACAGCCACCTCAGACCAGTGAGACTAATGGAAGAGGGGGGTAAGTTGTTGGAGGAGATTCTGAGAGAAAGGATCATCGTTTATTTGGAAAGGCAAGGATGGATCAGCGATTGTCAGCATGGCTTTGTGCACGGGAAAACATGTCTCTCAAACTGGATTGAGTGCTTGTGGAGGTAGAAAAGTGATAGAGCAAGGCAGAGCAGTGGATGATGTCCACATTAACCAGGGATCACTCACCAACTGGAAACAAAATTGGATTGACGGTAAGAGACAGAGCATGCTCATAGAGAGTTGCTGCTCAAACTGAAGGCCTGTGACCAACAGTGTGTCATGGGGTTCGGTGCTGGGTAACTGTTGTGCATCATCTATATGAACGGTTTGGATGATAATACAGGAGTCATGATTAGCAAGTTTGTAAGTGAGACTGGAAGTGGTGGTAAAGTGAAGAGGATTATCTGAGAGTGGGCCAGTGAGTTTAGGAATAGCAAGTGGAGAAATACACAGTGTTGCACTCTGGCAAAGCTGACCAGAGCTGGACTTGTACAGTCAGAGACCCAGGGATGCAGGTACAAGGTTCTTTGAAAGTGGTGTCGCAGGTAGACAGGTTGGTGAAGCAGATGTTTGGGATGCTTACCTTCATTGGTCAGTGCATTGAGATTAGGAGTTGGGATACCATGTCATGCTATGTCTGTACAGGACATTAGTGAGGCCACCATAAAAATAGGGTTGATTACCTGGAAAAACTTAACTGGTTCACGTCTGTCCTTTAGGGAAGGATATCTGACATTGTTACCTGACATCCGACACCATAGCTCACGTGTGACTCCAGACCCATAGCAATATGGCTGATTCTGAGCTGCCCGCTGGGAAATTAGCTGTGAGGCAAAGAATGCTGACTCAATCAGTGACATCCTTATCGAATGAATGAATACATAAAAAATACGTGTCCCTCCCTCCCACTGCAATCCCGTCCAGCGCAGCAATCCGTATTGGCTTTGTAACACCGTTCAGGCCCTGACCACTCTCTGTAACATCTCACCACCTTCACCTCTCCCTCTTCCTATCATCTGGTTAAACCCTGACAATGTTTACCCTTCCGAGTGCACTCCTCCTGCTAGTAGACCCATAGCAATCCCTTTAACAAATACTTCCATATTTCTAAAGCATTGGCTTCTTCAGAATTGTTAGATTTTTTTTTTGTCTTCTGTGCATCGCTTAATGAAGTCTGGTAAATCCTGGGAATTACTGATCCAAGACCGTCCAAAGTGGGGGAGGAGCATTGGGACGGCGTCGAGCAGCTGGACACTTGATGTGGGGAAAAAGGGGAATCCAGGAGAAAACAGCACACGGAGCGCGCTGTCACACCAACGTCCCACCCATCCCCATCCCACGGCCACCTTCTGCCCCAAGTGTGGAAGGCCACATCGGTCTGTACAGCAACATACAGACTCCCCTGAGAGTGGGAGAGAGTCAGCCTGGTTTGTGACCCACCACTAATGAGATGGTGAGATAGGGAAGTGGAATCCCCTTTCGGTTGTTCTACTGTCTTTGTAGTAAATTCCAATAATTCCCTGTCCAATGCCATGCCTCACAATGTAATGCTGTAATGGGGCCTTAATACTGCCCTTCACCTTCTGTGTTCTGACTCTTATTACCCAGAATTTGGTTTCCTAATGATTGATAATCTGAGGCCACATATAATCCCATTGTTATCCCTAACGATGAGAGTTCCCCATTCTCCTTCCCACTCTGCCTGACTTTCCACAATGTTGTGTGGCCGTGAATATTAATGCCCCACCTTTTGTTCATCCCTGTGACCACGTCTCCCTGATGGTGATTAGATAGAAATCACAGTCACACCAGCATATCCCTTATTACAAATGCTTTATGCATTCAAATTCTGAAATAGTAATCTACTTTTGAAATCACAATTTCCTGTCACAAACCTATCTGCTAATGTATAGTTTTAGTTAAACTTAGTCTCTTCCTGTTTCTTCCTGTTTTTCCTCAGCCTCAGCCCCATGTATCAATATTTGAACATTTCTCTATGGAATTGGGAATTTCCTTTCAGCTGAGCCCTGTCCCTCCTTGTCTGTGTCAGTTTAAAGCAGTCTACATTGTCCTGGTCATATGATTGACCAGGACACACACTGGTCCCAGCACTGAACCATCTCAATAAAATAGCTGACTCCTCCCTGAGTACTGATAGCAGTGCCCACTGCATCATACCCACTTCTTCTGACACTACGGTTTGATCCTGAAATCTCTGGTGATATCACTCAGTCTCTCTCCATTTGGTATCCCTCACCGTGTGGGTCTAATTCCTGCTTCTGTCAGCGTCTCTCACTCTTACAGCTACTCCGGATCCAGAGCCAAAAGAATCCTCCGATCCACAACAGGACAGACCAGGGATGGAGACTGGGATTTTTGTGATCTCTGCTGGACTCAGTGCTACTCTACATGAGTTATCCTCACTGCATCAGTCTAATTTCCCATTCTGTCCATCTCTCTCTCATGCATGTAATCAGGATGTTTCTATCTCCTGTCTCATGCATCACCTCATTGAAGACACTTGGTCAGCCAGAGATAGATGGAGAGGGAGATCTGGAGCCTTCAGTAAATCCTGCAGCCAGTAAGATCAATCATAGTAAACAGCACAGGGTGGAGTTAGTGGCCATCTTTATTCAGACCTGGAACACAGGACATAGTTATAATGCTGGGCAAGGAACAGCAACATTCTAGGTTTCATTCCCACCATCTTGTGAGGGCCCTGCTGTCACCTCTGCTCTACTGGAACTCCCTGAGACTGCACAGGAGGTTCCAGGCATCAGTCTTGGCACATACTCTATTAGTGATCTCTGTAATATACTACAGTCCCGATAATCCTTCCTCTATTTGGAATCTCCTCTAGTACACACAATGCTGTCTGTCTATGTCAGGTTCTCCAATCCCTGACACCCTAATCCCTAAACCTCTCCAGTAGATACTAAATTCCTTCATCCCTGTAATTGCCGAGCCCTGTCTATCCCTGTAAGCTCCTCCTACCAATGCCACCCGCCATGTAAATGTGTTTTGTCTCTAACTTCTCCATTCAACCCTATCTGGGTAAACTTCTCCAGCTCTTACAACCCTTCCTTACCTGTGAAAAAAATCGCAACCTCCTTATTGTTCTACTCATTTTCGATCTTAATCTATTTAAACCTCGCCCTCTCCCACCAACCCTCCCGACCACAGGAACCTCTTTCATATTGTGCAACCCACCCCATTTGTGTAACTGTCTCCAACCCAGTAACCTGGCATTCTTCATTGCCTTCCTATCTATGCAGCGTCCAGAACCTAGAAGCCTTCTTATATCTGTAAACATCTGCAGTCACTACAACCTTCCATATCTCTGTCAATATACACAATAATCTCCGACTGAAACACTCCCTGTCTGTGCCTCTCAGTCTGCCTGCCTCTCCCTATATCCATCCCTATCCCTATCTCCAGAATCTAATTCCAACTCCCTCTCCCTCTGTAAATTCCTCCAATCCGCAAACCCCTTTGTCCCATGAACATTATTGCCCAGATTTAGCTCGAAAATCCTCGAGTCCCTGTAAGCCTCCCTATCTCTGTAACCTCTATCCATCTGTTCAACCCCCCACTACTGAGGAATGACACCCTGCATTCGCCATAAGGCAGATTGAATGACAGTGAACAGACATGCTGGAACCGTCATTCTGGAGATGGAGCTGCAGAATGACCATCGCTAGGAAGGGAATATTGAAGGGTTTTGGGATCTAGGCAGGATAGGCAAAAATCCAACAAGTTGTGAAGAAAGGATGAGGTTAATGCATTAATGAGATAGCCACGTGGAACTGAAGATCAAAATTTGGAGTCTATTTGGATGGAGCTGGGAATGAACAAGCAGCTGCAGCAATCATTGGCTGGAATTCTTTTAAAGGAATCAACCAGTGATGGGAATGTCAATATGGTTACAGTCAGCACACTGAATGTACTTGTAGCAAGGGCAGTACAGTAACTGTGTGTGACAGTGGTCTCCATCCCGACTGGATAACTAATGAGTATCAGGGCTGTAATGGATGGAATCCTGGATTGTATACGAGATGGTTTTCTATAACATCATATCAAGGAGCCAGCAACAAAATTGTCCATTGGATTTCAAATGCTGTGTAATAATAAATATCCAATCGTCCCATTTTAGAGGAGTTTTGTGAGGAAAGACCCACAGTGGTATAATGCAGATATTGAGTTTGAGTTAAGACCATAAGGTGTCGGAGCAGAATGAGGCCATTTGGCCCATTGAGGATGCTCTGCCCTTCAATCAGATCATGGCTGATCTGATACTCTCCAACTCTACATTCCTGCCTTTTCCACAAAACCCTTGTTTCCCTGATCCATTAACATCTGACTATCTCTGCTGTCAATATTCTTAATGACCCAGCCTCGACAGCCCCCTGCAGTCAGGAATTCCCACAGATTCCCTACCCTCTGAGTGAAGACATTCCTCCTCATCTCCATCTTAAATGTGTGAGCTCTTGCTGGGATTTTCTAGTTACACATTCTCACACAATTGAAACGAAAGGAAGTCACAACGATAATTATTGCAGATGATATGAAAATTGGTGGAGTTGGGGTGAATGAGCAAGGAGATCCAAGGTTGCAGGAGGTTACTGATCAGTTGGAAAGATGTGCAAAGAAATGGCAAATTAAGTGTAATCTGTACAAGTGTGAGGTCATGTCAAATTCAAGAAGAAAGTTAGGATACTGAGGGACATTGATATGCAGAAGGATCTTGGTGCACTGAATGGTAAGGTCCTAGGGAGTGTTACTGAACAAAGAGACCTTGGAGTCCAGGTTCATAGTTCCTTGAAAGTATAATCCCAGGTAAATAGGATAGTGAAGAAGGTGTTTATTCTGCTTGCGTTTACTGATCAGAGCACTGAGTAGAGGAGTTAGGAGGCCATGTTGTGGCTGTACAGGACATTGTATAAGCCACTTTTGGAATATTGCATGCAGTTCTTGTCTCCTCCCTATGGGAACAATGATGCATAAATTGCAAGGTTTCAGAAAAAGATTTGCAAGGATGTTGCCAGTATTGGAAGATTTGAGCTAAAGGGAGAGGTTGAATGGGCTGGGGCTACTTGAGGCTGAGGGGTGACCATATAGAGATTTATACAATCATGAGAGGAATGGATAGGTTTAACAGACAAGGTCTTTTCCCTGAGGTAGTGGAGTCCTGAACTGGACGGCTGAGGTTCAGTGTGAGAAGGGAAATATATAAAAGGAACCTAAGGGGCAACTTTTTCAGGCAGAGGGTGATGCGTGAATGCAATGAACTGCTAGAGGAAGTGGTGGAGGCTGGTACAACTACTGCATCTAAAAGGCATCTGGATGGGTATACGAACAGGAAGGGTTGAGGGGGATTTGGGCCAAGTGCTGGCAAATGAGACAAAATTATGTTAGCGTATGTGGGCAGCGTGAACGAGATGGACTGAATAGTCTGTTTCCGTGCTGTACATCTCTATGACTAAATGTTTTGCACTGTCCTTTTCCAGCCACACACTTCACTGTTTCCCCTGTTTACCTTGGTCAATTCTCCTCTCAAACACATGTCAATGGCTTTGGTTGTGATTGTAGGGTGTGCTTTATGGTCACTTTAAAAATCCATCATCTCACAGAATTCCACTACACTACAATTTCCCAGAGGATATCTCAGTGTGACATTACTCCTTCACTCAGCTTCTTCACCCAACGGTCGATCTGAGATAGTCACGTCCCTGGCCATTTACACAATGTGTTATTCAAAGAAACACTGACACAAACATTTGAAGAGGAGTTTGGAGAGTATCATTTTTGACAAAAATTGAAGTCTCCCAAAATGATCACATTGCCTTTGCATTACACAGGAATTCATTGGAAAGTGTAACAGTGTTGAGCAATGAAATGCTGTCAGGCAGCCTAAAACTGTTCTCCTGCTTATATTTTTGACACGTGTTACTCATAATCTGCAGTCAGGCTGAATCAGCTGCATCATCTGATGCCAAATGCTTTCTCTGTAATGTCTTTGTTTCCCATTACTGTCAGGGTTACCCATCCTGCACTCCCTGCGACCCCTCAAGGATGGGTACGATTGAATATTTATGTTCTGCCTTTTGCTTCTCCTCTAACCACATCTTCCTGGTGACTAAATCTTATTTATCTCTGTGTCATAAGTCTATTACCTTATTGCAGATACTTTGCCCATTCCAAAGAAAGAACATTGTCATTGACGTTTTCCCAGAATTTCCTGTCACAGCCTAATTCACTGATGTACAGTTTTAGTAAATTCTGTACCTTCCTGTTCCTTTCTGCTTGTCTTCAGCCACATCCCTGTGCTGTTCCAATGTGTCCCCTTTTCTCTTTGGATTTGGCAAACTCATTTCACCTGAAGCCTGTCCCTGCATCTTCTCTGTCAATTAAAGCACTGTCCATAATCCCACCGACATAGTTTGCCAGGACACTGGTCCCAACGATGTTGTTTTTAATTCACTCCATGGGATGTTGCTGTTTCTGGCTGGCCAGCATTTCATGCCCACCCTCGAGCTGCCATTGAGCCGATTGCCTTGTGAGACTATTAGAGAAGACAGTTTAGAGTCAACCCCATTGCTCTGGGTCTGGAGTCATATGTAGATCAGACCAGCTGCCTATCGCAGATTTCGTTCCTGAAAGGATATTGAGTATTCAGATGGGTATCCCTGCCACTGGCATTAAATTCTGGATGAACAGTCTAATGAGAGTAACACTAGTCCCATCGCCTGTCCCACTGATAGCTCCCTCATCCCTGAGTACTGATCCCAGTGCACCATGAATCAAAACCCCTTCTTCTTGACTGTGGTTTGATCCTGATACCTTCCTGAAATTTGATGCTATCACTCGGTTGCACTCCATGTGGTATCTGTCACTGTGAGGGTCTAATTGCTGCCAGTGACTGCAGCTTTTGTAGTTACTCCAGATCCTGAGCCAACAGAACTCTCCACTCCAGAGAGACGCAGCAACATAGGCCAGGGATGGAGACTGGGATATTCCAGATCTCTGTGGTACTCAGCGCCATTCTCCCTGTGCAACCCTCACTGCATCAGTCGGATTTCCCATTCTGTCTATTTCTCTGTCTCCTCCAGGTACTCAGGATGTTTCTGACTCAATAAACCTCCCAATTGCTGGGTGTTTCATTCATCATCTCATTGATCGCAATTGGTCAGCCAGAGGACAGGGAAATCTAGTTTCTTCAATAAATCCTGCAGCGAGGTAAGATCACTCACAGTGAACAGAGCAGAGTGAATTTAAGGGATCGAAGTTTAGTCCAGAAGACATGACACAGATATAGTGTTGAAGGGTGAATACAGAGCATGATGGGCCCAGGCTCAAACCCCACTCTCTTGTTTACTTTCATCACTGCTGTACTGAGCCTTCCTATGTTAATATAGGAAGTTCACAGTTATCAATCCAGGCCTGTGCTGTCTTACTGAGGATCAGGACAACAGAGGGGAAAGCAGGCCTCCCTTAAGAAGGTGGTATTAAAACCTGGGGTCTTTCTGTTCGATATTCCCCCTCTCACACTGTCTCTGGTCGTGTGAGACAGCAAAGAGACATACCTTTCGGTCCAACCCATCTGTGCCAGTGTCTTGAATGCTTGTAATTCCCAGAAAAGTTCCAATTTCTGTAACCTCCACTCCTCCCATAATTTATTTGAAACCTACTCCAATGCTGACGACGCTCCCTATGTATAATTTGCTCCAAAATCGGTCACGTGCCAAATCTCAGTAACCTCATCCTGCACTCAGTACAATAATCTCTATTTCTGTAGTTTTCCACAATAACTACAGTCCACCCTGTCTCTGTAAAATCCTCCAGCCTGGACCACAATACCCACATGTGTACTTTCCCCAAGCCCCAAGAGAACATGATCTCACTGTAACCTTCTGCAGGCCAGATCACATTCCTGCCTCCTGGCCTATAGCACCACATGACCTCTGTAACCATCTCCCATCCTGACCGGACTCCTTATCTGTGTAAACACCTCCAGACCCTTTTCCAGCTGCAACAACACTTCCCATCTCTGTGTGCTCCTCCCTGCCCCTCAAATACTCTCTCTTTGTGTAGCTCTGCAGTTTGGGGTGGTTCAGTTGTGAGCACTGCTGCCTCACAGCGCCAGAGACGTCGGTTCAATTCCAGCCTCAGGTGACTGACTGTATGGAGTTGGCACATTGTCTCCGTGTCTTCATGGGTTTCCTCCCACAGTCCAAAGATGTGCAGGTCAGATAAATTGGCCATTCTAAACTGACCGAGCGTTAGGTGCATCATTCAGAGGGAAGTGTGTCTGGGTCGATTACTCTTTGGAGAGTTGGTGTGGACGTGTTGGGCCGAAGTGCCATTTCCATATTGTAGGGAATCTAATAAAATCTAAACTCCCCCTCTGCGTTCAATATTAATGACCCTAAAAATATCCCTCTAACAATTAAACAGCTCCAAACATCCCAAACTCTGTAAACTACAACAGCTCCAACATCCCTCCGTATTGGTGCAACCTCTTCCTGAAAACCTCTCAACATGTGGAGACCCCACAATCCTCCCTATCTGTGTAATCCAACAGGTCCCTGCATTACTCCCGACCTGTAGAACCCAATCCAATGCCTGTGACTCTCCCAATCCAGTTCCTGCAAGACTCACGATCTGTGTAACATTTTCCCGTCGCTATTGCCCCACCCTGTCAATGTAAGCTCCTCTAGTATCTCCATCCATCTAATCATCTCCATAACCTTCTCCAGCTCTTGTACCCTATCTAGTAAATGACACCCTCATCTATAACCCTCCCTACGGTAGGAACCGTTCCACAGATTCATCACCCTCTGGCTGAATAAATTCTTCCGATCTCCATTCTAAAGGGTTGTTCCTTCACTCTGAAGCCGTGCTCTTGAGCCCTGGTCTCTCCACCAGTGAACACATCTCCCCACTCCCATCCAATCCATCCAGGCCCCTCAGTATTCTGTAAGTTTGAATGAGATCCTGCCACCGCCGCCTCTGAAAATTCATCAAGTACAGACTCAGAGACTTCACCAGCTTCTCATATGACAAACATTTCATCCTGGGCTCTTTCGTGTAAAACTAGTTCTTGTACCCACTCACATCCTTTGTCCAGACTGTTAATGTATAACATGTACAGTGTGGTCCCAACACTGACCTCTGCGGAGTTCCCCTCGTCACCAGTAGCCATTGTGTAAATGACCCCTTTATACCTACTCTGTGTTCTGCTAATCAGCCAATCCTCTACCCATGCCAAGCATGTTGTTCTGAAACTGAAATTTTATTTCACAAACCCTGCTGGGTTTGTTTTCCTGTCTGGCTGTGAATAAGCAGCGTAGATAAAAGGGAGGAATGGTTTGTCGGGGTTTTCAGAAACCTTTCAACAAGGTCCCACTGAAGAGGTGGATAAGCAAAATTGGCAAATGTGGGATTGGAGGGAATGTACTGGCATGGATTGGGAATTCTTTAACAGAAAACTAATTGGGAATAAATGGATTAGTGCTTGACTCCCAACTTTGCACAAAGGGATTCGATGCATTTGATGGATGGACAAAATCTACTGCTTCCATGTTTGTTGCTGACGCAGAACGAGATGGGAATGTGGGTTGTGTGGAGGAAGCAAAGGTGACATGAACAGTCCATGAGTTTCCCTCGTACAAATTAATTGATGGGATGTGGCCATCACTTGCTTGGCCATCATTACCTTCCCATCTGTAATTCCCTGGAGAAGGTGGTGGTAAGCTGCCTTCCTTACCCACTGCAATCCTTTAGGTGTAGGGACAGATACAGTGCTAGGAGGATTGAGCGTGGTTTGTAGGGCACCTTGGCAATGCTGATGTTACCGTGCACCTGGAGCTCCTGTCCTTCCAGGGTATAGTTGCTCCGGGTTTGTGAAGTGGTGATGAAATGGCCTTCCTGAGTGACCTCAGTGCTGCTTGTAGACACTTTATTTATTTATTTATTCACTCGTGGTAATGAGCATTGCTGGATGTATTGTTGATTTGGAGTTGTCCCTGAGAAGGTGGTGGTGAGCTGCCTTCCTGAACCACTGCACCAGTCGTTGGAACTGTTGTTATCTGTGTACCCTCCAGCAGGCACTACAACACTCCTCACGTCTGTAACTGCATCCAGACAATGCAGCTCTTCCGGTATATGTGGCATCCTTCTCTGCCGACAACACTTATCATTCATCAGAATGTCTCACCACCTCCATTCCCATCTGTGCTAGTGATCTCTCAAATTTCTTTATTCTTGTTTAAACTTCTGATCACCTATAACCTCTTCCTTTCTAAATTTGTAACTCCTCAGTATCTGTAACTCTCCATATAACTGTATTCAATGAACGCAAAGGTTCCCTTCCTTAAATCTCTGTGAATTACAGGGGCTGGTTGTGCTGCATTGGTACTTTTCATCCTCCTCATCCATCTTGGCTCTTCCAGCCCCTGCAATCCCACTATTTAGAATGCTCCCATTCTCTGTACCTCCTTATGTTCTGAGGGTCCTTGAACACCACGAGTGATTCAAACATCTGTAACCCCCCCCACAGTTACTGCGAGTCTTCTAACAACAGTCTCCAGTACCACACAACACTCCCTGGCTGTCAATTTGAATTTGTTGAAGTCTTCACATCTCAGTAAGCAGCTCACAAAAATCCCTTTAGACTCTACAAGGCTCCATCACAAACAAGCCATCATCTCTCTACTTCTTTTGCTTCCCTCAGTGCCTACAACCCTCCCTGTATCTTCCAGTAACCTGCTTTAGACACTGCAGGTCTGCCTACCTCTCCAGATAACCTGTTCCATCCCCGAAATCTCGCTCAATCACTGTAACATGTCTGCGCACTCTCATACTCCTCTCTTCCACTGTCTTCCAGGCACAGCGGCGATCCTGTGAGGGACCAGTGTGCAATGGGATGTTAAACATCTCAGCTGAGGCTTGAGGCCTACCATTTCCTGGAAGTCACAAAGTGAGAGAACCTGAGAGAGAGCACCCCAGAGCAGGAGAATATTAATCAGCAGCGAGAATCGAGGCCGACTGGGACTTGGAGTTGGAGGAGCAGCAGAGCAGGAGGCTCAAAATCAGCACGGATTCACAGAGGGAGTGACCATGTGAGGGAGTAACGTGAAACAGGAACATGAGGCTCACTCACGCCTGGGAGTTACAGAAGCACCAAAGTGAGAGGATATAAATCAGCACTGTGGATCGAGGCCTAGTCATACCTGGAAATCACAGAGACGGTGATGCTGTGAGGGAGCAGAGTGATGTGGGAGCTGGAGGATTACACGTACCTGGGAGTCAGAGACGGTGACCAGGTGAGGGAGCAGTGTGCAGTGGGAGCCGGAAGGTTACACATCCCTGGGAGTCACAGAGACGGCGACCCTGTGTGGGAGCAGAGTGGAGTGGGAGCTGGAGGATTACACGTATCTGGGAGTCACAGAGACGGTGACGCTGTGAGGGAGCAGAGTGGAGTGGGAGTTAGAGGATTACACGTACCTGGGAGTTACAGAGACGGTGACGCTGTGAGGGAGCAGAGTGGTGAGGGAGCTGGAGGATTACACGACCCTGGGAGTCACAGAGACGGCGACCCTGTGAGGGAGCAGAGTGGAGTGGTATCTGAAGGATTACAAGTTCCTGGGAGTCACAGAGATAACTTTCTGCTGCTGGGACCTGCCTGCACTGAGTTTGAAAGAAGTGCAAGAGCCATCACAGAAAATGCTGTAAGTTCATTGGCTGATAAATTCGCTGTTATTAGCGACTGTCAGTTAATTGCTATAAGTTAGCAATTTTGTTTTCAACTTCTGAAATAAGGGTTGAACACAGAAATAAGAGGGAGAAGTAAAATTGTGAGCCAATATAATAAATTATCCTCAGTAAGCTACAGTTGAATAAGGGATTTAACCATATTGTTATTCCCTGGATGTTCACATCATTCTAAGTAATTGTTTAAATAACTCAAGACAAAATGCATTTTAGGACATGTTTGTCAGATGGAAAATGTGTTCTGTTACATTGGGAAGTCATAGCCCCTGCTCGTGTCTGAGATGCACACTGGGTCATTGAGCTCAGACATTGACGAGAGACCTTATGGGAGATCTGTGATACTGAGAGTTAGGTGGATAACACACACGCAGAGCAGATCACCCTGCAGACATGACGGCTAGGAAGAAGGAAGGGTCTGGGGTCCAGGCAATCGGAGGGAAACAGTCAGGGAATACAAGCATAACCTGGTGTTTCCCTCCCAATTCAATTTCCCAGTTTAGAAGCTGATGAAGGTGCTGGCTGCTCAAGGGAGGGCAGTCAGAGCCATGTCTGTTCCCCCACAAGCAGCCTGACTGTACAGGAAGGGAGGGAGAAGGAAGGAGGGGCAATAGTCACAGGAGAGACAGGGAAGTGAAGAAGGTGTCAGCGTGTCTGTCATTCCAGGATAGTGGGGTTAAGAATGTCACTGTGTCTGCAGGACATTCATCTGGGGGACAGTGAGCAGTCAAAGATCATGCCCATGTTGGTAGGAATGACCTGGGTAGGAAGGGTGAAGTGGTCTGGGAATCAGAATTTAGGGAGCTCGGTGGATGGTTAGCAAGCCGGTCCACAAATGTAGCAGTCCCTGGAATACTCCCAGTGCTGTGTCCAAGTGAGAACAGGACTCGGAGTTTTAGGTAGATGAGAGTGTGACGGGAACGATGGTGCAGCACGAAGGGCTTCAGATTCCTGGGACATTGGAACTGGTTCTGGGGAAGACAGCAACTGTACAAACCGGGTGGGTTAACGTGACAGAGCTGGGACTGAATTTCTTACGTTTTTTTTTGGGAGGGATTGTAAATAACTTGGTGTGTGCTTAAGATCTAAAAAGAAATAGTAGAGGAGAGTACCAGGATTCTCAAAATAATGGGAGATACAGTTGGTACTAACTTACAACATCACGATTAACAGTGGAAGACGGAGTGAGAAAGAAAGCCTTAATCTGAGGTCCTCTGCATGGACCTGAATACTGGGAGTGTGCGGAGTTACAGACGCAGTTTGGTGTGTGGAAATCTGATGTACTGATCACTGAGAGCTGGCTCAAGGAATGGCAGGACAGGATATTAAATATTGCTGGGTATAAGGGATTCTGAAATGATAGAAGGGAAGGGAAATGATTAAGGTAGAAGCATTGGTTTAGATTAGCGTTAGTTAAGGAGTCCAAGAGAAAGAGGATCCGTCCAAGGACAGAATGAATTTGGCTGGAGCTACAGAACAAAAAGTGTACAATTAAACTGTGAGGTACAGTCTGTGAGCCAGCAACCAAAGAAACGATGGAGAGAATAAATATGCAGGGTCATTTGAGAGTGATGACAGTATTACAGATTAGTTATAATGAGAAACTTAATTTGTTCAGATATTGACTGGGTTACTGGTGGTGCAGCGTCCTGAAGGGCGAGTGTTCCTGGATTACATGGAGGAGAGCTCACTTCAGGAGTATGTGTCCAGTCCAAGAGAGCATGTACTGTTGGCCCTGGTCCTTGGGGAAGAGATGGGGCAAGTGGATCCAGTGTCAGTAGGGGAACGTTTTGGGGGGCAGCGATCATTTTATTGTAACGTTCAGGATGATGATAGAGAATGCTATGCAATAATTGAGAGTGAGAAACATTAGTTGACTGAGAGCAGCCTTCAATGGGGCAAGAATGAAGCTGGGAACTTTTCAACGAGGCCAGTGAAATGTTAACTTTACACAGGGTGAACCAGCTCAGATGTAGCTGGGATTATGGAGATGGGGCTGCAGTGTGACCATGAATGGGAACTGGATAATTAAAGCTTTTCCCCATTTCTATAGGAAGGGTAAATAGGCCAACGCAGTGACGTAGCATTGTGTATAAAGGATGGGATCAAAATTATTGTGATGCTAATCAATTCACATACTGCTCCTCCTTGCCCTCACCCTCATCTCTGCGTATTGATTCTATCAGATATTGGTAACCTTTGAAAACTTCAGAAAATAGCAGTTTCGACAAGATCAATCTGTCCACTGTCTGCATTGGACAAGAGGTAATGTTGTTTTTTTTAAAGCCCTAGTTCTGTCTCCCCTGTAGGACTTCAGCTGCAGATCCTGGCACCTTTTTTACATTTGTGTTTTCTCTGTCCAAATCTGCAGCTGACCTATATCCTACTGTATTCTCTGGCAATCATCCTCACAATCTGCAACTCCGCCAATCAATTTACAGATCTCCAGTCACAAAAACACTGTTCCACCACTACTCTGTCTTCAGTGGCCAAGCAGTTCTCTATCCATCTGACCGCTGATTCCAATTCCCTTCACCTTCTGTATGAGCCTGCCATAAGAAACCATATCAAAGGCCTTACTAAGGTCCAAACGGCCAACATCCAGCCCCACACTCTCATCTATCAATTTTGTCACTTCCTCAAAACATTCAATCAAGTTTGTGATACATGATTTTCCCCACACAACTGTGTTGCCTGTTGCTAATAAGTGCATACTAGAATACTGTTGGAGCTGCACTCATTCAGTCAAGTGCTTATTCCATCATATTCCTGACTTGAACCTTGGAGAGTAGATTAGATTCCTTACAGTGCGGAAACAGGCCCTTCGGCCTAACCAGTCCACGTCAACACTCCGGAGAGTAACCCACCCACACCCATTTCCTTATGACTAAAACAATTCGCAATTTAATGTGGCCAATTCACCTGAATTGCACATCTTTGGACTGTCATAGGATACCCATGTAGACACAGGGGGAATGTGCACACACCACACAGTTAGGTACCCAAGGCCAGAAATGAACCGAGGACCTTGGCGCTGTGAGGGAGCAGTGCTAAACATTTCATGGCTCCCGTAGACTGTGAGGTATGTTGGGTCATGATGGTTACTATACAGAGGGAGGTATGTCAGGCCGTGATGGTTACTGTACAGTGGGAGGTATGTCGGGCCGTGATGGTTACTGTACAGTGGGAGGTATGTCGGGCCGTGATGGTTACTGTACAGTGGGAGGTATGTCGGGCCGTGATGGTTACAGTACAGTGGGAGGTATGTCGGGCTGTGATGGTTACTGTACAGTGGGAGGTATGTCGGGCCGTGATGGTTACTGTACAGTGGGAGGTATGTCGGGCCGTGATGGTTACTGTACAGTGGGAGGTATGTCAGGCCGTGACGGTTACTGTACAGTGGGAGGTATGTCGGGCCGTGATGGTTACAGTACAGTGGGAGGTATGTCAGGCCGTGATGGTTACTGTACAGTGGGGGGTATGTCGGGCCGTGATGGTTACTGTACAGTGGGAGGTATGTCGGGCCGTGATGGTTACTGTACAGTGGGAGGTATGTCAGGCCGTGACGGTTACTGTACAGTGGGAGGTATGTCGGGCCGTGATGGTTACTGTACAGTGGGAGGTATGTCGGGCCGTGACGGTTACTGTACAGTGGGGGGTATGTCAGGCCGTGATGGTTACTGTACAGTGGGAGGTATGTCGGGCCGTGATGGTTACTGCACAGTGGGAGGTATGTCAGGCCGTGATGGTTACTGTACAGTGGGAGGTATGTCGGGCCGTGATGGTTACTGTACAGTGGGAGGTATGTCGGGCCGTGATGGTTACTGTACAGTGGGAGGTATGTCGGGCCGTGATGGTTACTGCACAGTGGGAGGTATGTCGGGCCGTGGTGGTTACTGTACAGTGGGAGGTATGTCGGGCCGTGACGGTTACTGTACAGTGGGAGGTATGTCGGGCCGTGATGGTTACTGTTCAGTGGTAGGTATGTCTGGCCGTGATGGTTACTGTACAGTGGGCGGTATGTCGGGCTGTGATGGTTACTGTACAGTGGGAGGTATGTCGGGCCGTGATGGTTACTGTACAGTGGGAGGTATGTCGGGCCGTGATGGTTACTGTACAGTGGGAGGTATGTCGGTCCAGGAAGTTGCAGACTGTATGAGTTGTATAGAATATGATCCTGCTGCCGCCGCCGATGGGCCATTGTGCCTCATGGATGCCTCGTCGTTAGTTGTTTAACCTTTTTAAAGTCTGTACCATTCAGTACATATCATCGTGTGGAGGGTCTGCAAAATGTGAAGATAGCCCTTGCTCCCCATGAGGACTGTGTAGTGACCATCTTTACCGATGTATGAAATGGAGGGGTGTATCTGCAGCAGGCAGAAAGATTACAATTATAGGTTTCCCTTTTATTGGTTCCCGCAAAACCTGCTACAGCGCAGTCTAGCAGCCACAGGATCCAGCACCGCATATGGATGTAAAATGGAGTAGTGTCGTTTAGATGGACTTCAGATTGGTTTCATAGGTTGGCCAAACATCGAGGGCCGAAGGGTCTGCACTGCAGTGGAATGTTTTATGTTCTATATGTGCACAACCCTGTCGAACTGCATATCCAGTGATTAAAAAAACTTATGTAGCATACTATTCTTTCCATTTTAAATTGCCCTGTTCGTATTCATCAAATGCATGTAGTGTGGAAACAGCTCCTTGGAAGAGTAACTTGACCAGGCCCATTCTTCTACCCCCCGATATTGACCCCTCACTATTGTGCCTAATCTCCACATCGGTGAACACAATGAGAAGATTAGCTTGGCTATTTCACCTATTCTACATATCTTTGAACTGTGGGCTGAAACAAATGCAGACGTGGCGACAATATGCAAACTCCACACAGAACTTCGCCTGAGGTTGGAATCGCCATGTGAAAATGTAATGCTAATCCCTGACCCACAGAACCATATCAGCAATCAGCATTCTCTTGCCCAAATGCAATAAGTTTCGTTGCTTTGCGTTGCATTTCATTCTGTCTGCCAGAAGGCGTGATGGTGACTATGGAAATATTGTTGTATTCCCCTCAAATCTCCACAACTACTGCTCCCATTCCTTTCTGTCTCCTAACTAATATTATTTTCATTCTGTCCCTGGCTCATTAATCCAGGGGTTTTAATGAACAAGGTCTTTGTACATTCCATACTTTTTGTCCCCTCTATCTCTCTTTCCTGAGTGTGGTCATCTTCTTTAATTCATTAATGCGGCATGGGTGTAACTGGCTGGGCCAGTATATATTTCCCTTTCCGGATTGCCCATGAGAAGTTGTTGGTGAGCTGCCTTCTTGAACCATAGCAGTCCATATGTTGTAGTCTGCCAGTGCTTAGATCTGTCTAGTTTCATTTCTTTGAGACCTTGTCGTGATATAACTGAATGGATGGAATGGCCGTTTCAAAGGGCAGTTGAGAGTCAATCATATTGCTTTGGGTCTGGTGTCACATGTAGGCCTGACCACATGAGGATAACAGATTTCCTTCCACGAAGGACACAAGTGGGCCAGATGTTTGTTTTTATTTAACAATTGACAATCTTTCGTTTGATTGTTAACCCAAATACTCCATTGAATTCAAATTCCATAATCTGATGAGGCGGGTCCAAGTCCAGGTTTGAGTCGTTAGCTGGGCCCATGGATTAATAGTCTGGAGATAATAGCCCTAGACCATCGCAATCCCAGTATCTACACTGGTAATGGTAGTGTTGCTGTTATTGTGACTGAGGTACAGAAAGTTTTTCAGTTACATTGTCAACTACTTCCATGGAGAACAGAACCAGTAGTATTTTAGCTCACGGGGACTGTGCAGAGCTGCAATGGTTTTTCAGCCAGGAATAGAAACTGAGGAGAAAAAATCATTTCTTAACTCTGAGTGGGTGTGACGTGTATACAGAGATTTGACTTGTACCCGTCACTGGAAAGTGAGAGGAGGTTCTCTGGATTGTTTTCTTGGGTTTGTGTCATCAACTACTGCAATGACTTAGGGAAATCTGAGGGTCTGGTGTCCCCACTCTGGACAAGGTTTTGGCACTGCAGTTTGGAGAGAGTCTGGGTCTACAGAGACTGCATAGGAAGGAGCAGGACACTACACTATCCTTTCTGAGATTTCCACAAATATTTCCCAATGTTGAATGGTTTCCATGTGCAAAGTGTGAATCCAGTTAATTTCAACAATGGGGAGGTCACAGAGCTGTGCAACCTGCTCCAGCATAACCTGTAGTCTCACACCAGGGAGAGGACTACTCAAAATGCCCATCAACTGTTTTGATTCTGAAACTTTCCATGCAGGAGTGGGTGAAGCATCCGTTTGGCCAGAGTGCGATTCTCTCATGTACTCACAAGGTGACAGAGGCCATCTCCGTCCGGTGAGGTGAATATGTTGGTTCTGTCTCCACAGAGGAAGGAAGAGAAAATCTTCCCAAAATGCCTTATCCTTTCCAGTAAATGCACAAAGTTAGTCTTGTATAACTGAACAAATACTGGGGTAATAAAAATGCCTAAATATAAGAAACCCTCTGGGGACCACCGAAAGGGAAAATGGGATCCGTCCACTAAGTGGGGTATCATAGCAAGGCCACCCATTGGCATAGCCTCCAATTTTGAGAAATTAATTTTATAGCCTGAGAATGCATAAATGTATTAATAACTTGGATTAGGCAAGGTACGGACATCAGAGGATTACTGAGGAACAGAAGAACATCATCTGCATAAAAGGTAATTTTATGTTTACCTGTACCAATCCTCAGGGCTATTATATTAGGGTCAGCCCGTATAGCTTCTGCTAGTGGCTCAATTATTAGCGTAAAGAACAATGGCGAGAGAGGACATCACTGACGGCAGCCCCTACCCACACTGAAGCTATCCGAACCTAGTGCATTGGTAACCACAACTGGTTTGGGATCACTATACAATGTTGTGACCCATTTGGTTATCACCTTTCCAACGCCAAACCTCTCCAATGTGTAAAACAAATATGACCATTCAACCCTATTGAATGCCTTTTCCGCGTCTAATGAGACTACTACTCCTGGTATCTTTCCCTGATGGCAGGCTTGAATCAAAGCCCTTCAAATATTATTAGATAGTCTACAGCTCTTAATAAATCCCGTCTGATCCTCCTTTATGATATGTGGTAATACCCTTTCTAGCCTCAATGCTAACGTTTTAGAAAGGATTTCAAAATCTACATTTAGCAAGGATATTGGTCTGTATGACGCGCAATCTTCTGGGTCTTTTTCTTCTTTAAGGATAGGAGGGATATTTGACTCTTTCAATGAAGGCGGGAGAAAGCCCTGACTGTATGCGTAGTTATACATGTCCATAAGTGGACCAGACAATATTACTGTAAATTCTTTATAGAATTCAGCTTGAAAGCCACCTGGGCCAGGTGCCTTACCGCTCTGAAGTTGCCTGATTGCGTCAAGTATTTCTTGGATTGTTAGGGGACCGTTCAAGACCGATACCTGTTCTGGAGTTAGTTCCGGAATGGTCAATTTTTTTTAAAAAATGATTGTATCCTCCTAGTCCTATCCTCACAATCCTGCGATTTATACAAATCAGAATAAAGTTTTCTAAAGATTGCGTTCATCCTTTTAGGATCATGAGTCAAATTACCCGTACTTTCCTTGATAGACGTGATAGTTTGAGGGCCCTTCTTTCTCTTTGCAAGAAATGTTAAATATCTACCCGGTTTATCGCCAAATTCATATAACATTTATTTTGCAAATACTTTTTCCCTCTTAGCTGTTTGGATTAGCGTGGTGTTCAGAGCTGTCCTAAGGGCCGTAATGCTTTGCAATTATATAATAGATGGTTTATCAAGGTATGCTGTTTCAGCCACTTTTAAGCGAACTTCGAGCAGACGCTGTTGTTCTCGATTAATTTCTTCTGGGTCGCTGAGTATGAGATGATCAAACCTCGCACGTAAGCTTTGATGGTCTCCCACATCATTGATGGGTTGCTAGCCGTACCTAAATTAATTTCTAAAAAAGTTTTAAATTCTTCAGAGAAGTATCTTACAAATTTACTATCTTTCATCCAGAAGTGGTCCACGCGCCAATACGGAGGGAATGTCTCATTGTTCCTCGCCATCAAGAGCCATCAATTTTGAGAAGGCTTCCGTTATAAATTTAAAAGGATGTGCTGGGGGGCAATACAAATTTAAAATCCATATTCCTCACCATTTATAAGAGCTTTAATCAGAATATATCGTCCAGATTCGTCTTTTGTCTGATTTAGGAGTTTGAAAGGGAAATTCCTCCGAATAACAATAACAACTCCCCTACTTTTTGAGTTAAAGAAGAGAAAAAGGCCTGATCAAATCCAAAACTGTTGTAATTTCAGGTGTTCTTTACTCAGTAAGTGTGTCTCCTGTAGGAGAGCTATGTCAACCCTTTCTTTCTTGAGATTTGATAATATTTTCTTCCTTTTGACTGGCGAATTGCACCCCTTGACATTCCAGGTGCACCACTTAACCGACTTCTCAACCATAATCGTTCGGGTAAATCCGAGACCCCTCGGGAGGGGAAACCCTATCCAGTACATCCCGAGCATAGAGCATATAAAATTCACAAAAATGAACGTTTTCTAATACACTCACAACAGTATAATAAAAAACTATTTCGAGATTAAAAAAATATAAAACGTATTTAAACGGAGATTCTCCCCTTGGTTCCCGGGGTTATCACTTCCTTTCCAAAAGTCCATAGTATCCTCTCCCAACCAGTGCCCCACTATTGATCCAGATGCTCCTCAATGGGATGAAGAACAATGGAAATATACTACAAAGCTAGAGTTAACAGTGAGCACCCTACCCCCATGCCCCCACCCACACCAACACCTGGATATATTTAGTAATGTTAATATATATATATAAGGGGGGGAGAGAAAATCGTTAAGTAGAGAACAAATAAATAAATCCCTCTCCCCACCCCTCAAGATAATATTAAACAGTAAGGTAAACAAAGGGTATGAATATATTTAAAAGGGGGGATATAAACCGGAATGGGGGGAAGGCAAATCATCATCAATTATCTGTTTCAATTTATCTAAGAGAGTCCAAAAATTCTTGGCCTTTTCCGGCGATCTGAAGTTATACACCGATCCTTCATGGTTAAAGCGTAGCATCGCTGGGTAGCATAAGGATTACTGAATATTTAAGTCCCTTAAACACTTCTTCGCCTCATTGAATGCCTTCCTCTTTCGTACCAGAGCTGGGGAAAACTCCTGGAATAACATGATCTTGGATCCTTTATAGATCATGGTTGGGGATCTTTTCCATGATTTCTAGAGGCTTCTCGGAGTATCTGTCTCTCCTTATAGCTCTGCAGCCGGAACAGGACCGGGCGGGGGCGCTGGTTCGAGCCAGGCCCGCATATTGCGACCCGGTAGGACCATTCTATCCTTATCCAGCGTCCAGATTTAAAAGCTGTGGCAGCCACTGTTCGAGAAACACTGTAGGCTATCCTTCCTCTTCCCGTTCGGGAAGGCCCAGCAAACGAATATTTTTTCGACGACCTCCATTCCGGACCTGCTCCACGGCCGATTGCGCTGTAGTTTCGGAGGTCGCGGCCTTTAGCTCCGCCCCTCCGACTCGACGCTCGATTTCCTTAATGTCTGGGTCGTGCTTTTGCAGCGCGGCCGAGAATGAGAATCATTGACTTCGGGATTCTTCAATAAAAGCGTCGATCTTCGCATCCAGTTTGAAGATGATTTCCACAAGGCTTGCCACCGTAGGTAAATCCCCCCGGGCGGCTTCGGATGCCTCTGCCGCAGCTGGAGCGGGAGGGGGAGGGGGTCCTGCTTGATGAGAGCTGCGGGCTCCCTTCCGTCTAGTTATTTTTACTGAAGATTAAATTGTTTAAATTCAATATTAAACAACAAAATACATTAAGCAAAAGCAATTTTGAATAATTTGGTGAGTGTGGTGGGGGTGGGTGACCCACTTTGCCCAAGTCTTGGGAGGAGCACTGTAGACTCAGACTTGCTGGGTCGCCGCCATCTTGGATCCCCGGAAATCGTTTTTGATAAGCCACTTGGAGTTTGTGGAGGATGATGATTGTGGCATCGACAAATGAGAACCAATGGGAACAGTGTATTTGTATTTTCAGGAGGCTTTTGACAGGTAAGTGAAGAACATTAAAGTCCTTGTGTAAGGGGTGAATATGCTACAGGGATTGAGAATTGGGTAATGGGGAGAATACAGAGAGTAAGATTCTGCTCTGGACTAAAGGTCATTGCTCATCGGGTAGCCACAGCTGCTCACAAGGCAAAGAAATGAATTGAACGTGAGCAACAAATACAGTCGGTTTCATTTTGAATTTATTAGAAAATGAGAGATTGGGAACTGCAGTTATCACTTACACAATTCACATGAGCCAGCAAGTAATCAGGACAGTAAATGGTATGTTGTCTTTCATTAAAAAATGATTCAAGTGTTGAAGTAAATTCATCTTCCTGCAGTTGTAGCGTGTTGCTTGGACAGTATTTAGGCCACTGAGTACAGATTCTCTCTCCTTTATAAGGAATGATTTCACTGCGACTGAGACAGTGCAAAATAGTTTCACCAGACTTTTTCCTGGGATGATGGTACCGTGAGGAAAATGAGTGTTTAATCCGTGGCGCTGAGAGCGAATAACAGGCTTTTACATTTAAACTTGAAGATTAGGCACTAACACTCATATTGTCAAGACAAAGACAGTGGTCAGGTGAAATATTACATTTTTCCATGATATTTGATTCCCAATAGTTCACATACCTGCCTGGAGCCCCCATGTTGGTTGAGAGGTAGCTCCAGGCTCTGAATGAACTCTCACTGTCTCAATATGCAGTTGGTGTATGAACCTGCACTGTTCACAAATCTGTCAGCAGCCACAATACCCTACTTCTGAAAGAGTAAGCCATTCCCACCAGTTTCTAATCTTCATCGAAACACCAGTCTGTCTTCTCAGAGACAGAAGCTATTTCGTTGAGACATGGCACGAACCATCCACTTTCCCTTCTCACCTTTGTAAACCAAGTTAAAGTAACATGTGTACCGCTCACAATGGATCCAGGAGGAACAACATAGAGCAGTTTATCTGTGTAGTCTCTGCTTCACTGTTTGTCATGTTGGGGCATCAATGACATCTTACTATTTCTACATAATTGACTTGACAGGCTGATGATCTCTTCCTGGTCACATGGAAGAGACTCAAAGACCTGACTTGGCAACTCCTGGATCCTGTTTAACACCTTGATGTGCTGTCTACACTCCTTCCCTCCTTGTGTAATAGGTAGGAGGGACTGAATGGGCTATCCCTATTCTTGACCAATAGTTTCACTGGGTTGAATACATTCCGTTGCAACCAGCTTGAGGTGCTGAATGAGCTCCTCTTACTTAACTGTGGGAAAGAGAAATTTCTAGTAGGACTGTTACATGAATGTTACCTTCACTTTAGCAACACAGTTTAGATGCGATCCAGGTCTTGCTGCACATGGATGCGGACTGCTTCAGCAGTGGACAGGTGACAAATTATTCTTAACAATCTTCAGTGAACATCTCCGGCCTCTGACCGTATGATGTGGGAAAGATGTTGAAGCAGCTAAAGAAAGCTACCTTGAGGATGCGCCCTGAGATATCCTGTGACAGAGATGATTGATCCTCACCAACCACAAATATCTTCCCTTGTTTTCTGAATGCATCTAACCAGTGGGGAGTTTACGACTCATTCCCATTGCATTCAATTCTGATCGGGTTCCTTGAAATCCTGCCTTGATATCGGGGCCAGTTACTCTTACCGTGTGTTCATATCTTTTATTCATGTGTCTTTGTGAGCAGCGTGTCCTTCTCACAGAGGGTAGTGACTATTGGGACTTCTGTATTCCAGAGAGGTAGGGGAGCTAGATCACTAAGATGTTTAGAAGGGGGTACAATGGATATATGAGGCACCAGGATGTTGAGGGCTGCAGGGATGGAGCTTAAAAGAAGAGTTGAGGCTTTGCAGATTAGCTCTGATCATATTGAAGGGAAAGACAGGCCAGAAGGGCTGAATGACCTATTCGTGTATCTGACGTTCTCTCATTCTGTTATTGGTAAGTTATTTTCCTGGAAGTTCTGTTATTGGATGTTGCAGTCAGAGAGACCAGATGATTTTGTGGGCCATCTCTGGGTGAGGTATGGCCGCTGTATTTACAGTGAATCTGGATCGGCAACATGACCAACAAATGAAGACAGTTCTGCAAAGACAGAGGAGTGAGATGTTTCACACCATTGCCTACCCTTTCTTTTCCCAAGAATATTTTCCAACGCCATGTCAAACTTTGTGTGACAGTCTTCATCTGCTGAATGATTTCTGCTGTTACTGTGCACCAGGTTATTGGGGTAAATGACCTCCAACTGTTCCTGTCCAGCAGGTTTGAGAGGTTCATTTGAACATAGGAACATGGGACAGAGGAGAAGGGTTGATCATTAGACACTTGGAGCCTTCTCCACCAGGCACTAAGATTGTGGCTGATCAGATTGTGGCTTCTGCCTCACTTTCCTTTCTGTAGTTCATTGTCCTTTACCATCCAATATCGAAGTAGCATGGCTTTCAATAAATGCAAACACACAAGCACCACAAACTTCTGGGGAAGACCATTCCCACTCAAACAGCCCTTTGATAATTTCTCCTCATTCCTGTTCAGACTGGGGCTGGAAAGGTCTCTGTTTCATTTTATAGTCCCCCTCCTCCATTGGTCATGACATTTTAAATATAGCTAGGTTAGTGATATAATCAATGATGTAGGTTTTAGATTACATTACAGTGTGGAAACAGGCCCTTCGGCCCAACAAGTCCACACCGACCCGCCAAAGCGAAACCCACCCATACCCCTACATTTACCCATTACCTAACACTACGGGCAATTTAGCATGGCCAATTCACCTAACCTGCACATCGTTTGGACTGTGGGAGGAAACCGGAGCACCCGGAGGAAACCCACGCAGACACGGGGAGAACGTGCAAACTCCACACAGTCAGTCGCCTGAGGCGGGAATTGAACCCGGGTCTCAGGCGCTGTGAGGCAGCAGTGCTAACCACTGTGCCACCGTGCC
Source organism: Chiloscyllium plagiosum (assembly GCF_037043375.1). Taxonomy (NCBI): domain Eukaryota; kingdom Metazoa; phylum Chordata; class Chondrichthyes; order Orectolobiformes; family Hemiscylliidae; genus Chiloscyllium; species Chiloscyllium plagiosum. The sequence continues at coordinate 64,782,267 of NW_028270180.1, read as the reverse complement.
GCCCATGTGCCACCGTGCCGCCCTTCTCAGACTAGGTCAGGTTCTTTGTTAGGGACAAGTCAGGTAACTAGCTTAAATTTGGAAAAGTAATTTACCAGAGTAAACTTACTCAACCTAATGGAAAGATACATGACAAGCAGTGTGGACAAATATGTACATTGAAAGATAAATATTAATGTATACTGAGACGCAGTTTGTGTATACAGAAACACACACATACACAGGCACATGCACTGAGACACTCACAGTGTCACACACACAAGTGCACGCAGACACACACATACACATGCATAAAGACAAACAGAAAAAATCTCTGCAGAATATCAACTTGAAAGAGAGTTTTGTAGCAAAAGTTAAGTTCACGACAAAAGGAAATATTAAATTTATTCTGCATCTGAGGTCATTCTGTTCACGCAAGCTGCTGTCAATCGGATTCCTTACTGGAACATTTGGATTTGGATGAATTCCCTTTGCTTCTGGCAGTGTGGAGATTCCAATGAATTCTCAACAAGAATCCTTCATGAGTGCGAAAGATGCCTGATGAGTTTTCACCACTCATACGTTACTGTGAGAAGGAACAAGGAAACAAAGGAAACAATAAGCCGTGACTTCTCTAGTTGCATCTTCTCCAACTTTTAAATGAAATATACAATAATGTTATCTGACCACCTAATTGGACCAAGTGAAGCCTCCTTGAATATGCTCAGGATTGTATGACTCCGTCCGTGTTCCCTGATCCATGTAGGAGCAATTTATAAGCTATAATTTGAAGATGCGTTTGAATGTGTCCTCATAATTTTGTCCAATAAATCCATGTCTTTGGACTATGTGTCAAAATTAATACATTGTTCTCTTAAATTTGAATCCTTAGTTCTAGTTTCCCACACCAGAGGAAATGTCAATCAGCCAAGCACCTGATGCACTCTCCTCAAGATCTTATATGGTTCAGTATGAAAATCTCTCATTCTCAAACCTGAAGTGCTCTGGCCTTGTAGAGGTATATAAAATTATGAAGGGCATGGAAATCAATGAATACCCAAGGACATTGTCTGAGGTTGAGGGAGTCCAAAACTAGGGCACATAGATTGAAGGTGAGGGGGAAAGATTTAAAAGAAATAAAAGTGGTAAACTTTTCACGGAGTGTATGGAATGAACTGGCAAAGGAAGTGTTGGTGGCTGGGAAAATTACAACATGTAAAAGCCAGTTGAATGGCTACTTGAATAGGAAGGGTAATGGGCCAAGTGCTGGCAAATGGGACGAGATTAATTGAGGACATCAGGTCGTCATGGACAAGGTGAATCGAAAGGTCTGTTTCTGTGCTGTATGACAGAATAAGGCCTTCTTTCCAGGAACATGTACATCTTTACAAAGCTTCAAAATCAATTTAGTATATTTATTTTTTAGTTTAGGGAATCATCACTACATGCAATACATCAGATGTGGCCTCAGGCAGCCCCTGTACAGATGCAGTAAAAAAAGGCTATTCTGATAGCCTTTGCATGGAATAGAATAATTCTATATACTTTCCTAACCACTTACCAATTTGTATAATAACTTTGTGTGATGTATGTACAAGGATGCACAAATCCCGTTGTACCACTGAGTTGTGTGATCTCTCTCCTTTGAAGTTGTTTACTGTTGTTTTACCCTTTTGTCACAACATAAACTTCATTAGCCCAGGTTATACTGTTTCTGCTAAAGGTTTACACAATAACCTCCCCTGTCTCTACCCCATTACAGACTCTCTACCTCCACTTGACATTTTTTTGAATGAATATCTTGATGGCTGAGCTAATTGAGCTCCAATCCAATCAGTCCCCGCATCCAAATCATTAACAGGTTCGAAATAGTTGTTGATCTTGCGCTGATCTCTTAGGAACTCCACCACGTTAAAGATTTCCAAACTGAAAATAAACATCAATCCCTACTGTCGATTTCCTGATAGTTACCAATGGTTCCCAGTTCCTGTGTAGCAGCTTAGAAAGGTTGGATAGCCTCCTCGTGTGCTGTGTAATGTACTCAAATGGCTGACTGACTTTATCATCTTCCTTTGTAAATCCTCAGAGGACAAAAAGGTCTCCTTGTGTTTCATTGCTGACGGGCTGAATTGGACCTTCCTCTCCCTCTGTGACAGAATCGAGGGTTTGAGTGAGAGAACAAGACATGGGTTAGGAACAGCCTGCAGCTCCATTCAGAATGTGCATTGTTGATGTGATTGTAACTAAACTTCAATTTCCAGTCTGTTACCAATAGACATGGGTTCTTTTGTTCATCATTGATCTATGGAACTCAATTTTGAATGTTTTTAGTAACCCAGTCTTCACTGCTGCTTGGGCGTGGGAACACTACAGATCACACAACACTAAAGAGAAAGGAACATCCCTGTCTCAGTCAGAAATGGGAATGCCCTTATTCTTAAAATGTGTTCCCCTCAAGCCAATCACCATTCTTTTGACAAAGGGACACATCAATTAGAAACAGATATAGGCCATTCAAAACTCAAACCTATCCACATTTCCTTTAACAACCGACAATCAAATACTTACCAAATTTAGCCTCAACTGAGGTTAGATGAACTCCAGATACCATAAGCTCACAAGAGTGTAGGAAATTGGAACATAGCACAGTGCAGCACAGCACAACCCTTCAGCCTTCGATGTTGTGCCAACCTTTTATCCTCGTCTAAGACTAAACTAAACTTCATACCCTTCATTTTATTATCATCCATGTGTCTATCCAAGAGATGCTTGAATGTTCCGAATGTATCTGATTCTACTACTACCGCTGGCTGTGCATGCCATGCACCTACCACTATCTGTAGAAAAAAAATACTGTCTCTGACATCTCCCCTCAGCCTTCCTCCAATCACTTTGAAATTATGCTCCCTGAGTGATAGCCATTTCCACACCGGTAAAAAGTCTCCAGTTGTCTACTCTATCTATGCCTCATCATCTTGCACCTATGTTATGTATCCCTTATCCTTCTTCACTCCAATGAGAAAGGCCTAGCTCCCTTAGAAATTCTCCATAAGACATGCCCTCCTGCACAGGCAACATCCTGGTAAATCCTGTCTGCACCCTCTGGAAAGCTTCCAATTTCTTCCCATAATGGGGTGACCAGAACACAACATAGTACTTCATGTGTGGTCTAACCAGAGCTTCACAGAGTTACAGCATAATCTCGCAGCACTTAAACTCAATCTCCCTGTTAATGAAAACCAACTCACCATATTCTTCTTAACACCTCTATCAACTTGAATGGCAACTTGGAGGTACCTAAGGACGTGGACCCTAAGATCCGTCTGTTCCTCCACACGGCCAAGAATGCTACCTTTGACCCTGTAATCTGCATTTGAATTCGATCTTCCAAAATGAATCACTTCAGAAAATAGGAAATTGAAGCAGAATTAAGCCCTTTAGCCAATCGGATCTGCTGTGCCGTTTGATCACGGGTGAAATGTTTCTCAGCCGCATTCTTTTGCCTTCGTCAACTGATCAAATGGTTCCCTTATTAATGAAAAACGTATTTATCTCTATCTTAAATAAACTACTTTTTCTGTGGGCAGGAGTGTGCATGTGTTAGTGTGTAAGTGTTTATACCTGTATCTATATGTGTTGTGTGTTTAATGTGTCTATGCATATTTGTGTGTATCCCTGTCTGCATCTCTGTTAAACGTGGTCTTTGTAGTTTTTGGGGTAAATCCACAGAAATTGACACCAATACCCTCCCCCTTCCTCCATCTCTACTGTCTGTCAATGTTAAGTGTAGAGCCATACAATGCCACTCTCTGCTGGCTCCCCCTGCACAAATGTCAGATGTTTTTCTCTCTTAGAGGACATCAAATTCTGTGAATCTCTCAGATTGCATGGCTGCTTGGGTTTTCAAATAAAGCCTTTTTAAGCACAGAGCAGTTTCGTCTGATACCTAATGATATTGTTCTTGACATATTACCAACATCACTGGGTCGGTTTCAGGACTTTTCAATCCTTTCTCACTTATAATTTGTAAAAGTGCATTACAAAAGATTTCAAGTTAAAGAACGAGCAATAAATGCATTACATCACTTTACAAATGTTACAGTCGACCTTCATTGGACGCAGTTGCAATGGAAATACTCTTTATTGTGTACACTCTGTGCCACGAATAATCTTCAAAGACAAATCACTTACAAGTTGTAGATGGAGCGCAGACATTTCTCTACACGAGCATTCTCCACTCTTCGGGTCCTCAGTACAATTACGATACTCCCTATATCTGCCTATATGTGTGTGTGCGTGTGTGTGTGGTGACGGTGCTGTCAGTTTGGATGGTGCTGTGAGCTGGCTCGCTCCCAGACTGAAACTCTGATGTGAGAAAGTGAGGTCTGCAGATGCTGGAGATCAGAGTCCAGAGTGTGGTGCTGGAAAAACACAGCAGGTCAGGCAGCTTGCGAGGAATAGGAAAATTAACGTTTTGGGCCGGAGCACTTCACCAGGAATGCCGTCGATGTAGTAGAGTGTGAAGACCAACCGAGGGGACATTGCTTCACTTTAAACCCCACAGAGGCTGACATATCCGCTATGCACATGGATACACACAGAGACACGCAGGTACACACAGAGACGAATACAGACACGCAAAGACACACATTATTGATTATAGATACACACACACACACACACACAAACTGATGCAGTAACACAGATACTAATACAGACATACAGAGACACATACCGATACACTGATGCACTTGCACACATAGATACACTGTCATCAGTACAGACATACTATACACACTGACACACTGATGTTTATACAGACGTCGAGAATCTGCCAGTATTTACTTTTTTGCGTGGTGACATTCCCAATATTTCACTTGCTCTGTGTGGTGTGTGTCAAATTTTCCGTTGCACTGCAGGAAATCCTCTGCACCCTCTCTATAGCTTCCACATTTTTCTACGACAAGGCGACAAAAACAGAACACAATGTGTAGTGTTACACCATGACGATGAACCCTTCCACTAATTAAACCAAACAGCCAGAAAAGCTCAACTCGCAATGGAAGCTGTTAAAGTACGAGTGACAAATCTCAAAATTCTCTCTTTAAGTATAAATAATATCAATTTATTCCTTAACTCTAAAAGTGAACATTGAACAACAACTATTCACAACTCGAAGCCCCTTTTTGTCTGAAATGGTTGGTAATTGCCCTCCAAATTTATAACAACATAATGTTCCAATAAGAAAAGCCCATATTAAAATTGCATCAACTTAATTTCAAAACTACACAGCATCTGTCATCTCCAGTGTCATCTTTCTTTCAGATGAAGATCTTCCTGGGTTGTCTTCTGAATTTTTGTGCAAGGATGTTTCATACAAAAACGGTATCTTTGTCAGAGGGAGTTTTGCATGGCAGTCTCTCTTTAGACGGCAGTTACTCTCAGCCTAACTCGCGAACTGCCTGCTTCTTTTATGCCACTCAATATTTGATCATATCATTGGTTGAATGTTGGCAAAACAATAAATTAAAAATTGATTGACTTTTGTATCCTGGGGCCTAATTTAAACTGAATGGTTAAATTTGAATTGTTGTCAAACAGCAACCAAAACTCAAGGTATCTGTTTCATAGCCAAACGTTGCATGTTTTTTATTTTCCAGTATACTTTGGGGTCTGCTAGCTAGTCATATGACAGGTGCTTGCAAGCTCTGAGTGCAGAACAACATTCACTCTCTCTTAAAAGATACTATACACACCTTCAACTTCATAACAGTGGTTTATTCCGAGCTTTATAGAGCTGCAGCATAATATCACAACTCTGAAACTCACTTCCGTAGCTTATGAAAGCCAACACAATATACACTTTCTTAACAACCACTCAACTTGGGTCATGATTAGGGTGGTGTTGGAAAAGCACAGCAGGTCAGGCAGCATCCGAGGAGCGGGGAAATTGATGTTTCTGGGAGAAACGTTGATTTTCCTGCTCCTCGGATGCTGCGTGACTTGCTATGCTTTCCAGCACCACTCTAATCTTGACTCTGATCTCCAGCATCTGCAGTCCTCGCTTTTACCGATTTGACATCAACCTGGGTGGCAACTGTGAGGGATCTCTGGACATGGACCCCAAGATCCCTCTGTTCCTCCGCATTGCCAAGAATACTGCCTTTAGCCCAATATTCTACATTCAAATTCGACCTTCCAAAGTGACTGACTTCACACTTTTCCAGGTTTCACTTGATCTGCTTCTCATCATCTCAGTTCTGAATCTTGTCAATGTTCCATTGCAACCTACAACATACCTCAACGTTATCCAGAACTCCACCAACATTTGTGTTTTCGGCAAACGTACTAATCCACACTTACACTTCCTCATCCAAGCCATGAATAAACATCGCAAAGAGCAGAAGTCCTAAAACTGATTCTGCGGGACTGAATGCGTTCCATCGACTACCAACCTCTGTCTTCTATGGGCCAGGAATTGTGTATCCAGACAACCAGATTTCCCTGCATCCCATGCCTCCTTACTTTCTGAATGAGCCTACTGTGGGTAACTTTATCAAACGTCTTGCTAAAATATACACCACATCCATTGATTTACCTTCATAAATGTGTGTTGTCACATCCTCAAATGATTTAAAAAGATTCGTGAGGCATAAACTGCCCCTCACAAAGGCATACTGACTATCTCTATCAAACGATAGTTTTCCACGTAATCATAAATCATGTCTCTCAGAATTCTCTCCAATATTTTGCCCACCACTGTCCTAAGACTGATTAGAATATAATTCCCAAGATTATCCCTATTCCATTGCTTGAACAAGGGAATAACATTTGCCAACCTCTTTTCATCTGGCCTGTCTGCAGTGGGCAGTTAGGGTGCAAAGATCATTGCCAAACGCGCAGCAATCTCTTCTTTCATTTACTGTAGAATACTTGCTTATATTCTGTTTGGCCAAGGAGAATTATCTATCCTTGTGTTTCTCAAATTTTTCGTCACACCCTCTCGCATATCAGCCTGTTCCACTCTCTCCACATAAACTTTAATGCCCCTCTCAGTAGAGAATACTGTAGCAAAGCATTCATTAAGGACCTCCCCTACCTCTTCCAACTCATGACGCAAATTCCCTCCACAATCTGTGATGAGCCCTACCCTCACTCTGGCCGTCCTCTTGTTCCTGACATACGTGCAGAAGATCTTCGCTTTGACTCACCAAGACCTTTTCATGCCCTCTTCTTGCTCTCCTGAGTTCATTCTTCAGTCCCTTCCTGGCTAACTTGTAACCCTCTAGAGCTCTGTCTGATCCTTGCCTCCTCAACCTTAAGTAAACTTCCTCCTTCCTTTTGACTAGATGTTCTACATCCCTTGGCACAATGGAAGTATGAAGCTGTAAATGGAGGGGAGCTGCATATCCTATCACTTCCAGCATGGGCTGCAAGTTTACCCACATTGGGCAGTGATCTAACACAATGTTACTGAACAATGTACTAGGGTGATGCACACAGCTCTACATGCTGGGAGGGTAACTGCTCCTGGTTTACAGATCATTGCACTGGGGTCGTGCACACAGACCTGCATGCAAGGAAGGTAACTGCTCCTAGTTTACAGTTCAATGCACTGGGATGGAGTACACAGTTCTGCATGCTGGGGGAGAGGGGGGGGGGGGTGCGTAACTGCTCCAGGTTTACAGATCAATACACTGGGTTGGTGTACACAGCACTACATGCTGGGAGAGTAACTGCTCCTGGTTTACGGATCAATGCACTGGAATGGTATACACAGCTCTACATGTTGGGAGGGTAACTGCTCCAGGTTTACAGATCAATACACTGGGTTGGTGTACACAGCACGACATGCTGGGAGAGTAACTGCTCCTGGTTTACGGATCAATGCACTGGGTTGGTGTACACAGCTCTACATGCTGGGAGGGTAACAGCTCCAACTTTACAGAGTAATTCACTGTTATACACTGCACAGCTCCCCACGGACTGGTGTGGTCCGCACTGTCTGTACAGTGTACTGGGTTGTATTGAGCAGTACACTAACCTGGTCTGCACTGTGCTCCATGCTAAACGGATATCTCCTCTGGATTATGATGTATGATTCTGTGTGGCGGATTGGGCATCTGATGTAATTGACCATTTGAGCTCATGTCTCAGCATATTTATTTTATGTTCTTATTCTTGTTATTGGACGCCGCCCCAAAGTCTGATATCTCCAGCTAGTCCTATTTGTCTGAGAAGAGCCACATTTATTCAATTTGTCAGTCAAGTAATCATCCAATTATAGCATGAATATCCGTCCTTCTGTACCTTAACCTAGCAGTTGGTGCTCATATCTCTGGATTCCCATGGACATCATTATCAAGCTCAGAAACAATGTGCAAGATGTATGGCTTGAGCCCTCCTGTATGTTCCGGTTGTGGGTCCCAATTGGCTCCTTAGTGTATCGAGAGCTGGCACTGTGAAGCCGTGTTTGATCAGAATTCTTCCTCCTATGGGGCATCTGGGACACCAGACACAATGCTTATGGTTACAGAAAGGCCCTGACCAAAATAGCCAAAATGTCCGCGCCTACATGTTTCAAAAAGGGCCGCCACGTCCTATCAAAAAGGTCCATTTTCTGGTGCATGATAATTGTAAGGAAGTCCAGGGGGATGTGCTCCATAACGAACCTGGTAAAAACAATGACTGCAGATGCTGGAAACCAGATTCTGGATTAGTGGTGCTGGATACTGCCTGAATTGCTGTGCTCTTCCAGCACCACTAATCCATAACTAACCTACACAACCCCGAGAATACTGGGGGATTTACCGACACCCACTTCATCAGAATGTTGTTTCTCGCACAAAATGAAAGTATACTGAACAATTTCTTCCCAAATATGGGTGATTTGGCAAACCCAAGAGGCCGTGCATCAGATCTACCTGGACCTCGGTTCCCAAGACCCCTTCCAAAACATTCACTACAGGGCCCCAATAACTACGAAGTTTGTGGCATGACCATAAGCAATGAGTATGCGTACCAACATCTGTTTTACATTTGGGCACATTGGGGCCGCTCCTTTCTTAAATTTGGCAAGCCACTCCGACACCAAATAAACCCTGTGGAGTACCTTCAATTGCATAGCTTGCGTCTTATTGCAAATCAAAATCTGCCAGACATTCTTCCAAATATCTGCCCACTCCTCTGTTGAACATCTCCACCCCCAATTGCTGAACCCAAACTCCAAACAGCTGCTCGATGTCCTTTGAGACACTACCTCCTATTAAATGCTAGAGAGTGCTGACCGAGAGAGTGCACGTGGACTGAAGCACTCTCACCTCCATATTCGACTTATGGCGACTAAACATTAATGTATTTTTTTTTCTGTATAAAATCCCTAATCTTCTAGATAGCTCATATGTCTGACTCAGCTGCTCGAAAGACGTCACGCCCACCCCGTCAATTAAGTCTCCCAAACAGGAAACTCCTCTGGACTCCCAGAGCCAAAAGCCAGAATCCATCAATCCTACAATGGGAGTAAAAGGGGAAGTGTTTTTTTTTGTAAATTGCCCTCACATTAATGCATCATTCTCCATGCTTTAACAGTGTTAAGGACAATTGGATTTCTGCAATGGCCCATAACAGTCCGTATCTTGTCCATGAACAACAGATTAATGAGGCGACATTTTGCCTGGGAGACATCGATATCCAACCACATTGACCGCAGGTCTTAGCAAATCAAATCAGCCAAATAGGCTAGGAGGGAACTCAATTAGTATTTGTTAAAGTGTGTAAAATCCACATCACTCAACTGCAATTGGGTGAGCTCCATAAGAGGCCGCCTGTGATGTTAAATAAAACATACAAGCCGACTGTAAAGCTCCGTATAGGCTGACTGGGCAGTATCAAAAGGTGCAATTGCCTGGGATATAATAAACGGAGGAACACATTCATTTTGACCGGAGATATTCTACCCAACCAGGATATAGAAGGTGCTGAAGGTCCTGCCTTATGTTCTCGAGCAACTGCCGGAAGATAGCTTTATCTAATTGATTGAAGGCTGGGATGATATAAATGCCTAAATACAAGAAACCTCCCTCTGACCACCTGAAAGGGAATCAGATTCCACCTCCAAGATCAGGTACTCTAATAATACCCAGACAGGCATGGTCTCCGACTTCATAAAGTTGGTTTTATACCCCAAGGAAGATCCAAATACATTAATCACTTGGGGCACAGATATCATTGAGTTAGTTAGAAAGAGAAGAACGCCATCTGCATAAAGTGTGAACTTTTGCCTTCCTGATCCTATTTCCAGGGCAGTAATATTGTGGTCCCTCCGGATGGGTTCTGCAAACGACTCAATCACCAATGTAAATAGTAACGGTGAAAGAGGACACCCTTGACGGCTGACTCTGCCATTGCTAAAATTTTCAGACCTTTTTCCATGAGTGACTAGATAATACTGTCACCCACCTGGCAAAAGCCTCTCCAAGGTCAAACTATTCCAGGACATAATAGAGGTACGGCCACTCCACCCGGTCAAATATTTTCTCTGCATCCACTACCAAGCCTGGAATTGACCCTTGCTGGCACACGTGAACCATATTAGCACTCTCCTATTATTATTAGATGACCTGTGACTCCTAATAAAACCTGTTTGGTCCTATTTCACAATGAAGGGCAATAACTTCTCCAGCTTCATCGCCAGCATTTTCACCAAAATATGAAAGTCCACATTTAATAAGGATAAAGGCCTTTATGAAGTGCAATCTTCGGGAGAATAAGTCAAATATTTCCTTCTCTCGGAGAGGATGGGAGGCAGGCCTGACTGTATGAAGAATTGTACATATCCAACATTGGCCCAGTCAGCATATCTACAAACTCCTTTTAAATCTCACTCTAAAATCCATCTAGGCCCGGTGCTTTACCACTCTTGAGCTGCCTCACCGCCTCCTGTATCTTTTGGCTTGTCAGAGGGGAATTCGAAAGAGACGCCTGCTCTGAATTTACACCTGGGAGGTCCAGGGTACTAAAAAAGGGCTTCATTGTCGCCATTCTGTCCTTACAGCCCTCTGACTGGAAGAGCCCAGAAAAGAACTTCATGAGTGCTGTATTAATCTTTCTGGGATCGCAGATGATTTTAACAGCGCACACGCTAATGGATGTGATAGACTGGGGGCACTCTTCTTTCTGGCCAAGTATGCCAGATATCTACCCGGGTTATCACATTACTCGAATACCCTCTGTTTCGGAAATGAGGTCGCTCTTTTTGCTGTCTGGGTGACTGAAGCGTTCAGCGCAGCCCGGAGCATTGTAATCTGCTGCAACTTAGTTACAGACGGTCTGTCAAAATGCGCTCTGTCAACTGCTGCTCTCCATTCTACCGCTTCCGAGTCGCCGAGTAAGAAATAATCAAACCCCTTGCATAGGCCTTGGCAGTCTCCCAAAGCACCGTCGGATTACTGGCCGTCCAAAATTGATGTACAAAATTTTTTAAATCCCATGAAAAATATTCAATAAGAAAGCAAATCTTCGCAGGACTTATACACTTAATGGTAAGGTGCAAGGGAGTGTTGCTGGACAAAGAGACCTTGGAGTGCAGGTTCATAGCTCCTTGAAAGTGGAGTCGCAGGTAGATACGATAGTGAGAAAGGCGCTTGGTATGCTTTCCTTTATTGGTCAGAGTATTGAGTACAGTAGTTGGGAGGTCATGTTGCGGCTGTACAGGACATTGGTTAGGACACTGTTGGCATATTACGTGCAATTCTGGTCTCCTTCCTATCGGAAAGATGTTGTGAAACTTGAAAGGGTTCAGAAAAGATTTACAAGGATCTTGCCAAGGTTGGAGGATTTCAGCTACAGGGAGAGACTGAACAGACTGGGGCCGTTTTCCCTGTAGCCTGAGGGTGACCTTATAGAGGTTTACAAAATTATGAGGGGCATGGATAGGAGAAATAGATTAAGTCTTTTCCCTGGGGTCGGAGAGTCCAGCACTAGAGAGCATAGGTTTATGGTGAGAGTGGAAAGATATAAACGAGACCCAAGGATCAACTGTTTCACACAGAGGGTGGTACGTATATGGAATGATCTGCCAGAGGATGTGGTGGAGGCTGGTACAATTACAACATTTAAGAGGCATTTGGATGGATATATGAATAGGAAGCGTTTGGAGAGATATGTGCTTGGTGCTGGGAGGTGGGACTAGATTGGGTTGGGATATCTGCTCGGCATTTATGGGTTTGACTGAAGGGTCTGTTTCCATGCTGTACATCTCTACAACTCTATGACTAGCTATCCTTCAGGAGGAAGGTATCCATGCATCACTACTGCGAGCCTGTCCCATCGCCACCATCCTAAACCTCCATGTACACTGTTGCATGATCAGAAATGGCTATGTTTCCAATTCTACAGGACAGCACAGAATTCAAAAAGGCCATTGGGGCAAAAACATGTCAATCCTAGTTTGGCACTTATGTGGGTTAGATAAAAAGGTGAAGTCCGTACCCGACGGGTGAACAATCTCCACACATCCACCAAGCCCAGATCCCTGTTTAGATCCACCAGCTGCCTGGATTGCAGGGAAATACCGTCGAGAACCCGTAAGACACTATCCACCTTGGGATCCATATATCGGTTAAAGTCTCCCCCTAAAATTGTATGACACCCGCCAAGGGCCATCAACCTGGAGAGTGCATCCGTTAGCTTGAAGGGTGTACCAAGGGCAAGATGGAGGACGGGACAACCTTCTGGCTGTAAGAGCTGCTCCTTCTTTGAGGTATTTTAGATGCTGGAGGTGATTTCCTCGAATTCTAGGAGCAGCAATTACTGTTTTATATGCTGTTGTATTGTTGTGGAACTTTGGGGAAAAAAACAATGTCAAAACAACAGCAGTTTCAAAAGCGGGAAGAACAGACAGAAGAAGCACATGGTGAGGACAGTGCTGGGGGGGACGGGAGAGAGAGAGAGAGAGAGAGAGAGAACCTGCACAATTACTGCCTTTGCTGTTTTTGAATTAATGTATCGCTGGACATCGGAGTGCGTCTGCAAAAACTAACAAACAGTGAATTTCACAACTAATCTTGGAGAAACATGTTTGTGTGAAGTTCACAACACAGAATCAGATCAGTTAATCGTTGTTTTTATTCTGTCCAATAGAAAGGCTGCAGTAGTGAGTATAGTGGATTCTTTCTTGATTATATGTTTTTGGAGATACGTCTCTTGATTAAACTTAAAATAAAAGGCATAGCTATTAATTTAACCTGGTGCAGTGTTTTGTAGAGGAATAAGACGATGTTATTTTCTGGGTCTGTAAATTGTGAAGGAGCAAAAATGGCCTTTGCAGTGATATGTACTTCTTGTCAGATGTGGGAGTTTAAAGAGAGTTTAAGGGTTATTGCGGATTATATCTGCCATAAATGCTGTTGGATGCGAACATTATCAGATTAAATGGATCGGTTGGATAGACAATTAGAAGCGATGAAGAATTTGCAACAGCAACAGTTCGTGATGGATGGCAATTACAGGAAGGGGGAAAGTCTCAGATACAGTCACATAGATGGGTTAGCTCCAAGAAGGGTAAGAGAGGTCGGCACCTAGAGCAGGAGTCTTTTGTGGATGTACCCATTTCAAACAGGTATGCTGTTTTGGAAAATGTAGGGGGTCATGGATTCTCAGGGGAACGTAGAACGAACAGCCAAGTTTATGGTATTGAGATTGGCTCTAATGCAATGAGGGGTACATCGGCTTCCAAGAGATCAATTGTGTTAGGGGATTCTGTAGTCCGAGGTACAGACAGACATTTCTGTGGCCAGCAGAGGAAAAACAGAATGGAGTGTTGTTTCCCTGGTGCCAGAATCAAGGATGTCTCAGAGAGGGTGCAGAATGTTCTCACCGGGGAGAAGGTTCAGCAAGAGGTCATTGTCCGCATTGGAACCAACGATATAGGAAGGGAAAAGGTTGAGATTCTGAGGGGGGATTACAGAGAGTTGGGCATAAATTTAAAAAGAAGTCCTCAAGGGTAGTAATATCTGGATTACTCCCAGTGCTACAAGCTATTGAGGGTAGGAACAGAAGGGTAGAGAAGATGAATGCATGGCTGAGGAGCTGGTGCATGGGAGAAGGACTCACATTTTTGGATCATTGGACTGTCCTTTGCGGTAGACGTGACCTGTACAAGAAGGACGGATAGCTCTTAAGTTGGAAGGGGTATAATATACAGACAGGGAAATTTGCTCGAACTGCTCGGGAGGATTTAAACTAGTAAGTTGGGGATGGGGTACCCACAGAGATAGTGAGGAAAGAGATAAATCTGATATTGGTACAGTTGAGATCAGAAGTCAGTCAAACAGTCAAGGCAGGCAGGGACAAGGTAGGACTGATAAATTAAACTGCATGTATTCAATGCAAGGAACCTAACAGGGAAGGCAGATGCACTCAGGGCATGGTTAGGAACATGGGACTGGGATATCATAGCAATTCCAGAAACATGGCTCAGGGATGGGCAGGACTGGCAGATTGATGTTCCAGGAAGGATAGAAAGAGAGGCAAGAGAGAAGGGGGAGTGGCATTTTTGACAAGGGATAGCATTATAGCTGTGCCAAGGGACGGAATTCCCGGAAATACATCAAGGAACATTATTTGGGTGGAACTGAGAAATAAGAAAGAGATTATCAGCTTATTGGGATTGTATTATAGACCTCCCCCCCACCAATAGTCGGAGGGAAATTGAGAAACAAATTTGTAAGGAGATCTCAGCTATCTGTAAGAATAATAGGGGGGTATGGTAGGGGATTTTTAACTTACCAAACATAGACTGGGACTTCCAATGTGTTAAAGGTTTAGATGGAGAGGAATTTCTTAAGTGCGTACGAGACAATTTTCAGATTCAATATGTGGATGCACCTACTAGATAAGGTGCAAAACTTGACCTACTCTTTGGAAATAAGGCAGAGCAGGTGACTGAGGTGTCAGTGGGAGAGAACTTTGGGGCCAGCGACCATAATTCTATTCGTTTTAAAATAGTGATGGAAAAGGATAGACCAGATCTACAAATTGAAGTTCAAAATTGTAGAAAGGCCAATTTTGACGGTATTAAGCAAGAACTTTCGAAAGCTGATTACAGGCAGATTTTCGCAGGTAAAGGGATGGCTGGAAAATGGGAAGCCTTCAGAAATGAGACAACAAGGATCCAGAGAAAGTATATTCCTGTCAAGGTGAAATGAATGGCTGGTAGATATAGGGAATGCTGGATAACTAAAGAAATTGATGGTTTGGTTAAAAAGAAGAAAGCATATGTCAGGTGTAGACAGGATAGATTGAGTGAATCCTTAGAACAGTATAAAGGGAGTAGGCGCATAATTAAGAGGGTAATCAAGAGGGCAAAAAGAGCACATGAGATAGCTTTTGCAAATATAATTAAGGAGAATGCAAAGGGATTTTACAAATATATTAAGGACAAAAGGATAACTAGGGAGAGAATAGGGCCCCTCAAAGATCAGCAAGCGGCCTTTGTGTGGAGCTGAAGAAATTGGGGGAGATACTAAATGCATCAGTATTGACTGTGGAAAAGGATATGGAAGATATAGACTGTAGGGAAATTGATGGTGATATCTTGCAAAATGTCCAGATTACAGAGGAGGACGTGCTGGACGTCTTGAAACGGGTAAAGTTGGAGAAATCCCCAGGACCTGATTAGGTGTACCCGAGAACTCTGTGGGAAGCTCGAGAAGTGATTGCTGGGCCTCTTGCTGAGATATATGTATCATCAATAGTCGCACGTGAGGTGCTGAAAGACTGGAGGTTGGCAAGCGTGGTGCCACTGTGTAAAATGGGCGGTAAACTCAAACCAGGGAACTATGGACTGGTGAGCCTGACCTCGGCGGTGGGAATCCTGAGGGACAGGATGTACATGTATTTGGAAAGGCAAGGACTGATTCGGGATAGTCAACATGGCTTTGTGCGTGGGAAAACATGCCTCACAAACTTGATTGAGTTTTTAGAAGAAGTAACAAAGAAGATAGATGAGGGCAGAGCAGTAGATGTGATCGATGTGGACTTCGTAAAGGTGCTCGACAAGGTTTCCCATGCGAGACTGATTAGCAAGGTTAGATGTCATGGAATACAGGGGGAACTAGCCATTTGGATACAGAACTGGCTCAAAGGTAGAAGAGAGAGTGTGGTGGTGGAGGGTTGTTTTTCAGAATGGAGGCCTCTGACCAGTGCAGTGCCACAAAGATCAATGCTGGGCTTTCTACTTTTTGGCATTTTCATAAATGATTTGGATGCGAGCATAAAATTAACAGTTAGTAAGTTTGCAGATGACACCAAAATTGGAGGTGTAGTGGACAGCAAAGAGGGTTTCCTCAGTTTCCAACAGGATCTGGACAAGTAGGGCCAATGGGCGGAGAAGTGGCAGATGGAGTTTAATTCTGATATATGCGAGGTGCTGCATTTTTGGGAAAGCAAATCTTAGCAGCACTTGTACACTTAATGGTAAGGTCCTAGGAAGTGTTGCTGAACAAAGATACCTTGGAGTGCAGGTTCATAGCTCCTTGAAAGTGGAGTCGCAGGTAGATAAGATAGTGAATAAGGCGTTTGGTATGCTTTTCTTTATTGGTCAGAGTACCGAGTACAGGAGATGGGAGGTCATGTTGCGGCTGTACAGGCCAATGGTTGCGTCACTCTTGGAATATTGCGTGTAATTCTGGTCTCCTTCCTATCGGAAAGATGTTGTGAAACCTGAAAGGGTTCAGAAAATATTTACAAGGATGTTGCCAGGGTTGGAGGGTTTCAGCTATAGGGAGAGTCTGAACAGGCCGGGGCTGTTTTTTCTGGAGCATCGGAGGCTGAGGGGAGACCTTAGAGAGTTACACAAAATTATGAGAGTCATGGATAGGGTAAACAGGCAAAGTCTTTTCCCTGGGGTCGGGGAGTCCAGAACTAGAGGGCATAGGTTTAGTGTGAGAGGGGAAAGATATAAAAGAGACCTGTGAGGCAACTGTTCAAGGGTGATACGTGTAAGGAATGAGCTACCAAATGAAGTGATGGAGGCTGGTACAATTGCAAAATTTAAGAGACATTTGGATGGGAATATGAAAAGGAAGAGTTTGCAGGGATAAGGGCTGGGTGCTGGTAGGTGGGACTAGATTGGGTTGGGATATTTGGTCGGCATGGATGGGTTGGACCGAAGAGTCTGTTTCCATGCTGAACATCTCTATGACTCTATGACTCTCTCCCATATTCCTCTCTGTATTAAAGCTTTATGGATCAGAAACAGGTGACATTCGTCATTAATTTGGCAAAAAAACTGATCTAGAAGGTTCTTCTGAATGAGAAAAGTTCCTCCTCTTCATTTTGAATTAAAGGATGAAAATAACACCCAGTCAAACACTCTCTTCTGTAACTTTAAATGTTCCTTATCGGTTAGATGTCTTTTTTTTTCTGGCACCAAGGCTACATCGACCCTTTCCTTTCTAAGGCCTGAAAGCATCAATTGGTGAATGACTCCCGTTTAATGTTCCAGGTACACTATTTAAACGAGCGGTTAGCCATAGCCATCCGAAACAGCCCGTGATCCCCCTGTGAGGAAGGACCCCTTTTATTGCGCACTCCGAGAAAGTGGTAAACAGTTCGTATAAACTTGAAAATACAACTGCAAAAACTTCCAACTCAAAACACCTAACAACTCCTTGTACAATGAACCAACATATAACACAAATAAGCGGTGATACTCCCTCCTTCCCCACAGGGAGTGCTCATACTACCCACTAATCCCCCTTGGCTCCTACTAGCTGAAGCTGCTCGCCAACCCAGACAAAACAAACTTTAAAAAGTTACATGTGTCTTACAACAAGAAAATTAAAAGTGGGCACTCAACCCGTCCCATCCATATCCAAGGCAGTCCTAATGAAAAAAATGTAACCCTCCCCAACCTCCCCACCCCCTGAATACTACCCCTATTCCGTACTAAGAGAGAGAAACGAAAATGAAATTGTAGAAAAAAAGGTTAATGGGAGGGAAGGAAGAAAGGAGAAAAGAGAGAAAAAGAAATGAATGGGACCCCCACAAATTAAAAAAAAAACAAAACCTCGTAAACGAGGGAAACCACAGAGGAAACAAAGAGAACATGATTGTTCATATTATTTGAGCCAGCCAATCTATCTTAAGGTGTACAGGAAATCCTTTGCATTTTCTCGTGAGTCAAAATTAAACATGGACCCTCCGTAGTTGAAACGTAATACTGTCGGGTATCTTACAGTATACTGAATATTCAATTCCCTCAGCCTCCTTTTTACCTTATTAAAGGCCTGACTCTTGTGGATCATGGCCATAGAAAGGTCCTGGAAAAACATAATGCGTGATCATTTGGATATTAAAGCCTGTGGATCCTTCCCCAGTGCTGGAGAACCATTTGTTTCTCTCCATAGTGCTGGAGTTGCACAAGGGCTGGGCGGGGGTGCTGGTCTCACCCGGGCTTGTGCACTACGATCTGGTGGGCCTGCTCGACCTGCACCCGGCCCGCCTCGAATTCCAGCTTCAAAAACTACCGAAGCCATTACTTCAGAAACTGACGGGCTGCCTTCTTCTTCCCGTCCCGCCAGCCCGACAAGGCAGATATTCTTATGATGGCCTCGATTTTCAAAGTTGATCTGCTCCTCCACGCCCGGTACCCGCCATCCCAAGGCCTGGACCCGATCTGCTGAAGATTCCACTGCAGTTTCAGAGGACACAGTCCACTGCTCCACCTCCATGGCATGTGTCTGAGACGCTGGATCTCCTAGTCATGCTTCTGCAGCATGGCCGAGATCGGTTCCAGCATGGTCTGGGTCTCCTCCATCTCTGAATCAACCGTATCTCGGAGGTTTACTTACTCCATGACCAAGCTCTGCTCTCATAGTAAGTCCCCTGGTGGGCTCGCAGAGGCCGACGCCACGGCCGCAGGCATATCCGTTGCTGCATGGCAGTGCCTGCTAGTTGCGATCCACGTGGTCCTTTACCCTTAGTCATTTTCCTTACTCACTTCAACTGACATACAGCAATACAGGGCATCAGTATTTTTACCACAATGGGTAAGAAAGAGAAGGTGAATGCACCACTTTGTCTGGGTTCTGCCGTAAAGATGAGCAGGGCAAACCTACTGGGTCGCTAATATCTTGGATCTCCCCCGAAAAAAAATCATCTTTAATGACTTTATTTTAAATGGTTTGAAGCTTTTTTTGTAGACAGAGACAATGGAAAACCAGTAGGTGTGATATAGTTAGATATTCAGGTTTAAGAGCTCAGTCAGTGAGTAGTAAATAATATTAAACCAAAGCCGTTCTGGATGGACATTTGGAAATGGAAAGGTAAACATGAAGTTGGCCTTCATTTAAAGGGAATGGGAACATAGAAGTAAAGGCGTTCTGCACAGGCTGCATGGAGTGAGGAAGAGATGATAACCGTGTTCTGTACTGTTTCAAAGAATGAGAGGTGATCTCAGGGAAACTTAGAAAATTCACACACAGGAGACTTAATAATACAGGTGCTTGAAGAAGTGCAGCAGGCAAGGTTAAAGAGAATTCCAATGCACTCTACCAAAAAACAGCAAGTAGAACAGAATAAGCAGGGAACAGTTAGAGCCAATTAGAAACCAAGGGTGCAATCAGTATGTGAAGCTGGGTAACATTGATGGATTATTACATGAGTGCTTCCTATCTGTTTTACCTGGGAGATGGAGGACACAGGTATAGAATTCGAGAAGATGCATTGAGAGCTCTCAACTAAGATGCAAGTTGGGATGATGTAAATCCAAATAAGTTGTATCACTGGATAATGTTTCAGACAAGAGAGGACATGATCTGACCAAATGTTTAAGTCAAATCTGACCACAAGGGAGGTTTCAGAGGACTGGAGAGCAGCTAATGTGGTCCCACATTACAGAAAATGTGATGGAGATAGACCAGTGTCTTTTGGTGTACCACAGGGAGCAGTGCAGTGTATTTTATTATTTGTGGTATTCATAAATGTTGTAGATGTGACTGTGGAGGGGTCGTGTGAGGGGAGAATTGAGGCGTGTGATAGGTAAGTTTGTGTTTGACACAACTATTAGCCAGGTGGTGACAGTTCAGAGGAAGGCCTTATTTTACAGGAAGATACAGATGGAATGGTCAGATGGGCAGATCAATGGCAGATGGAATATAGCCCTGATAAATATGAGATGATGCACTTTGGAAGAAGGAGCCATACAGGGGAATATTCAATGAATGGCAGCACACTAGGAAGCTCAGAGGGTACATCTCCACACATCTCTGACTGTGATTGGACAGGGTAATAAGCTAGTTAAGAAAGCACATGGGACTGTAGGCATTTTGTTTATTCATCGTGGCCTACATAATATGATCTAAACACGCCATTGGTTAGGCCATAGATAGAATGCTGCGTGCAGTTCTGGGAGATACATTACAGTAAGAATGTGATTGCACTGGAGGGGGTAAAGAGGAGATTCACCAAGATGTTTCATGGGATGGAGCTTATCAGGGATGAAGAGAGATTGGATAAGCTCGGGTTGTTTACTTTGGAATAGATAGGGCTGAAGGGGACGTGAGTCAGAAGGATAAGATTACAAGAGACATGGACAAGGTGGACAGACAGCAGCTGTTCCTTTTAGTCAAAAGGCCAAGAACAAGGGATAAGATGTTTAAAGTGAAGGCGTTGAGGTTTAGAGAGAATTTGACAATTGTTTTTCACCCAGAGAGTGTTATGGTCTGGAATGCACTCCCTGAGAGGGGTGTTGTCCTGGGTCACCTCACAACCGTTAAGAAGTACATGGACCAGCATCAGAGTCTAATAATATTCCCCCTACAGGCTGCATGTAGGAATGTGGGAATAATGTATATCGTGCTGTATTTCTGATGGTGCAGAATATATTCTTCTCTGATTGTATGATTGTGGAAGGGTAGTCATTGAGCAGCCTAAGGCAGAAATTGCTGAGTTCTGAAAACACGTATTCATAAAGGTTGTATGTTTCAATTGCAATAGCTTCCAAAAGTATGTTATTGTGAAAGTAATTGAAAAATAGCAGACTATTGCAATTTGAAACCAGAGAATGGAGAATGGAAAACGGTGAAATGGTGGTACTGTGAAGCAAGTACTTCAATTCTGTCTTCACAGAAAAAAATGAACAAAACAAAAAAAACTCCCAGCACGGCTAGGAAACCCAAGTCATGTGAAAAAAAAAGAATGAAATTAGTAAATATATGGTTTTGTAGAAAATATTGGGATTGAAAGTAATGAACATAGACAACGTCAGCATAAATTTATGAAATGGGAATCATATTTGAGATACTGGCTGGTTAGTTAATTATGGTGAAGCAATGGATGTAATGTATTTGAAGTTTTGGATAGTTTTTCAGTAAAGTCCCAAAACTAGTGTGCACATCACATCTTATGGAACTGATGCTAATGTATGGACATGGCCTTAGCACGGCATAGTTGGCAGGAAACAATGAGTGGAATATTTTGATATCGATTTTGAGTTTTCTCTCAGATGTATTTTACAGGGTAAATACAAGACATTTCTGCATCAAACTGGCACCGTTTTAAATAATTTTAATACTGAAAAAAAAAGAAAGGTATAGCTAGAAGAAAATCCATGGGTCCTGAGTCAGCTCCTTACTATCGGTGACACCTGCATCCCCCATTACTGGACACCAGCTTCATTACCATCTACACCAGAGACCACCAACATCGAAGTTGCTGATCCTCAGGTGCCATCTTTGCCGCTGGGCCAATACTCTTCCATCACTGCCTCGTTGCTCCCAGCTGGAACCGATCTCAGCCATCCCAGCGTCGAGGTGAGCCTCCCGAATGTCTTATCCATGTCTATCATTAATCACGACCCAGACCATGTCACTCAGCTTTCACAGAATCATTTTTAGGTAGAGCTTACAAATAGCAAGGAGAAACAAACATTGGTGTTTTATATATCTAAACCAAAACAGTAGCAGAAAATCTGAGCATCATGTGCTCTGGAAATTACACATGCAAGTATTGTGAATACTGCAGTCTTATTGGATGGTCTCAAGTTGTTTCTAAACTACGTTAACTAAGTGACTGCACATGCTGTGAAAAATAAATTCCGTAAGTGTATATGATGTGGGTTGAAGTGTATGTTGTGAACCAAACTTGAGAACAGGTTATTTCGGAGTTGGTGTTGTGTGGTAAGAAAGACTAATTACTAACCTTACTCTGAAGCAGCTTTTGAGGAATATTGATGTTAATAAGGTACATTTTACATGGCGTCCGCATGCAATATCAAATGTGTGAACATTCTGGTCAAACATCATGGAAGCCTGGAGGGTAGAGGGTCAAGTTCACTCCAGTAAATTGGGAAAGTACAATATAACATTCAGTGGGAGACAAGCAATGGTTATTCGACTCATAGAGTCCTAGAGCATGGACACAGGTCTTTCAGCTCAAACTGATCCATTCTGAACAAAATGTCCACTCACACAAACTCATTTCCCGCCTTGCCCTGTATCCTTCTAATCCTTTCCTATCCGTCTATTTGTCCAAATGCCTTTTAAATGTTGTTAATGTATCCACCTCAACCACTTCCCCTAGCAGCTCATTCCATATGCATACCAAGATGTGTGTAAAAATCATTGCTCGTCAGTTTCCCTTTTATTCTTACCCCCTGACCATAAAATGACGCCCTCTATTCCGTCATTGCTGTCCAGCCCTGGGAAGAAAAGACTGGGTGCATTCACTCTATCCATGCCTACTGTGATCTTTTAAGCGTCTATAAGATCTCTATCAGTCTCATATACTCTAAAGTAAAAAGTCCTAGCTTGTCCAACCTCTTCCTAAAACTCAGACCATTAAGACCTTAGCAACGTCCTTGTAAATTTCTTCTGCACTCTTTCCAGTTTAATAACATCCTTCCTATAGCAAACTGAACAAAACTGACAATGACGCTTCAAATAATGCCTCACCAGCGTCCTGTATAACTGCGATGTAACTCCTCAACTTCGATACTCAGTGCTCTGACTGATGAAAGCCAGTGTACCAAAAGCCTTCTTCACTGCCCTGCCGACTGTGAATCAGCTTTCAGAGCACCGTGCACCTGATCTCCAAGGTCCCTCTGCTCCACTAAACTCCTTAAGGCCCAATCATTCACCATGAAACTCGAACCTTGACTCAACTTTCTAAAATGCAAGAACGTACACCGATATGTATTAAACTGAATTTTCCATTTCTCAGTCTACTTCTCCAGCTGATCAAGGTACTGCTGAAATTTCTGAAATTCCTAATAACCTTCCTCACTCTCCATGATGCTGCCTATTTTAGTGTCATCATCAAACTTACAAATCATGCCTGTGCATTCTCATCTAGATCATAGATGTATGTAGTAGGTAAATTATATATATATATATATATATATATATATATATATATATATATATATAACATATTACATGCATCAATGATGTGGATGAGAGCGTGTACATATATATATATATATATAGTATTATGTATTATACACACACACATATATAAATGGAAAAAAAACAATGTTCCCAGCACCAACCCCTGAGGTATTTCACTATTCACAGGTCTCCAGTCCGGCAAGCATCCTTCCTACATTACCCTCTGCTTCCTACCACCAAGCCAATTGTGTATCTAATTTACCACCTCCCCCTGGATTCCAGGCGACCAAACATTCCAGAGTAGCTGATCTTCTGTAACCTTATCAAAGGCCTTACTGAAATCCATATAGGCTATGTATACCATTCTGCCCTCATCACTGTTCCTCGTCACTTCATTAAAGCACTGTAACAATTTTGAGAGCCATGATCTCTCTTGCACAAAATCATGATGACTGCTGCTAATCAAACCCTGTCTTTCAAGTGCATGTACAGAGGAACCACGATTATCCAAATATCAATTATCCGAAATTTGGATTATCCGAAGGGGACCTCAAGGTCCCGATAGAAACATTATGCCTTTCAACCCTGATTGCGTCTTTTGTTTGTAGGTACAATGATAAAAAAAAACTTGTCTTACTAAAATACTGCCAAGAACAGTCCAGGCACCGTCTCCAAAAGACTGAGCTCCCGCCTTCTCTCTCTCTCTCTCTCTCTCACCCCACACTTTCCCTGGAGTTCTACACAGGGGTTTACCCTAAACCCCCCCTCCCCAGATAACTGGGTCAACATTGTCCTGTACACAGCAAAGGTGGATCTTGTCAAAACGTGTGCGTGTGTGTGTGTGTGTGTGTATGTATGTGTGTGCTATTTGAAGACTTACCCCACAAAGACAGCAGCAGCTGTCGTGTTGGTGTACAGTCTGGCTGCCCTGGGGAAGCTGGTTGGGGATACCGGTTTGGGGGCACAGGGCTAGGGGCGGATGGGGGCAAGGACGGGAGTCCGAAGATGGGTGGGGATGGTTGGGGGTGCGGGGTTGGGGGCGCAGGGTAAGAGGCGTGCGGGTGTGTGGATGGGAGTTGGACGATGGGTGTGGATGGTTGGGCGTGTAGTGTTAGGGGACCGATGTTGGTGTTGCAGGGTTAAGAACGGGCAGAGGCAGACGGGTGTGGTGTTGAATAGGGTTGTGGGCTGGTGGGGGCGGGGTTGGGGTTGGAGCGAAAAGGGTTGGGGCGGGCGGGGGCGGGCAGTGGAATGGGGTGGGAGCGGATGAGGATTTGGGCGGGCGGCTAGGGGCGTGGGAGCAGGCGGTTTGAGGTTGCGTGGGGTCAGTCAGGGATGTAGGGTGGGAGTGGATGGGGTTGTGGGCGGGCTGGGAGTGGACTGGGTTCGGGGTGGGCGGAGAATAGATGGGGCAGGGTGGGAGGGGACAAGGCGGGGTGGGGTCTCGCACGCAGTGTGCTTTTGCCTTGTCTCCTGAATGGAGAGCAGACTTCACATAAAACCCCAAGCCCAAGAGTAGATCAATTAACTGAATAATCAATTATCTGAATGAAGTAGTGCTCCATCCATCTCAATCGGATAATCGGGTTTCCTCGGTATATCTTATCTCAGAATCTTCTCAAATAACTATCCACTACTGATGTTAGTTCTACTGGTCTATAGCTCCCAGGTTTATCTTTGTAGCCCTCCTTGAATAAGGGCACAGCATTCACTATCATCCAGTCCTCCGGGACCTCACCCATTGCCCAGCAAAGTTGGAAAAGTACCAACCAGAGCTCCCGTAATTTCTTCTCTTATCCACCTGCAGAATTCCTGAATAGATCTGGTCAGGATCAGGAGATTTATAGAAGTACTGCAAAGTCTTTCTTGAACTTAAAAACACCACAGAGTGAGCAAGTGACTTAATGATGGTTAATGTAACAAATTAAAGATTATATTAATCATAGGAAGTGACTTCAGAAGAATTCCAGAAATTGTGGAAACCTGAGAATTTTCAGAAATTGATGATTCAGAAAAGGAGGGCCATGAAGCTGTGAAGGAAATCAAAATGCGAACATGCCTGCTAACAAACAGGAACACAAAGACTGCATCAAACTACTATCTATAATTCAAAGGAAACAAAATAAAAGCAATGTCAAATGTGGAAATTTGTAATCGGGAGAGGAGAGTTTATTGAGGAGAACAAGGAAATGGCCAAGAAAATAACCAGTTACTTTGCATCTGTCTTCATGGAGGAGGATCCAGAAACTCAGCCAGAAAAGCAAGTGATCAAATAGAGCTTATGGAAGTAAAGACATAAAGCCAATTTATATCAGTAAACGGGCAGTACTTGAAAATGTAACGAGATTGAGCATTACTAAGTCTGACAAAACAGATTTACTTCGTATCAAAATGTCAGAAATAAGGCACCAATGGAAGTATTAATTACGTAGTCGATGACTGTGTTTTATTTTCCTGTACATCCTGCAGAGACTGGAAGCCATTGTAGACTAATGGAAGGTAGTAAGTGTGTTCCAAGCTTTTTAGATGAACGGAAGGGATCCAAGCAAATATTTGTGATTCGGAGGAGTTGGTGTTGGATTGGGGTCGACAACATTAAAAAATCACACAACACTAGGTAAAAGTACAACAGGTTTAATTGGAGGCACAAACTTTCAAAGTGCACAACCACCTGATGAAGAAGCAGCGCTTCGAAGGCTAGTACTAGCAAATAAACCTTTTGGACTGTAACCTGGTTTTGTGTGATTTTTAACCTTATCATTTATGGTTATCATAAATGATGGAGATGAGAATGTGGACGGGAGAATGGGGGATAGTGTGATAAATCAGTTTGAGTTGGACACAAAGATTGGCCGAGTGGTTGGCAGCGAGGAGGAAGGCCTTACGTTGCAGGAAGATACAGACGGAATGGTCAGAACTGCAGATCGACGGCAGATGAAATGTAACGCTGACAAATATGAGTTGATGCACTTTGGGAGAAGGAACCAGGCAGGGGAGGACTCAATGAATGGCAGCATACTAGGAATCTCAGAGGGTGCTTTTCCACACATCCCTGCATGTGGATGAACAGGTCGAGCTAAAAAGGCCTAGGAGTCGTAGACATAGATTATAAGAGATATACAGGAGTTTGCTTAGGGCAAGATGGTATGCAGTGTGCAGTTCTGGATACCACATTATGAAATGATGTCATTACACTGAGGGGGGTGGGGTTTGGTGGGAATTCACCATGATGTTACCTGGGATGGAGAGAATCAGCTATGGAGAGAGGCTGGATAAGCTCGGTTGTTTACTTTGGAGCAGAGGAGGCTGAGGGGACGTGATTCAGAAGGACAAGATCACGAGGGGCATAGACAGAGTGGATAGACATCACCTGTTCCTTTTAGTCAAGAACAAGGGAACAAGTGAAGTGCTTGAGGTTTAGAGAGAATTTAAAGATATTTTGTCACCCAGAAGATGTTGGGGTCCGGAAGAGAGAGAATGGTTGTCACGGGTAACTCCACAACAACGCAAAGTCCTTGGACGAGTTTTTGCAGAGTCATAACATGCATGGTTCTGGGCCTCATGTCAGAAGTTGGGACTAATTTCGATCGTGCTGTATTTCAAACGATATGGAATCTGTGTTTCTGTGATTGTATGATTGTGGAATGCTGATCATTAAACTGTTCAAGACAGAAATTGATGCTTTTCCGAAGAGTATATCAATGAGAGTTATACGAGTGAACTATAATAGCTTCTAAAGATATGCCAGTGTGAAAGGTAAGATAAAGCGATTGCAGCTCAGTACAGCCTGAAACCAGAGAATAGAGAATGGAGAACAGGGAAATGGCAGAACTATGAAGCAACTATTTCATTCTGTCTTCACAGAAGATACCAAAGCAAAAATAAAATCTTCCCAGCAATACCATGAAATTTTAGTCTGGTGAGAAAAAGAGAATAGAATGAAATTAGCAACTAAACAGTTCGAGAGAAAGTCTTGTTACAGAACATAATGGGCATAGACAAAGGCAACACAGATTTATGAAATGGGAATCATATTTGAGAAAGTGAATTTTAGCAAAATTATAGAGAAGCTATCAATGCAATACGATTGGATTTTCAGAAAGATTTTTGATAAATTCCCAAGCCTGTTGTGCAAATTTGAATCCTATGGGACTGGGGCTAATATATGGTCATGCTTTTAGAATGGGAGAGCTGGCAGGGAACAGTGAGTAGGAATAAAACTTTTTTTTAGAATGGAAGGCTTGGAGGATATAGCAAAGATCGGGGTTTGGGAGCTGCTATTCCCAATACACATCATATCTTTGGTTGAGGGGCTCAAATGCAATATTCCAAGTCTGCTGATGGCATTAAACGATGTTGGATTGTGAGTGGGTGAGCAGGATGTCAAAAAGCTCCAAGCTGATTGAGACAACTGGAGTGACTGTGCAACTACGTGCCAGATAGAGAGCAATGGGGGGAGATGTGACGTTGTGCACTTTCTTGGGAACAATAGAATGCCAGCCGATCAATTGAAAATGGATTGATTGAAAAATGTTGATCTATAAAGGATCTAAAGCTGCATTTTTGTTTCTTTCTGCGCCGATCTATGAATTCCATGCTGGGCTGTGAGTTCTGAAAGCAGAAGTCAATACTGGTAATGGCACTGACACGCTGACCACTGTGCATAGACCCACCAAGTGGGTAGCTCTAACATTGAAAAGGATTTGGATCTCTTTGTACACCAGTCACTGAAAGCAATATTGCAGGAACAGAAAGCAGTTTGGAAGATAAATAGCCCATTGACCTTCATTTCAGGAGTATTTGAGTAGAGGAGTAAAGGTGTCTTACTGCAGCTGTACAGGCCCTTGGTGAGACCCCATCTCGAACATTGTGCAGTATTTTGTGCAGTTTTGCTCTCCTTACCAATAAAGGACAAATCTGCATTGAGGGGAAGCAGTGAAGGATGACTAGACTGATCTCTGGAAAAACAGGCTTGTTGTGCGAACAGAGTTTAAGGCGATTGTATTCCATGGGGTTTAGGAAAATGAGTGGTGATCTCAGTGAAATATCTAAAATTCTGACAGGGTGAGACAGATCGGAAGCAGGGATGATAATTCCCCTGATTGGGACGTCAAAGAACAAGGGGCCACAACATTAGGTACAAACAGGCCACTCTGCATTGAGATGAGAATAAATATCTTCACTCAGAGACTGCTGAACTTGGTCAATTTTCTGACACATAAGGCTGTGGAAGCCAAGACACTGAATATAAATGAGGATTTCTGGAAATTAAAGGGATAGACAGAGAACAAGAGTATCGTGTGAAGATAGAGGATCAGATATCATTCCATGTTTTTCTCCAATAACAAGGTAGTTGTATTCCTGTGGAACACCGTGTTGTAGAAAATCATGCAATATTAATAATGCGGTCTATGGGAAAAAGTGGGGAACGGGAACCCCCCCCCCCCAAATATAAATCAGCAAAAACCAAAAATTTAAGTTAATCTAACACACACGAGCATAGCTTAAGAAAATCTTTAAATCATATATTGCAATGAAACAATGTTGTAAATGTTGCACTTTCACCCTAATGTCACTGACTACAGCACTGTACCTTTCACCAAGCTCTTCGCCAGAAAGCGCGTGAGCTGACTGACCACATAATGCTGACATGGAATTCCGGTTTGAAATAAAGGTCCGTCTAAATGTAGACTACAATTCCTAGTTTCAGTCTCAGTTTCAAGGCTTGCAGAGCAGATTACATTCCTGCTTTAGTGAACACACTGAGGGTGCATTTTGCAGACAGAGGATCCTGAGGCTGGGTTTTGCTGATCAACTGGTGCCGGGGATGGAATTGCGTTACAGTGAATGGGAGCTCGCTTTATAAAGAGGATGCACAATTCACGAATTATGATGCAAACAAGTTGTGTTTAATAAACAATTGGAGAACTGCCTGTATATTGAAGGGAGGATCAAAATTGATGGACCAAAGCAATTACTGCAGTTTCCATTTTATATAGCCCGACGTTTAAACATGTTAAATGATATGAACACTGTATGTGGCAAATCGTACTGAGGAGATTTTCTCCACTATCTAGAATGGGGGATGCTCAATGTGTTGAATTACCTCCTCCCTTCCCGATGTTTCTGTGCAGTCTGTGGGATAGCTCTGCAAGTCGTGTCACAAGCTCTCAGACCTTCGAAAGGAGGACTCTGCGGGGACGTCAGGACTGTGTTTCCCATTCCCATTTCCAACAACAAGGCTGAGACCGGGTGTTCTGACTCGGTTTATCCTTTAAGAATGATGAGCAGTTTGATACAATTGAGTGCCTTGCTTGGAAGTTTCAGAGACCATTGAAGAGTTTATCACATGTCTGTGTATCTGGAGTCACTTTTAGGCAGACCCGGAAAGCACGGGAGACTCACTTCCTGAAACTACATTTCGGAAGGAAAATGGTAATCACAATTGACATTGGCTTCAAAGTCACTATTCCTGACACCAGACTTTAGATCTCGATATTTTATTAATTGTTTTTAACTTCCATCAGCTGCCAGAGCATTAGCCTGGTCTGGATTAGTAATCCAGTGACATTTCCACAACCGCACCATCGTCACATGGGGACCTATCAGAAACCACACTGAGCTGGGTATTCCTGTGCTGCTTATTCCTGTGCTGCTTGACAAGTCTGTCAAAAAGGACTCCCACGAATGTGACTATCGTGATTGGACTGAAGGGGTGGTAATTGGACAGATTGTAGTTATTCCCTCTTAGCGGACTGGATATAGTTGAGTAATTTTTCACATTGCCAGGGCGTTGTCAGAGTTGGAGCTGGAATGAAACAGCTTCCCCAGGGACACGGCTTGTTGTGCAGCCCAAGTCTTCAGCCCTATTGTAGGAATGGTGTCAGGGCCCATTGCCGTTGGATCATCACTCAACACTCCTGGCTAAGGACGGTGTAGACAATATATCCTTATCTTTTAAACTGATGTATAGAGCAGTCCATTATTTAGGATTGAGATACTTGTGGAGTACTCTCCTCCAGTGAGTTGTTTAGTAGCCCATTGACATTTATAATTGGATGTGATGGACTGCAAAACTTAGATCTGATCTGTTGGTCTTTAGATAATATTGTCCTCTCTATCAGATGTTAATCCTGCTATTTGGAATGTAACTGATCAAGTACCATAGCTTTAATGGTTTATCATCAGGGTTAGGTACACATGATTCTGACTCTGGTATGTTCACCCACGCTCCTTACTGAACCATGGATCAGTTTGATGTTAATGGTAGATTGAGAGATTATCCCAGGGAAAAAAGTTACAGATTGTGATTGAACACAATTCTGTTGCTGCTGCTGTGATCTACATCATCACATAAATGGCCAGTTTCACCTGCAATATCTGTAATTCAATTCTACTGACTGTCCCCCAATTCATACTGAGACCCATTCACCCATCAGCACTGTACTCAATGATCTAACCTGGTTTCTCATGTAGTGGCATTTCCATTTTCGTATTCTCATTCTGTGAGGATCTCTTCATGGTGCCACGCTTCCAATTTGTCACATTGCTTAAATTCTTTAACATATTCATGTGAATCTTTTCCATTCCCGTAATGACATCTTCTATATTTAAAGTGAATGTGTTTCCCTCTGTTTCTCTCCCTGACCATGATTAAGAGCTCTGCAGTGCCCGTGATGCAGCCGTATGCACGTTCAGAGCCAATGAATCTGTGCACCTGGTGTTACTGTTCACTTCCCTGGTACCCAGCGCTCAGCATTGGACAGAGCTTTTGAGCAACTTTGACAGATATCTGTGGACCCAGTTCAAAAACAGACATAGCTGAAGAAACTAAGCAGGTCTGGTAGCATCTTGTGGAATGAAAGCAGAGTTGATCTTTCAGGTCCAGTTTCTCCAGAAATATTTGTGTTTTTATTTCCAGTATCCATAATTATTTGTTTATTTGAAAATTTGTGCTGTGTCTATTCAACCCTGGAGAAACTCAGCAGGTCTGGCAGAATCTGCAGAGACAGAGAAACCGAGTTAGCGTTTCAAGTCCAGTGTGACACTTCTTCAGAACTGAAACGTATTGGAAAATGGGAATTTTAATCCCTTGACAGAGGTGGGGGAGTGGGTGATGCGTAAAAGAGAGTGTGGTAAAAGATAAATAGGCTTTTAACAGTGGTGAACGAGAGGGTGATGTGAAAGATGCGAATTGGGGGAAAGGGGTTCTCTTTATTGAGTGCAAGATAAAGAAGATACAACCACACAACTTCATAGCCTGACTAGGAGAGAGAATGTATGAAAATGGAGAACAGTCATAATGGGGTCAGGCTGTGAAGTTATCGAATTGAATATTAACTCCTACAGGCTGTAACGTACTAAAGTGTAAAGTGAGGTGTTATTCGAGCTGCGTGTTGGCAAGTTCAGTTGCCGAGATAGCTAGTCTATCAAACAGAATGATACTAATAGCATGGGTTTAATTCCTGTTCTCACTTGATAGTTTAATTGAGTATAACATGTCTGCAGAGCGGATCCGCTGAAAGAGAAGCATCTAGGAACTATTTTTGGGATAATGAACTTTAACCAGTGCAGTGCCACAGGGATCAGTGCTGGAGCCGGAATTATTAACCGCACAATGAGTAGGCTGATAGAACTGAAAGTACTACCTCCATATTTGTGAGTAACACAAACAGAAGTGGGAAGGCAAATGGTGAGGATGATGCAAGGAGTTTATCATGAGATAGAAAAAAATAAGGTGAGTGCACAAAAAGTTGGCATCTGACATATAGCGTTGGAAAGCTTGTACGGATTAACTTTTTCAGTTAAAATAGAAGAGTGAATCTAATTTAAAAGAGAAAAGACTCAGGAAGTTCAGGCCCTCGGCTTGACAGTTAAAAAGTTGGCATGCAATTCAGCAATTACAGGAAATTCGAAACCACTATTAGCAATTATTTCAAACGTGGTGGTGCATAAATATCATTCTAAACATGTACACGTTTCTATGCAGACTGAAGGTGCAAAAAATGTGAACGGTTCTGGTCTAATTTTCTAAGGAAATATGTAGTGGAGGTAACAGACATATTGGTAGCAGATGGGAGAAGCTTCACAGAATTAATCCTGAGAATTGAGGTATTTTCTTATGGAGTGAGCTTGAGTAGCTTCGAGAAAAACTCATTGGAGTTTGAACGAATGAGAGATCTCAATGAAAACAAAAACAGATTGTCAGTAGGCTTGACAGGCTCATTGCCAACAAGGTTGTCTCAATTTTTGGGAGAGTCCAGGACCAGAGGGTATAGCCTCAGTCAAAGAGTGCATATCTTTATGAGGGAGGTGAGGAGTGCCTTCTCCCTCATAGGGTTACTGAATGATAGGCCTGTTGAACCCCTACCGCTAAGTCTAATCAAAGCAGGTGGTGGACAGATTTCTAAGCAGTGAGGGAATCAAGAGCTATGGGGATAAGGCAAGAAGGCGGATTTGAGGATCATCAATCAGCCATGATGGTAATGAATTGTGGAGCAGACTTGATTTGTTGAATAGACTATGTTAGCCTAAGGTCTGATAAACATTCTATTGGATCCTGACAGATTTTCTGTGGATAGAATGCTTCGACTTACGTATAGCATCTAAACTTATAGTTCATTTATTTAACATGAGGGATCACCCATTCCAAACAGCAATTAACTTTCCTTTCTGCAGGTGGTTTTATTTTAGATTTCTCGAGTTGAAAATTGAGTAGAAGCAGAGACCATAAACACCTTTTTAAGACAGAAGTAGATCGGTTCTAGCTCAGGAAAGGGTTGAACAGATTCGCAGATTAGTTGGGAATGCAGGTTCAATGCTATAATCAGCTCAGCGTGACCTTATTCAATCAGGGTAAGCACAAGGAGCTGAATGGCATGCTCCCAGTTCGGCTGCCTCCGTTTGTACATTCTTTGATATAGTGTTTAAAACATCGTACACAACTCATCTATGATATCAAAAGATAAATAGCAATGTTAAACTGTAAGTGGAGCCACCAATAATTTACATCCTCATTTTCATATGCACATTGTGAATATTATACAGTACTTTATAAATTCTTTCCTCTCCCCTGAGCACACTCGTGTATGCAAATCCAGCTTATCATCTTTTCACAAAAGATAGCCTGAATATCTGAAGTTTCAATTGAGTAAACTTCCTGTGGCAGCATACAAGGTATTTGCATACTTTCAAAAACGACTGACCAAATCTGCAGATAGGATTCAAGATGTAAACTCACGAATTCCTGCATAACTGTAATCCAGCATCCTTACTGAAATGTTCAATACCACTCACCCCCACCCCCATCTCTGCACACAGACAATGAGGGAGCTGTGCTCTGTATCTTACACAGGTCATGCTTTTGTTTTGGTGATCAATCTTTTGGAGGCTGTAACATTGTTTAATTTGTCAAGTACTTATTCGAAGTATCATATCAATGATAAAATTAGTGACATGCTCTATTTTTTATAAATTCATTTCTATATCTGCCTTCTGCTCCATGGATCAATCCTGCATTAATCAATACTGACTGTTCTGTTATAACACAGGAGCCCATATCATCAAACTCTGCTGTGATCCCCCACATGTACTGACTTTATTCCTCTCCCAGATTTTACCTGAGCCTGAACAAGTTTGTGTACAATCTCAGCATTCTATTTTAAACTGAATTGAGTTTTTTCCTAATTTTCCCATCTGTCAACAAAACTTTCCCCATTTCCCAGCTCTATTGCAGCCTCGAAATGCATCCCTGCCTTATACACTTTGAATCTGAAAACTTCATCCATGTCTCGGTCTGCTCCAGTCTCAACTATTCTAATAATCGTCTCATTGGCGTCTCACTTCATACTCTCCATGAACCTCAGTTTATCCTCAACTCTGCTGCTTGTCCATCAACTCACACGGAGTCTAATTCACTTATCACCCCTATAATCGTTGACCTACAGTGGCTTCTGGTATGGTAATATCTCATTTTAAAGTTCTCTTTCTTATCAGTGTCTCTCTCTGGCATCACATCTCCAATTAGTACCATTCCTCAAGTCATTTCTCATAGATCCCTCAATTTTGTTTTCCCTTCCAGAATTGTGCTTAAAATGAATGTTTTTCTCTCTGTTTCCCTCCTTGACCATGATTTGAGCCCCTGTACAGTTGATGGTACAGTGTCATTGCTTGTATTTTCATTCACTTCCCAATGCGTCACACGTGAAGCTCCCTGTTAGACAGGAATATCAGCAACTTTGACTCATTACTTTCCCAATTATTATCTGTCAATCCATTGAAACTCCAAGTTAGTCATCGTCAGCTGATCATACTTGAATGCACATGGAAAAACCCCTTGGAGGTTTGAGAAGAGTCAGGCATGACTTATAGACTTTTGGTCTGCAGGTACAAGAAGTGGTTAGGAAGGCAAATGTAATTTTCTCCTTCATTGCTAAAGAGGTTGAGTTTAAAAGCAGAGAGGTAATGTTGCAGCTGTACAAGGTGCTGGTGAGATCACATCTGCAGTACTGTGTGCAGATTTTGTCTCCGTACTTGAGAAAGGATGTACAGGCACTGGAGGAGGTGCAGAGGAGATTGTTTCCGACGTTGAGGAGGGTTGATTTATGAGGAGAGACTGAGTAGATTGGGATTATATTAGTTAGAATTCAGAACAATGAGGGGGGATCTTATAGAAACATGTAAAATAATGAAGGGAATGGATCAGATAGAAATAGACTGTACATTTTCACAGACATGTGAAGCTAGGATAAGAGGGCACAGCTGCAAGACCAGAGGAAGCAGATTTAGGCCTGAATTGAGAAAGAATGTCTTCATCCAGAGGGATGTTAATCTGTGGAATTCTTTGCCCAGTGAAGTAATTGACGCTATTCAGGAAACTGTTTTAAAGTAAGGTATATTTTTTCTAAAAATGGAAGAAAATAACGGATACACTGAGAGGTTGAGTAAGCGGAGCTGAGTCCACAAAAAGGTCAGCCATAATCTTATTGAATGATGGAGCAGGGTTGAAGGGCTGGACGGCCTACTCCTGCTTCTAGTTCTTATGTTATAATCAACAGCTTAAGCACTTGTTGCTAACAATGAGCTGGAAAATAGATTGAAAGGAATTTCAGTTGATAACGTTGACAGATATTTAAATTAACATTTAACAATGATCAAACATGATGGGGAGACGATGATCTTGTAGTGTTATCTCTAGATTGTTAATCCATAGACCCCGATAACGTTCTGGGACCAGAGTTCAATTCCTGCCACGGCAGATGCCGAAAGTTATTTCAGTAAAAACAATCTCGAATTAAGAATCTCATGATGACCATTAATCCATTGTCAATTGTTGGGCAAACCTCTCTGGATCACTGATGTCCTTTAGGGAAGGAATCTGCCATCCTTACCTGATCTGACCTACATGTGACTCCAGTCCCATAGTAATAACTGCCCTCTGTGCAATTAGGGATCGGCAACTAATGCTGACCTAGCCAATGATTCCCTGATTCCCTGAACAAATTTTAAAAACATCATAAAGGAATTAATGAGATGGTAAACTTTGCATGATTAGCAAATATAGTCAGGGTGTGTACCCAATGAAAACAAAGGCGCACACATAATGAAAACTTCTGGTAAACCAGAGGATTGGGACTATATTTTTAGAGCCCACAAGCTGAAAGACGTAAAGCAAATAAAGTTGGAGAAAATTGATTTAGGAAGGTCAATTGTTGCAAAGTATAAACAAAAACAGCACGAGGCTGCATGTCTCCGACGTTATTCTACTCAAACAAGCTGCTGGTATGGGACTTCTTCCTGGAACAGTTGGATTTGGCAGAATTTCCTTTCCTTCAATCAGTGGAGCGATTCCCATGAATCCTCAACAGGAATGCTCCAAGTTTGGTGAAGATGACGCAGGGATTTTTTACTCTCACATTTTGCTGTCAGAAGGGACAAAGTGTGAGAGATTGGGCAATAGACTGTGCCTTACGACCATAAGATCATCGGATATAGGAACAGAAATTAGGCTATTCAGCCCATCGAGTCTGAACCACGATTCAATTATGGCTGGCAAGTTTCTCAAAACCATTCTCCTGCATTCTCTCTGTAACCCTTGATCCCTTTGATACTCAAGAAGCTAACTACCTCTATCTTATATATACACAATGACCTGACCTCCACTGCCTTCTGTGAAAACGAATTCCATAGATTCTCCATTCTCTGGCTGAAGACGTTTCTCCTTACCTCTGTTCTTAAAAGATTTCCCTTTACTGTAAGGTTGTATCCTTAGGTCCTAGAGTCTCCTACCAATGGAAATCTTCTCACCATCCGTACTGTCCAGGCCATTTAGTATTCTGTATGCTTCAATTAGATTCCCCCACATCACTCTGAACTCCATCGAGAACAGACCCAGAGTCCTCAAACGTTCTCATATGTTAAGCTTTTCATTCCTGGGACCATTCTCGTGTACATCCTGTGAACCCATTCCAAGGTCAGCACATCCTTCCTGAGATATGGGGCTCAGAACAGCGCACAATACTCCGAATATGGTCTGACAAGAGCCTTATAGAACCTCAGAAGTACGTCCCTGCTTTTATATTCAAATCCTTTCCAAACAAATGCCATCATTGCGTTTGCCTTCCTAACTACTGACCCAACCTGCAAGTTTTCATTGAGAGAATCCTGGAGTAGAACTCCCAAGTCCCTTTGCACTTCAGACATCTGAATTTTCTCAGTAGTCCATGTTTTTATTCTTCCTAACAAAGTGCATGTTCCCACAATTTCCCACTTTGTACTCCATCTGCCATTTCTTTGATCATTATCCAATCCTTCGTGAGCCTCCCTGCCTCGTCGACGTTACCTGTCCCTATGCCTATCTTTGTATCATCTTCAAACGTAGGTAGAATGCCTTCAGATCCTTCATCTGGATCGTTAATGTATAAAGTGAATAGCTGTGGACCCAACACTGAGCCTTATGGAACACCACTTATCACCGACTGTCAACCTGAGAGAGACACGTTTATCGACATTCTTTGCTTTCTGCCAGACAGCCAAACTTCTATCCATGCTAGAACCTTGCCTCTAACACCATGGGCCCTTGCCTTACTCAGTAGCCTCCTGTCGGCACATTGTCAAAGATCTTCTGGAAGTCCTGGTGGATGACATGCATAGTCTCTCCTTGTTCTAAGCTGACCGTTACGTCGTCAAGGTTTTCTAGCAGATTTTCCAGGCATGACCTCCCCTTGATGAAACCATGGTAACTTTGTCCTACTTTACCATTCACATCCAAGTATTCAGAAATCTCATCCTTCACAATGTATTCCAGGATCTTACCCACAGCCAAGTTTAGATTAGTCAGTCTGTAATTTTCCGTTTTTTGCTTTACTTTTTTAAACAGGGGTATCACGTTAGCGATTTTCCAGTCCTCTGGGAATCTCCCTGATTCGAGAGATTCCTGAAAGATCACCACCAACGCCTCCACTGTCTCATCAGCTATCTGCCTTAGAAATCTGGAGTGGAGTCCATCTGGTCCAGGTCATGTTGCGGCTGTACGGAACACTGGTTAGGCCACTGTTGGAATATTGCGTGGAATTCTGGTCTCCTTCCTATGGGAAATATGTTGTGAAAATTGAAATGGTTGAGGAAAGATTTACAAGGATGTTGACAGGGTTGGAGGATTTGAGGTATAGGAAGAGGCTGTACAGTCTAGGGCTGTTTTCCCTTGAGCGTTGGAGGCTGAGGGGTGACCTTCTAGAGATGTACAAAATTATGAAGGGCATGGAGAGGATAAATGGATAAAGTCTTTTCCCTGGGGAGTCCAGAAATAAAGGGCATAGTTTTAGGGTGAGAGGAGAAAGATGCTGGGTGGCACGGTGGCACAGTGGCAAGCAATGCTACCTCACAACACCAGAGACTCGGGTTCAATACTCGCCTCAGGCTGTGTGGAGTCTGTGTAGAGTTTGCGCATTTTCCCTATGTCTGCGTGGGTTTCCTCCCACAATCGAAAAATGTGCAGGCTAGGTGAATTGGCGATGTTAAATTGCCTGTAATGTTAGGTTAAGGGGTAAATGTAGGGGGATGGGTCTGGATGGGGGTGGGTCGGTGTGGATTGTTTCCACACTTTAAGAAATCTAAATGTAAAAGAGACCTAAGGGGCAACTTTTTCACACAGACGGTGGTACGTGTATAGAATGAGCTGCCAGAGGATGTGGTGAAGGCTGGTACAATTGTAGCATTTAATAGGCATTTGGGTGGTTATATGAATAGGAAGAGTTTGGAGGGATATGGGCCGGGTGCGGCAGGTGGGACTAGATTGGGTTGGGATATTTGCTAGACATGGACGGATTGGACTGAAGGGTCTATTTCCATGCTGTACATCTCTATGCCTCTATAACTCACAGAGTGAGTTCGTAACTGCAATTAGTGTGAATGATATTTGGAGGAATATATGCAATTAGAAAGTTAAAGTTAGGTTGGAGTTTGTTTATGGGAATCGGAATATAGAGGTAAAGACCTCATGAAGCAGTTGCATTGAGTGTTGGTGAGAATGTACCTGAGGTATTGAGTGCAGTATTGGTGACCTAATCTAAGAAATATTACACTGATCACAGAGGACGTGCAATGGACATTCTCCAGATTAATTCCTGAGATGACAAGATTTTCTGATGGGGAGGTTTGTCTTGCGACTTCTCCAGTTTCAAAGCATGAGTGGTGATCGCAGTGAAATTTCAACAATCTATGATACATGTGATGAGATGGAAATAAATAGGATGTTCCTCTAGCTGTCTACTCTATATTTAAGGCAAATAATGACAGGATAAGGGATATGCCATTTAAGACCGTAATAAGGAGAAACTTCTTCCCTCGGAGGGGATTGACTAACACAGGGGCATCGAAGCCTTATGGCAGGGCAAGATTAAGGAGAATCCCCAGATATTCTTCACGTATATCAAGTGAAACGGAACAACCAGGGAACATGTAGGGCCTATTAGTGACTTCCCAAGTTGCATCCCAACTCAATTCTTGGTAGAAAGGTGTTTGTGCGACTGGAGCCCAATTTCCCCTGGTGTACCGCAGAGATCAGTGCTGTGTCCCTTATTATTTGTGGTATTCATAAGTGATGTGAATGTGAAGTGTGTAGGGGGAGTGTGATAGGTAAGTTTGTGTTTGACACAAAAATTGGCCGGGTGATTGGCAGTGAGGAGGAAGATACAGATGGAATGGTCAGATGGTCAGATCAATGGCAGATGGAATGTAACCCTGATAAATATGAGGTGATACACTTTGGAAGAAGGAACCAGACAGGGGAGTACTCAAAGAATGGCACCACACTAGGAAGCTCAGAACGTGCTTCTCCACACACCCCTGAATGTGACTGGATATGATAATTGATGAGTTCAGCATGACTGTAGATAAAGCCTTTATTCATTGACACAAAGATTATATGAGTTTTATATAGCACTTTGGTAAGGCCAAATGAAATATTGTGCGCAGTTCCGGGAGCCACATTACAGGAAGGATGTGATTGTACTGGATGAGGTGCAGAAGAGATTCACTAGGATGTTCCCTGGGATGGAACATATGAGATGTGGAGAGAGGCTGGGTAAGTTCGAGTTATTTATTTTGGAGCAGAGGAAGTTGAGTGGGTAAGATTACAAGGGGCAATGACGGGGTGAATAGACAACAGCTGTTCTTTTTAGTCAAAGTGTCAGCTTCCTTCCTGTCTGAAACCAGGGAATGGAGAATGGAGAACAGAGAAACATGACATAACTACTTCACTTCTGTCTTCACAGAAAAAGACATAAACAAAGCCTTCCCAACAATAGGAGAAAACCTGAGTCTGACGAGAAAATGATGTAGAATTAAATTAGTAAATAAACTAATTTGCAGTAATTATTGGAGCTGAAAATAATGGGTATAGGAAAAAATCAACACACATTGATTAAATGGGAAACATATTTGAGAAACTGACTGGTAGATCAATTGCGGAAAAAAAACAATAGAAGCATTGAACTTGGAATTTCAGCAAGAATTGTAATAGAGTCCCAAGCCTAATGTGCAAAGTAAAAGCACATGGGATAGGGGGTAAAATATGAACATGATGTTAAAATGGGAGTGTTGTCAGGAAATAACGAGTAGGAATAAATGCGTGGTTTTCAGTTTGGAAGGCTCATGAGGCATCGCAATGATTGGTGCTGGGGCGCCAGATATTCACAATACATCTCAAACATCTCGTTGAGGGAATCAAATGCAAAGTTTCCAAGTCTGCTGACGGAACTAGGATTTTGAAAAGTGAGGAGGATGTGAAAAAAGCTTCAAGGTGATTGAAACAAATGGAGTGAATGATTAAATATGTGGCAGATGAAGAGCAGTGTGGATAGATATGATGTTGTCTACTTTGTTGGGAAACACTAAAATTCCAGCCAACCATTGGAAAAAGGAGTGGTTGAGAAATGTCGATCTATGAAGGGAACTGCACTTTTCTTCTGTTATTGTTTGGACAGACATCTGAGTTCCATGCAGGGCAGTGAGTTCTGAAGACAGAAGCCAGCACTGGGAATACATTGGCACACAGACCAGTTTACAAAGACCTACCAAGTGGGGAGCTGTAACATTGAAAAGGATTCTGGGATCTCCCTGTACACCAGCCACTGAAAGCAAGATTGCAGGAGCAGAAAGCAGTCAGGAAGGTAAATGAGGTGTTGACCATCATTTCATAGAACATAGAACATAGAAGAATACAGCGCAGTACAGGCCCTTCGGCCCTCGATGTTGCGCCGATCCAAGCCCACCTAACCTACACTAGCCCACTATCCTCCATATGCCTATCCAATGCCCGCTTAAATGCCCATAATGAGGGAGAGTCCACCACTGCTACTGGCAGGGCATTCCATGAACTCACGACTCGCTGAGTAAAGAACCTACCCCTAACATCTGTCCTATACCTACCCCCCCCCCCCCTTAATTTAAAGCTATGCCCCCTTGTAATAGCTGACTCCATACGTGGAAAAAGATTCTCACTGTCGACCCTATCTAAACCCCTAATCATCTTGTACACCTCTTCAAGTCACCCCTAAACCTTCTTTTCTCCAATGAAAACAACCCCAAGTGCCTCAGCCTTTCCTCATACGA
Organism: Chiloscyllium plagiosum; assembly: GCF_037043375.1. NCBI lineage: Eukaryota > Metazoa > Chordata > Chondrichthyes > Orectolobiformes > Hemiscylliidae > Chiloscyllium > Chiloscyllium plagiosum. The sequence goes on along the minus strand of NW_028270180.1, from coordinate 64,740,787 downwards.
TCTTTCTACCATACCAGGCAACATCCTGGTAAACCTCCTCTGCACCCGTTCCAGTGCCTCCACATCCTTCCTCTAGTATGGCGACCAGAACTGCACACAATACTCCAGATGTGGCCGCACCAGAGTCTTATACAACTGCAACATGACCTCAGTACTCCGGAACTCAATTCCTCTACCAATAAAAGCCAGTACGCCATATGCCTTCTTCACCGCACTATTTACCTGGGTGGCAACTTTCAAAGATTTGTGTACATGGACACCAAAATCCCTCTGCTCATCCACACTACCAAGTATCCGACCGTTAGCCCAGTACCCCATCTTTTTATTACTCTTACCAAAGTGAATCACCTCACACTTAGCTACATTGAACTCCATTTGCCACCTTTCTGCCCAGTTCTGCAGCTTATCTATACCCCGCTGTAACCTGCCACATCCTTCCTCACTGTCTACAACTCCTCCGACTTTCGTATCATCCGCAAACTTGCTCACCCAACTTTCTAACCCCTCCTCCAGGTCATTTATAAAAATGACAAACAGCAATGGTCCCAAAACAGATCCTTGCGGAACACCACTAGTGACGGCACTCCAAGATGAACCTTTGCCATCAACTACTACCCTCTGTCTTCTTCCAGCCAGCCAACTCCTAATCCAAACCTCCAACTCACCCTCAATGCCATACCTCCGTATTTTTTGCAGTAGTCTACCATGGGGAAACTTATCAAACGCCTTACTAAAATCCATATACACCACATCTACTGCTTTCCCCTCGTCCACCTCCTTAGTCACCTTCTCAAAGAATTCAATAAGGTTTGTGAGGCACGACCTGCCCTTCACAAAACCATGCTGACTATCCTTGATCACATTATTCCTATCCAGATGTTCATAAATCCTATCCCTTACAATTCTCTCTAAGATTTTGCCCACAACAGAAGTGAGACTCACCGGCCTATAGTTACTAGGGTTATCCCTACTCCCCTTTTTGAACAAGGGAACCACATTTGCTAGCGTCCAATCTTCTGGCACTACTCCTTTAGACAACGAGGACATAAAAATTAAGGCCAATGGCTCTGCAATCTCCTCCCTTGCTTCCCAGAGAATCCTAGGATAAATGCCATTAGGCCCAGGGGACTTATCTATTTTCACCCTTTCCAGAATTTCCAACACCTCTTCTCTGCATACCTCAAAGCCATCCATTCTACTTAATTGTGACTCAGTACTCACATTGACAACAATGTCCTGTTCCTGATTGAATACTGACGAAAAGTATTCATTCAGTGTCTCCCCAATCTCTTCAGCCTCCACACGCAACTTCCCACTACTATCCTTGACTGGTCCTATTCCTACCCTAGTCATTCTTTTATTCCTGACATACCTATAGAAAGCCTTAGGGTTTTCCCTAATCCTACCAACTAAGGACCTTTCATGTCCCCTCCTTGCTGCTCTTAGCTCTCTCTTCAGGTCCTTCCTGGCTACCTTATATCTCTCAATCGCCCCAATTGAACCTTCACGCCTCATCTTTACATAGGCCGCCCTCTTCCATTTAACAAGGGATTCCAATTCCTTATTAAACCACGGCTCCCTCACACGACCCTTTCCTCCCTGCCTGACGGGCACATACTTATCAAGGACACTCAATAGTTGCTCCTTGAACAAGCTCCACATATCAATTACACCCTTGCCTTGAAGCTTACTTTTCCAGGCCACACATCCTAAGTCATGCCTCACAGCATCATAATTTCCCTGCCCCCATCTATAACTCTTGCCCTGTAGTGCACACTTATCCCTCTCCATCACTAGAGTAAAGGTCACCGAATTGTGGTCACTGTCCCCAAAGTGCTCACCTACCTCTAATTCTAACACCTGGCCTGGCTCATTACCCAGAACCAAATCCAGTATGGCCTCACCTCTTGTTGGCCTATCTACATATTGTGTCAGGAAACTCTCCTGCACACATTGAACAAACACTGACCCATCTAACGAACTTGAGCTATAGCTTTCCCAATCAATATCAGGAAAGTTAAAGTCCCCCATAACAACCACCCTATTACTGTCACTCATCTCCTGAATCACCTTCCCTATCCTTTCTTCAATGATTCTAGGACTATTAGGAGGCCTGTAAAAGACTCCTAACAGGGTGACCTCACCTTTCCTATTCCTAACCTCAGCCCAAACTACCTCAGATGGCAAGTCCTCATCCATCGTCCTTTCCACCACTGTAATACTATCTTTGACAAGCAATGCCAAACCTCCCCCTCTTTTACCCCCACCTCTGACCCTACTAAAACATTTAAATCCTGGAACCTGCAACAGCCAATCCTGTCCCTGTTCTACCCATGTCTCCGTAATAGCCACAACATCGAAGTCCCAGGTACCAACCCACGCTGCAAGTTCACCTACCTTATTTCGTATACTTCTTGCATTGAAGTATACACACTTCAAACCACATTCCTGTTTACAGGCACCCTCCTTTGAAATTGATGCCATGTTCCTAACCTCCCTACACTCCAGGTCCTGCACCCTAAAGCTACAGTCTGGGTTCCCATGCCCCTGCAGAGTTAGTTAAACCCCCCCCCCCCCCCCCAAGAGCACTAGCAAACCTCCCACCTATTTCAGGGGGACTTGAGTCGAGGAGTAAGGGTGTCTCAGTGCAGCTGTACAGGCTCTTGGTGAGACCCCAACTCGAACATTGTGCAGTGTTATGTGCAGTTTTGGTCTCCGTACCTAATAAAGGACAAACCTGACATTGAGGTGTGCAGCGAAGGATGACCAGACTAATCTCTGGGATGACAGACTTTTTGTGAGAGCAGAGTTTGGGGCGACTGAGCCTGTATTCCATGGGGTTTAGGAACATGATTGGAGATCTCAGTGAGATATATAAAACACTGCCAGGGTTAGGTAGATTGGAAGCAGTGATGATAATTCCCCTGGCTGGGACGTCTAAAACAAGAGGCCACACTATTAGGTACAGACAGGTCACATAGCATTTGAATACAAATAAATGTCTGAACTCAGAGACTGGTGAACCTGGGAATTCTCTCTCACATAAGGCTGTCGAAGACAAGGCACGAAAGACTAATAAGGATTTCTAAACACCGAAAGGATGGGGGGAGAGCAGGAGTATGGTGTAGAAATAAAGGATCAGCCATCATTATATTGAATTGGATAGCAAACTCGACAGACCAAGGGGACTACCACAGTTCCTATTTTATAGCTTCACAAGGTAAATCACATTAAGGGATGTGTACAGTGTGTGGGGAAAGTGCATTGAGGAGATGTTCAGACATTAACTGAAATGGGGCAGGCTCAATGTGGTGTATGGCCTATTACATTCCCGATGTTTCTGTGCAGTTTGTGGGAAAGCTCTGTAAATGTTGTCACAAGTTCACAGATGATAGGAAGGACGTCTCTGCAGGGTCAACGGGACTGTCTTTCCAGTTCCCTTTTCCATACCGAGGCTGGGGCTGGGTGTTCTGTCAGGTTTTATCCTTTCAGACGTCGGAGCAGTTTGATACAATAGAGTGTCTTGCTTGGCCTTTTCAGAGACCATTGAAGAGTTTATCACATGTCTGTGTGTCTGGAATCACTTTTAGGCCAGACCAGGAAAAACGGGAGATTTACTTCCTGAAAGTACATTGGAAAAGCAAATTGGTGTTTAGGAGCGACAGTGACTTCAAGGTCACTGTTACTGACACCAGATTTGAGATCTCGATATTTTATTAATTGTTCTTAACTTCCACCAGCTGCCAGAGCATTAACCTGGTCTGGATTATTAATCCAGTGACTTTTCCAAAATAGCACCATATCCACATGGGGACCAATCAGAAACCACATAGAGCAAGTTATGTCTGTGCTGCTTGACAGCGCTATCAAAAGTCAGGGCCCATTGCCTTTGTCTTATATAGTGTGTTCAGCTGTTTCTTCATGTCACGTGCAGCAAATCGAATTGGTTGAAGACTGGCATCTGTGATTCTCTGGGCATCGTGATGAAGGTGAGTTGAATCATCGACTCAACACCCCTGGCTAGCATGGTACAGATACTATTTCCTTGTTTTTTACACTGATGTGCAGAGCTGTCCCATTGATAGATTGGGAATAATTGTGGAGCCCTCTCCATCAGTTAGTTGTTTAATCGTCTATCACGATTTTTGGCCGGATGTGGGAGGCTGCAGAGATCGATCTGGGTCTATTGACCTTGTGACAATTTCGCTCTCTCTATCATTAGATTTTGTTTAATTTTGTTTGATACGATTCATTGTCACATGTATCTAAGTTGAGTGAAACTCTGTTTATACACAGCTCTGGCAGATCATTGTGAGAGTTGGAGCTGCCTCTTTTTAGAGACGTGGAGTGGCAGAAATTTAAAAGTCTACTTCAACTGTCTGTTTTTGAAGAGCGACAAAATAGCCAGAAATTAAAATAGATTGCTTCAGCATTAGTGAAAAAAGGGCCTTTGAGAAGGGAATTATTCCAAGCAAAAGAAAGTTTAATCTGATTCGCAAGATTCTGAATCATGCCAATATAGTGATAAAGAAAGTTCTTTTTTTAAAAAAATGATGATTTGTAACAGAACACAGGTGAAATAATGAAATTGTAGCACATAAATTTTGAAAACTCACTCCAAAAGGTAACTTGTTCTGATCTCAGTAAGGATTCTTTGCATCCACAAAAACAGTAACTCAAGTTGTCTTTACGAAGTTAGCTGTGCTTTTGAAAATATTTACAATAGTAATAAATTCTAGTTAAATATTTGGTAAATAATCATGGATACAGATTTCAACGTGATTCTAAAAGAGATGCCTGGCATGTCTTATCTAATTCGCTAAGAAAAAGGTTAACAGTAGAAATAATAATAATATTGCGATTTTTGTAACGGAATCAACCTTTTAATGTAAAATGTGATCACGGAATTTGATAAGAGATAGCCTGCCCATTGGAGAATAGAATTTATGCAATCCTTCAAGATAAACAATGAGGGATATGACTAAAAAGAGTACAGTCACGAACTTTGGAATGCATTATTGAAAGATCCCAAGGATTAGAGATAAAAATCTTTAAACATCCGAAACATATAAGAACCTCGGGCTGTCCATACGAGTGTCCATCATTGATCAGTTGTTTTACAAGACTGGTTCTGCAGAAGGGGAGTGGAGGGGACACTGACAAGGCTGTGTACGATCATTGCAACACAGAACGTATAAAAATACTGTCTTTTTACTGCAAAATCAGAGTGGGTCAGATTTGCCTTCTGATCTGAGCTAAAGATTAACGAAAGGATTGTCTTCTCATGTCAAAAACAGATTCGAGGAGGATCCTTTGCTATTCTCCCAACATTAACCAGGTTTTGCCTGAATTAAAATCAATTCCGTGCCTGTGCCCTGTCTGCCTCCAGAGTCTTTGTCCCTAGCTGGGGAATCTCGCTCCTACAATAAGCAAGGGCATACAGATCACAGTGTAAAGGAAAAACTGAGACTGAGGCACACAGGCTACAGCAGAAAGGGCATGCAATAGGCAACATCAATGTGAGCAAGATAAGCTTTTTTTGAAGTTGGAGAGTCCTTAGTTTAATAATGGCTGGGAAGATGCTGTTCATGAGCCGCTGGTTTGTGTGTTCAAGCTTCTGTATTGTCTGCATGGAGGAAGAGATTGTAGAAGATCCAGGGTTCTATGGGTCTTTGATAATGTTGTCAGCCTTTCCGCAGCAGTGAGATGTGTAAATGGAGACAATGGATGGGACGTTGGTTTCCGTGATGGCATGGGCTGTGCACACACCCTTCTGTCATTTCTCTTACTGTCCTGGGCTGGGCTGTGGCCACACCAGGTTATTATGCACCCAGATAGTTTGTTGTCAGTGGTGCATTTGTAGAAATTGGTGAGGGTCCTTGTGGACATGTCAAATGTCCTGAGCTCCCAGAGAAAGAAGAGGCGTTCATGTGCCATCTCGACTGTTTCATCTTCATGGGAAGTCGGTTATCATCACTCCAAGCAACTTAATGTTTTCCACCCTTTCAACTTCAGTTCCATTGATGCAGATGGGGACGTGTTCTACTCCTTTCTTTCTGAAGTCATTGATCAGTTGGTTAGTTCTGCTGACGTTGAAAGAGAGGATGGTCTCACTGCAGCACATCACCAAGTCCTCTATTTCCGTTCTGTATTTTGACTTGCCATCATTACATACCTGTCCTACTATGATGGTCTCATCAGTGAACATGTAGATGGCATTCGTTCAAAATTTGGCAATACAATCGTGGGTGTACAGGGAGTATAGTCGGGGGCTGAGGACACATCCTTTGAGATTTCAGTGTAGATTGTTATCATGGAAGAGACGCACTTACCTGTTTTCACTGATTGTGCACTCTAGGTCAGAAAGCTGAGGATCCAATTTCAGAGGGCGGAGCCAAGACTAAGGTCAGGGAGTTTTGTGATTATTCTGAAGAGAATAATGGCGTTGAAGGTGGAACTATAGTCAATGAGCAGGAATCTGACGTGGGTGTCCTTGTTGTCCAGATGTTCCAGGGATATGCCACCCGCTATGGACCCATTCCACTGGTAGGCAAATTGTAGGGGATCGAGGCAGGCTGGGAGACTGGAACTGATGTGGGCCATGACTAGCTTCTCAAAGCACTTCACTCCCCTCAGTCTCCTGCGCTCTAAAGAGAAATATCCCAGCTTATCCAACCTCTCCCTATGACTCAGACTCTGGCAACATCCTTGTAAAGTTCCAGTTCAATACTATCCTTCCTATTGCAAAGTGACCAAAATTGAGCACAATGCTGAACTTGGAAATATCTGGAACTGTAAGTTTTACTCTGCTGCCAATTATTATGCTGCTGTGATTTTGTTTTATTTTTTGTGTTATTCTGAAATCTTATTATTCATTGAATCCTCTGACGGCTATCCCCTCGGGTGAACGTCCTCCTGACTGCTTGAAATTGAATCAATCTATTTTGTTTGGACTGATATTTTGAAGCCGCTGTATATCAGAAAACAGGAAGAGATGATGATTGATTGTGCAGTGTGTGTCCTTTACTGGACTAGTTTGACTCTCCAGGCACCTGAAGCTTTTATTGTGGCTCAGAGTACCTCAGAATCGTTACATCACAGAAGAAAGCTATTTAGCCCATTGTAGGTCCATGCACAAAGAACAATACAGCTCAGTACCTACAACATCCTTCAGCACTGCCGACAGATCCACCGACCTTACTGTCAACCGTAAATTTACTAACTCATCCTTCTATATCCTCATTAAGGTCATTTCCAAAAGGACAAACAACAGTCACTCCAAAGTAGATCCTTGCAGTATACCACTAGTAACTAAACTCCAGGTTGAACATTCCCCATCAACTACCACCTTCTGTCTGCTTTCAGCAAGCCAATTTGTGATCACCCACAATTCCACGTCTCCATATTTTCTAGGAGAAAGTAAGGACTGCAGATGTTTGAGATCAGAGTCGGGAATGTGGTGCTGGAAACGCACAGCAGGTCAGGTAACATCCGAGGAGCGAGGAGAAAATGAAGACTGCAGATGCTGCAGACCAGAAAACTGATTCCTGATGAAGGGCTTACAAGAGAAACATCCACTTGCATACATCTTGGACGCTGCCTCATCTGTTCTGCTTTTCCAACACCACACTCTCCATATTTTCTTCAACAGCCTACCATGGGGGACCTTATCAAAAACTTTACTGAAATCCATATACCTCACTTTACCCTCATCCACCTGTTTGGTCACCTTCTCAATGAACTCAGTAAGATTTGTGAGGCATGACATACACTTCACAAAACCTTGTTGACTATTCCTAATCAAATGATTCCTTTCTAGGTGATAGTAAATCCTATCTCTTATAATCCTTTCCAACACTTTACCCACAACCAAAGTAAGACAGTTATATAATTACCAGGGTTTCTTGAGCAAGGGGACAATGTTTGCTGTCCTCCAGTCTTCTGGCACTGTTCCTGTCGACAATGGCGATGTAACAATCTGAACAAATGGTTGCATAACCTCCTCTCTAGCTTCTCAGAGAATCCTAGGATAAATCCCATATGGCCCAGGGGACTTATCTATTTTCACACTCTCCAGAACTGCTAACATCTCCACGTTACGAACTTCAATCCCGTCTAGTCTAATAGCCTGTATCACAGTATTGGCCTTGACAGCATTTTCTTTTTCCATTGTGAATACTGATTCAAATATTAATTTACAGCCTGTCCTATCTCCTCAGACTCCACACACAACTTAACACTACTGTCCTTGGATGCCATTAATCTTCATTTGGTCATTCTTTTATTCGTGACATACTGATAGAAAGCTTGAGGGTTTTCCGCGATCCTACTTCCCAAAGACTTCTCATGCTCTCTCCTGGCTATTCTTAGCTCTTTTTTAAGTCCTTCCAGACTAACTTGTAACTCTCAAGCATCCGAACTAAGCCTCCACGTTTCATCTTTACATAAGCCTCCTTCTTCCTCTTGACAAGAGAGTCAACTTCTTCAGTAAACCACAGCACCCTCACTCGAACACTTCCTCCTTTCCTGACATGTATAAACTTATCAAGGACACACAGTAGCTGTTATTTGAAAAAGCTCCACACTTAAATTGTACCCATCCTCTGCAGCTTCCTTCCCATTCCTATGCACTTTCCTAATGGCATCATAATTGCCTTTCCCCCAGCTATAACTCTTGCCCTGCGGTATACACCTGTCCCTTTCCATCGTAAGGTAAACAGAACTGAATTGTGGTCACTATCAGCAAAGTATTCACCTACCTCCAAATCTAACACCTGGCCTGGTTCATTACTCAGTACCAAATCCAATTTGGCCTCGGCCCTTGTTGACCTATCTACATAATGTGTCAGGAAACCATTCTGCACACATTGGACAAAAACTGACCCATATAAAGTAATTGAACTGCAGCATTTCCACTCAATATTTGGAAAATTAAATTTTTCCATAACAAGTACTCTATTATTTTTGCTCCTATCCAATATCATCTTTGTAATCCTCTCCTCTACATCTCTGGAACTTTTCAGACGGCAATAGAGAACTTTCAACAGGGCGACCTCTCCGTTTTTATTTCTAACCTCTTCCCATACTACCTCATTAGACAAGTCCTTATCAAGCATCCTTTCTCCCAACGTAATGCTGTCTTTGATTTTCAATATCACCCCACCCTCCCCCACCCCAACCAACACCCCCGCTCCACTTTTAGTACCTTCCTTGTTCTTATTGAAGCACCTAAACCCCGGACCCTACAACGATCAGTCCTGTCCCTGCTATATCCATTTCTCCAAAATGGCCAAAACATCAAGCTGTACAACTGCACAATTTGGAAACAGGGATGTTCAACGAGGGTGAGTTGGATAGATAAGAAGACAGCATGAGGGGAGATAGACAGGAACGGACAGAAAATTGAAGTTTTATTTAGAAATTCTCGCGGATGGCAAGGTCTTTATTTATTGCCATACCGTTTGAGCACTGTGCGGATACTGGTTGTGGTCCCAGAGCATTTATCGCCAATAATATCACAGAGCTGAGTTGCTGACAGTTAAACAGAGTCCAAAAGGCCAAGTGATTTGTTTTCTTTACAGTGAGAAGGGGATTTAATTTCAATAGACTGGGTGAACAGCAGCAGGAACTGAGAACCCCCTCAGCACTGAGATACTGCGCCAGAGAATCTCAATGATGTGGATCATTGACACAGGGGAAATCAGCATCTCAGCTGTGGGCCAAATAATGATTGATAAAGATTACACACCACTTCCGTGGTTTTGTAATACACATTTCAATTTATGGAGCTCCATATCATGAGTGTATCATATTTCTTTGTAATTCCCATAGTTTAATACGGACAGAAAATCATTTTGTCCTCGTATTTTGTGTTCAATAAACAACTTTTACTCCTCATTCCTCACTTTAGATGTATCCTTGAATCTGTTCTTCATATGAGTTATAAAGAGTAACATTCTAATACTGATGACTGAGGAATATTATTGTCCCTCCCTCCTGTCTGAACTGCCATGTCCCAAAATTCTCTGTTTTCTGTCTCCTCCACAATGCCATAATCACACTGTAATTGAAGTCCAGTAAATGACATTTCATCAAAGTTCACTAACATCGATAACATCAATAGCACAGGCCTCATCTGCCTCTCTCTAAACCTGGAATAACAATCTGAATTGCATTTGTCACGTTCAATTCTCTGTTAACATACCCATGCCATTTGTCTGTTACAATCCCACGTTTCTCAGACGCACATTCGCCTCAGATCGTGAACTATAAAAAATGTCTCAATGTTTAATTGAAATTATGATGCTTGATCAATAGTACCAGGATGTATGTTTCCATTTATAATCAGAGACGCATGTTTACATTCTAATAAACTTATGGCATTACTCCTGCATCCAAGACAGATTGAATGGTTGCACTCAATTGATCTACGAGCCTCAAGATTTGTTTCATCAGTCACCCTCACATAGCCCATCCAGAAAATGACAGTTTGAATCATTGTTTTGAATTTGAATAAAACAATATTGAATTGAAAGGCGTTGGCTGGAGCTATTTGTTCAGTGACTGTGATTGATGTCAATCTCCGTGGATCCGAGATGTGTCACTGGAGGGTTTGCCTCTTCTATTAATTAAGGACTCGGTTCAATGTGTTATCCCATAGTATGGGCGGGAGCATCAATGACTGGATTAACAGGGATCAGTAGCTCGAGAGACGGGGAGGAGAGATAAGAATCTGAGAACATTAGACTGGAATGTTCCATTAATGGATCAGAATGTGAGGACATTAGACTGGAATATTACAACAGACAGGAGTTTATCCTTGGGTCTTTACTACCTTTCTCAGCCTTAGATATCATTAGCATCACAGATCGAAGATATCCTTTGGATTATTCAAGGTGGTTACTATCCCATCCTCGCTATAGTTGGTGTTCCTGGTCAGTCATTCTATCTGACCATTAAGCTGAGTTGAACTGAATTGCTGTTCATATTCAAATTTTAAAATTTGGAAGTCATCATTTTCAGATCCAGTCAAAAATTTTATTCATTACTGATTATAACTAGCAAATTACTATTCACTACTAACTCAACAATACGCGAGGAGAAAACACACTGTACTTAATCTCCATTATCTTTTTTCTTCATTCATATTTACATTTCTACATATTCTTCCCACTCACCAATCCTTCCCAATACCTCAAACAGGATATTTCAGTCACCTTCTCAGCCTCAATACAACTGCTGAATAATCCATCGTTTGTGCCTTTGGTAAATCCAGATATAACTGTTTCAAGTCCCTTCAAACTATGCTTCCGTCACAAAATATTTGCACTTGTGATGGGTAATTTGTCCTCTCCACAGAATCTGTCAGATGGACAGACAGTGCATGGTGGTCAAGTCATTTACTCATAATCAAGTGGCACAGAATAATAATCTTTTGGTGTCTCCTGAAGGAAGTTGATGAAATTCAAATGAAATCATCGCCACTAGTTTTCAACAGAAGCATATCTGTTTGCCTCATATCGTCTAGAGAAGGCAATGGGTTATCCTTTCATGTTCAGGTCTCTGTGTGACTGCAAACCCACAGCAATGTGGTTTACTCTTTATTATCCTGTGCAACAGCTGAATCAGCCACTCAGTTCAAGATCAGCATAACATGCTGGCCTGACCAGGCCTGCACACATTCCGTGAGCGCAGAACAAAAGGAAAGCTCTTCCTGATTTCCATGTTTCTGCAAGTCATTTCCATTCAGGTAGGTGACCATTCCCTGTTTCAAGTGAATTCTTTCTAGTTGAGTCTCCCTCTGAACGTGATATACATCTCCATGGACACCTCTGGTGATGACTGACGCACAGATGTAAGAAATTTCAAAATTCCACAGCATTCGCAGTGCAGAGAGAAGGAGTGGCTTTTTATACCACAGGAAAGAAGCTGAGACAGCTAAGCAAGGGAAGAAAATTATTGTGATCAACCCTAGAGTGTTGTTGAGATAGTATTTGGAGTATTGTGCACAGATTTTCTCTCCTTTATAAGGAGTAATCCTTTTGGCAGAAAGAATATAAAGGAATTTCACCAGACTAATTGTTGGGATGATTGTACCATCGGGAGTGCATGATAATTAATCTGTTGCGCTTTGAAGAATAAGAGGTGATTGCATTGAAAGTGAAGGTGATGGACAGTTACTCATTATATTCCAAACAGAATTAATACAGTGATAAATTCCATGTTTTTTTTTTACTTAGTTTACATGATTCTCGGTGGCTTAAAAGACTCTGAGAACGTTCCTCTCAGTCCACGCCACTCCCCATTTCGATTGGGAGAGAGAGAGCCAGTCTTTAACTAAACTCTTCCAACATTAATACAGTGCATTTGGTGTGTGATCATACATAGAACTTCACGTTATCCACCATTTCGACAGAAGCCACAATATCTTCATTGTCAAACAGTTAACTATCCCCACCAGCTTCTGACCCCCACGGAGAACATGGGTCTGTCTTACATAGAACATAGAACATAGAACATAGAACAATACAGCGCAGTACAGGCCCTTTGGCCCTCGATGTTGCGCCGATCCAAGCCCACCTAACCTATACTAACCCACTATCTTCCATATACCTATCCAATGCCCGCTTAAATGCCCATAAAGAGGGAGAGTCCACCACTGCTACTGGCAGGGCATTCGCTGAGTGAAGAACCTACCCCTAACTTCAGTCCTATATCTACCCCCCCTTAATTTAAAGCTATGCCCCTTGTAATACCCGACTCCATACGCGGGAAAAGGTTCACACTGTCAACCCTATCTAACCCCCTAATCATCTTGTACACCTCAATCAAGTCACCCCTAAACCTTCTTTTCTCTAATGAAAACAGCCCCAAGTGTCTCAGTCTTTCCTCATACGATCTTCCTTCCATACCAGACAACATCCTGGTAAACCTCCTCTGCACCCGTTCCAGTGCCTCCACATCCTTCCTATAGTATGGCGACCAAAACTGCACACAATATTCCAGATGCGGCCGCACTAGAGTCTTATACAACTGCATCATGACCTCAGTACTCCGGAACTCAATTCCTCTACCAATAAAAGCCAGTACGCCATATGCCTTCCTCACCGCACTATTTACCTGGGTGGCAACTTTCAGAGATCTGTGTACATGGACACCAAGATCCCTCTGCTCATCCACACTACCAAGTATCCGACCATTAGCCCAGTACCCCATCTTTTTGTTATTCTTCCCAAAGTGAATCACCTCACACTTAGCTACATTGAATTCAATTTGCCACCTTTCTGCCCAGCTCTGCAGCTTCTCTATATGCTGCTGTAACCTGCCACATCCTTCCTCACTGTCAACAACTCCTCCGACTTTCGTATCATCCGCAAACTTGCTCACCCAACCTTCTAACCCCTCTTCCAGGTCATTTATAAAAGTGACAAACAGCAATGGTCCCAAAACAGATCCTTGCAGAACACCGCTAGTGACGGCACTCCATGAAGAAACTTTGCCATCAACTACTACCCTCTGTCTTCTTCCATCCAGCCAATTCCTAATCCAAACCTCCAACTCACCCTCAATGCCATATCTCCGTATTTTCTGCAGTAGCCTACCATGGGGAACCTTATCAAACGCCTTACTAAAATCCATATATACCACATCTACCGCTTTCCCCTCATCAACCTCCTTCATCACCTTTTCAAAGAATTCAATAAGGTTTGTGAGGCACGACCTGCCCTTCACAAAACCATGCTGACTATCCTTGATCACATTATTCCTATCCAGATGTGCATAGATCCTATCCCTTACAATTCTCTCTAAGACTTTGCCCACAACAGAAGTGAGACTCACCGGCCTATAGTTACTAGGGTTATCCCTACTGCCCTTTTTGAACAAGGGAACCACATTTGCTATCCTCCAGTCTTCTGGCACTACTCCTGTAGACAAAGAGGACATAAAAATCAAGGCCAATGGCTCTGCAATCTCCTCCCTTGCTTCCCAGAGAATCGTAGGATAAATGCCATCAGGCCCAGGGGACTTATCTATTTTCACCTTTTCCAGGATTTGCAACACCTCTTCTCTACATACCTCAAAGCCATCCATTGTACTTATTTGTGACTCAGTATTCACATCGACGACAATGCCCTGTTCCTGAGTAAATACTGAAGAAAAGTATTCATTCAGTGTCTCCCCAATCTCTTCCGCCTCCACACGCAACTTCCCACTACTATCCTTGACTAGACCTATTCCTACCCTAGTCATTCTTTTATTCCTAACATACCTATAGAAAGCCTTAGGGTTTTCACTAATCCTACCGACTAAGGACCTTTCATGTCCCCTCCTTGCTGCTCTTAGCTCTCTCTTCAGGTCCTTCCTGGCAACCCTATACCTCTCAATCGCCACAATTGAACCTTCACGTCTCATCTTGAGATAGGCCACCCTCTTCCATTTAACAAGGGATTCCAATTCCTTATTAAACCACGGCTCCCTCGCACGACCCTTTCCTCCCTGCCTGACAGGTACATAATTATCAAGGACACTCAATAGTTGCTCCTTGAACAAGCTCCACATATCATTTACACTCTTGCCTTGGAGTCTACTTTTCCAAGCCACACATTCTAAGTCATGCCTCACCGCATCATAATTTCCCTGACCCCAGCTATAACTCTTGCCCTGTAGTACACACTTATCCCTCTCCATCACGAGTGTAAAAATCACCGAATTATGGTCACTATCCCCAAAGTGCTCACCTACCTCTAATTCTAACACCTGGCCTGGTTCGTTACCCAGAACCAAATCCAGTATGGCCTCACCTCTTGTTGGCCTGTCTACATATTGTGTCAGGAAACTCTCCTGCACACATTGAACAAACACTGACCCATCTAACGAACTTGAGCTATAGCTTTCCCAATCAATATCAGGAAAGTTAAAGTCCCCCATAACAACCACCCTATTACTGTCACTCATCTCCTGAATCACCTTCCCTATCCTTTCTTCAATGATTCTAGGACTATTAGGAGGCCTGTAAAAGACTCCTAACAGGGTGACCTCACCTTTCCTATTCCTAACCTCAGCCCAAACTACCTCAGATGGCAAGTCCTCATCCATCGTCCTTTCCACCACTGTAATACTATCTTTGACAAGCAATGCCACACCTCCCCCTCTTTTACCCCCACCTCTGACCCTACTAAAACATTTAAATCCTGGAACCTGCAACAGCCAATCCTGTCCCTGTTCTAGCCATGTCTCCGTAATAGCCACAACATCGAAGTCCCAGGTACCAACCCACGCTGCAAGTTCACCTACCTTATTTCGTATACTTCTTGCATTGAAGTATACACACTTCAAGCCACTTTCCTGTTTACAGGCACCCTCCTTGGAAATTGAGGCCATGTTCCTAACCTCCCTACACTCCAGGCCCTGCACCCTGAAGCTACAATCTGGGTTCCCATGCCCCTGCAGAGTTAGTTTAAACCCCCCCCAAGAGCACTAGCAAACCTCCCACCTAAGATACTGGTGCCCCTCAGGTTCAGGTGTAGACCATCCTGTTTATAGAGGTCCCACCGTCCCCAGAAAGAACCCCAGTTATCCAAAAACCGGAATCCCTCCCTCCTGCACCATCCCTGTAGCCACGCATTTAAGTGTTCTCTTTCCCTATTCCTCGAATCTCGAATCTTCTTGGAGATGGAAGATGCCTCCTTGAGGCGTGGCACAAAATATTTGGCTTCCTTCCTCACTGCCGGCAAAACACGTTAAAGTATCATTTATTCCACAGGGAATGGAGCCACGAGGAACATTGTGAGCAGTCTATGAGTGCAGTATCTGCTCCATTCGTTTTCGAGGTTGGAGCATCAATGACACCCTCCTATTCCTGTGTAAATGTCTCGAGGGGTGAATGGTCTCCTCCTGGTTTAGGGGTCTTCCTGGACTCTGCCTATTCCTGTTTAACAGCTCAATGTACTGACCAGACGCCTCCTCTTCCTGTGGAACACGTAGGAGGATTGAATGGGCTGTCCCTCTTCTTGTTCAGTCATTTCGATCGGCTGAACAGTTTCCACATATCCGGGTGTAACCAGCTTGAGGTGCTGAATGAGCTCCTGTTTTAACTGTGGAAATGTGCAGTGCCTGGCCGTTCTGTTACATGTATGTTACCGACACTTTAACAGCACAAACATGAATGTTATTTGGGTCTTGCTGAATATAGACACAGACCGCTTCAGGAGCTGAGTGGGGAAAACATGTTCTGAATATTGTGTGATCTTCAGAGATCACTCCGCTTCTGATCTTGGGATAGATGGGGGGCGCCGGGCATGGGGCACATAGACGTTGACGAAGGAGCTGAAGATGTTTGTGTTGAGGAAGTTAATCTGAGGATCTCCTGAAGAGATGTCCCGGGATTGAGAGGATTGTCGGCCACCGACCACAAACATCTTCCTTCGTGCTGTGAAAGACCCCAACCAGTGGGGAGGTTAGACCTGATTCTCATTAAGCTCAAATAAGTAGGTGGTCCCGATGACATCCTCAGTCAACTACTGCCTTGATATCAAGGCCATTCACTCTTTCCTGAGCCCCTGTGTTTACCTCTTGTTCATGTCAATAGGTGACGGTCTATATGTGGGGAGTGTTTTCCTCTCACAGAGGGTAATCAATGTCAGGAATTATCTGGACTAGAGAGTTAGGGGAGCTACATCATTGAAAGTGTTTAAAGAGGTGGTACATGAATCTTTGACCTGTCAGAGAACTGAGGGCTGTGAAGAACTGGGCATTAAGGAGGAGTTAATACTAACAGTAGATCAGCCATGATCGTATACAATGCCTTGACCGTCCAAATTACTTATTCGTGTTCCTTATGTTTTCATTTTCTGTAATTTCAAAGTAAACGGCTGTAATTTTCCTGGATGTACTGTATTTGTATGTTGTAATCAGAGAGAACAAAGCATTTTGAGTCATCTCTGAGTGAGGTATGTAGCTTTATTCATAAAGAATCCTGGTCTAGACCAAGACCAACAAATGAAGCACAAGTTTCAGTGAGGGGGCACTCTGTAAACAGACCAGAGGCGTCTTTCAAAACTAGTCTGGATTTCCAAATTACATTTTCCGATCCGTACCAATCTGTGTGTGACAGTTGTGAGGGATTATTTGAGATCCTGTGTTACTGTGGACCAGGTATTTGGAGCAAGTGGCCCCCATCTGCACCTTACAGGAGTTGTGAGAGGCTGAAGGCACCATAGTAACACGGGACTGTGGAGCAAGAGTGGGTCATCAGACACTTTGTCACGGCTCTACCATGCACTATGATCTGATTAAGGTCTCAGCAGCACTTTTCTGTCAGTGTACCATTTCCCTACATTCATTTGTCTTTCAAATGTCTTACATAGATAATTTTGAACAAATGGAAATATCCAGGCATCACAATCTTCTGTGGAAGGGAATTCACACCTTACCAACCCTTTGAGAATCACTTATTCGTGTTCTGCCCAATGTAGGAGGGTCACTGATGTCTTCTCCCACTCCTCTATTGGTGAAAGCAAATTTTAAATGTAACCAGTTGAGTCCTGTGTCAAATGATATAGGTATCGGACTGGGTAATTTTCTAGAAAAATCTGAGATACAGAAAGTTGAACTGTGAACAAATGGTAAAATGATAGAGTGTCTCAAATATTTTTCTGACTTTGAACTTATTCAGCTCACACAAATGTCTGCGATTGAGGATTTTTTCCCAGAACAGTTGGATTTGGCTGAATTCCCTTTGCTTCGAGCTGTGCAGAGATTCCTATGAATCCTCATCAGGAATCCTCCACGAGTGGTAAAGATGACTCAGGAATTTTCTGCTCTCACACCTTGTTTTCAGGCAGAACAAAGTAAGAGAGAGAGAGAGAGAGAGAGAGAGACCAATTGGCTGCTGCTTCTGAGGCAGGTAATATTTTTCTCCGCCTCTGTGTGGGAGAATACAAGAATGTCAACTGTACAACAAACTGGACCATGTGCACTCTCCATGTACATTCTCTGGAATGGGTGATAATGGACTGTATGCTGTATGCAGCATCATTGCTGTAGTTGTGCATAGTGCCTTTCATTAGCAAAAGAAAATAATGTGCCCGTTTTATGATTTGATGAGATGTTTATATGCATCTGCGTAATTTTTAAAAATGGGTTGATATCTTCATAATATTTGTGTTAATATCAATGCATCTCATTCAAAAAAAAATATCTAGCTTTAGTTTTCTTAACAAGAAAAAATATGTATCCAGCTGAAGGACTTCTCTGAAAATCGTGGTTCAGTAAGATTTCTCATCTAAGATCTAAACAGATAATCCCCGATAACAAAAGGTCTTCATTTCAGGAATGAGTAAAGGGAAGCATCTTTGAACATCTTTGAAAGGAATTGTATCCGGTTTTTAGTTTAGAGGATCAGACCTGCACCCAATGTATCTGATGTGGTCTCAGCAATGCCCTGTACAGAGACAGTGAAATATTCCTAATTAAACCCAATACCCGTTGCCGCAAACAGCATCATTCCACTTACCTTCCGCATCACTTGCTGCATCTGCAGACAGACTTCATATGATTCATGTACCAAGAATATGAAAAACATCTGCATCACAGAGTTCTGCAATCTCTCTCCATTTAAATTGTTCCTGACTGCAATAGACAACTCACATTATATTATTACTGCTGAGGTTACGCTCACTAACCTTCCCTGTCTACATCATAATGCAAATTCACTACTTCATTTGAAGATCTAATGAATGATCATTTAGGTTTACTAGGTAGTTCAGCTTTGATCCATTCAGTCTATTCATCCAGACATTTTACATAGATTATTGATCGTTGATCGCTGAGTCAAAACTAGTTACAGTTTTGTTTAAAAAATCATATATCACTACTGTCTATTTCCTGTTAGTGACAGCATCCCTGTTCCTGTGCAGCAGTTCAGGCGGGTTGAATGGCCTCGTCCTGGGCTGTGTAATGTACAAATCGAGCTGAATTACTTCATCCTATATTCCTTTGTAATTCTTTGGAGGGGCAGAATGGTCTCCTCCCGTCTCATTGTAACGATCCAGTCTGGCTGAATGGGATGGTCCTCTAACCTGTAATCGCACTGAGGGGTGGACTGAGGGAACAACACATGGGGTAGGGGCAGCAGTATATCTCTGTAACAGCATCGAGGGGTGGATTGAGGGAACAGCACATGGGGTATGGTCAGCAGTATATTCTGTAATGGCCGGGAGCGTGGATTGAGGGAACAACACATGGGATAGGGGCAACAGTATATTCTGGTAATGGCCGGGAGGGTGGATTGACGGAACAATACATTGGGAAGGGGCAGCAGTTGGCCATTTGGTGGCACCATTCAGAATGCTCATGGCTGATCCGAGTGTATCTGACCATCCGTCTCCTGTCTGTTCCCAATAAGCATTGACTCTCCTGTCCTGCAAAGATTAGTCAATCTCAAACTAAAATACCGAAATTAACCGAGTCTTCACTACTCCCTGAGGATGAGGACACCACAGATAGCACAACAGTAAAGAGAAAGGGACATCCTTCTTTCACTGTGGGACACAATTTTTTAAAAAATTGTGTTGACCTCATATCAAATCACTGCCCCTTTTCGGATAATATGGTACAATAACTAGGAATAGACATTAACCAGTCTGCCCTCCAATCTTTTCCCACATTACCACTGACTGTTTCCAATCAAATATGTTGCTGCTACTGTCTCAGGAAGAGAATACCTGATAGCATAACACCACACGAGCGTTAAAAAAAGGAGCAGAATTAGACCATTTGGCCTATCGAGTCTGATATACCATTCAGTTATTTCTAATATGTTCCTCAACATCATTCTCACACCTTGCCCTGGAATCCTGGATCTCCTTATAAATCAAAAACTTATTTATTTGTGTCCTAATAGCACTCGTGTCTGTGTCTTAATGTGCATTTATGTGTGTGTGTCCATGTACTTGTTACTTTTGTATTTGTCTGACTATGTCTGTCTGTCTTTGTATCAGCCTGTGCGTTTCTATCTCTGTTTGTGTCTATTTGTGTGACTGTTTATGTCTTTGTGTACTTCTCCGTGTGTGCATGCTTATCTACTTGTATGCATTGTGTATGTTAGTATATTGGGGTATTTACCAATATGTCTGTGTATTTCAATGCCTGCATCTCTGTGCAATAGAGTATCTGTTGTTCTGCGAGTGAGAGAGATGAAGCTGGAACTGACAGCAGGTTTGAATCGAGAATTGCTCTTTACTGAACACTGCTTCTTATTCGGTAGGTGGGACGTGGATGTTTCCGAATCTCCACACAAGGCCTCCTGGTCCTTTCCGGTTTTCTCCAGGATCCTCCCCACATATCAGGGTAGGGGGATGAGGGGACGGATATCCGGCACTCCACCACCCGGCTTGGCCCTTTCTGTCCTATTCCAGGCTGTTTCTCCTGGAATGGGAGAAAGGGATGGAATGAGTGAGGGTGGGAGTGGATGGCCCTGCTGTTAGTGCTGGGCTGGGTAAGATGTGACATGGTGAGGTGGCCGGAGGGAGTTTGTCCATAGTGTTGTATCCATGTTGTGCTGTTAGTGTCCGGGGCTATTGCACCAGGGACAGAAAATATGGAGGAGGGAAGGTGCTGAATTCAACAATGTGAGTGGTTGTGCTTGAACCTTATCTGGAGATAGAGTGTGAGCCTTGGTCAAGGGTAGGTGCTATAAGAGACATACAGTGAGTGTGAGGGAGCAGTGAGAATATACGGCGACACTTATCCTGACAGAGCGGGTTGGATATTGATGCTTGTCCTGTATTGCTTGACATATCTTCAGATCATGTCAGCATCGAGGTGAGCCTCCCCGAATGCCTTATCCAACTCTATCACTAATAACCACACAGGCTCTGTCCCTCAGATTCCACAGAATGAGTTTGGGTGGGTCTTACAAATAACAAGGAGAAACAAACTTGTTGTGTTGTATATCTGAACCAAAACTGTCGCGCAAATATTTTGCATCATATGCTCTGGAAAACATATATGCAACTATATGCAAAGGGAAGCTATGACATAGTGATATTATCGCTGGGCTCTGAACCCAGAGACCCAGGTAATGTTCTGGGGACATGGTTTCACATCCTGCCATGGCAGATTGTGGAATTTGAATTCAATAAGTATCTGGAATCAAGGATTTATGGTGATCGGGAATCCATTCCTGATTGTTGGAAAAACTCATCTGGTTCACTAATGTCCTTTTGGGAAGGAAACGGCTGTTCTTATCTAGTCTGGCCTGCATGTCACTCCGATCCAAGGCAATGCTGTTGACTCCTAACTGCCGTCTGGCATGGCCAGTAAATGCTGGTTATCCAGCTAAGCCCTCATTCTGTGAATGAGTAGCAAATACTTGTGGGTTCTGCAGTAGTAATGGATGGTGTCAAGTTGCATCGAAACTGAGTTAACTAAGTGACTGCTAATGTTGTGAAAAATAAATTCCTTTAGTGTATATCAGGTCGGTTGAAGAGAATGTTGTGAACCAAACTAGAGAGCAGATTATTTCGGATTTGATGTTGTGAGATACTGATTAAGGATGATCAGTCATGATCATATTGAATAGTGGTGCAGGCTCGAAGTGCAGAATGGCCTACTCCTGCACCTTTTGTCTATTGTCTATTGTCTATTGTGTGGTCGGAAGGACTAATTACTAACCTTGCTCTGAAGCAGCTTTGGAGGAATAGTGACATTAATATGTTGAATTTTACACAGCGTCTGCATTCAATGTGGAATGTTTGAACATTCTGGTCAAACATCATGGAAGCCCAGAGGCCAGAGTGTCAAGTTCGCTCCAGTGAATTGGGAAAATACAATATAACATTCAGTAGGAGAACAATGGTTGTTAGACCTATATAGTCTTACAGCACGGAGACAGGCCATTTTGCCCAAACTGGTCCATTTCGAACAAAATGTCCATTCACACTAACCCCATTTCCCTGCCATTTCCCTGTATCCTTCTAATCCTTTCCTACCTGTGTATTTGTCCAAATGTATTTTAAATTTTGTGAATGTACCCGCCTCAACCACTTCTCCTGGCAGCTCATCCCATATGCATACCACTCAGTGTTTAAAAGAAATTGCCCCTCAGGTTCCCTTTTACTCTTTCCCCTCTGACCTTAGTTTGATGCCCTCTAGTCCGTGATTGCCCAATCCTGGGGAAAAAAAGACTGAATGCATTAACTCTATCCATGCATTCCATGATCTTATACACTATTATTAGATCCCCCTCAGCCTCATACATTCCAAAGTAAAAACTCCTAGCTTGTTCAACCCCTCAGTACAACTCAGACCATTGAGTCTTGGCAACATCCTTGGAAATTACTTCTGCACTCTTTCCAGTTTAATAACATCTTTCCACGAGCAAAGTGAACAAAACTGAACATGACGCTCCAAGTATGGACTCGCCAACATATTGTATAACGGCAATATAACTCCCCAATTTCGATACTCAGTGCTCTCACTGATGAAGGCCAGTGAGTCAAATGCCTTTTTCAGTGCCTTGTCTACCTGGGACTCCACTTACAGAAAACCGTGCACCTGAATTCCAGCGTCACTCTGTTCCACTGCACTCCTTAAGGCCCTGCCATTCACCATGAAACTCCTGCCTTGATTTGACTTTCTAAACTGCAAGACCTAACACTTATCTGAATTAAATTCCATTTGCCATTTCTCGGCCCACTTCCCCACCTGATCAAGGTACTGTTGTAATTTCTGAAATTTCTGAGAACCTTCCTCACTCTCCATGATACCACCTATTTTAGTGTCACCTTGAAACTTAAAAATCATGCCTGTACATTCTCATCTAAATCATAGATATGTGTAATATATGAATATGTGGTCCCAGCACCGACCCCTGAGGCATTCCACTCATCACAGGCCTCCAGTCCGACAACCATCCTTCCACGATTACCCTCTTTTTCCTATCATCAAGCCAATTTTGGACTTAATTTGCCAGCTCCCCCTCAATTCCATATGATCTTCCAGAGCAGAGTACCATGTGAAACCTTATTGAAGGCCTTACTGTAATCCATATAGACTATATATACAACAGTGCCCTTGCCAAAGTTACTGGTCACTTCATCAAAGCAGTCTAACAAATGTGTGAGCCATAATCCCCCATTCACAAGGCTCTGTCTTTCCAAATGCATGTATATCTTCTCCCTCAGAATCTTCTCAAGTAACTTACCTGCTACATATTTTAGGTTTACTGGTCTATAGTTCCCCGGTTTTTATTTGTAGCCCTTCTTGAATAACGGCACAGCATTCACTACCCTCCATTTGCCAGGACTTCACCCGTTGGCTACCGCTGATGCAAAAGTACCAACCAGGTCAGGACCAGGAGATTTATAGAAATACTACAAAGTCTGAAAAATATGTTTATTTATGCGGAGTGGACTCGATGGGCCGAATGGCCTTAATTCCACTCCTATGTCTATGTCTTATGGTCTTATTTAGGTAAAACACTCAAGAGTGAGAAAGTGAGTTAACAATGGTTAACAATAAATTAAAGATTACATGAATCACAGGAAGTGACTTCAGAAGAATTCCAGACATTGTGGAATCCTGAGAATTCTCAGAAATTTATGATCCAGAAAAGGAGCGCCATGAAACGGGTAAGGTAATCAAAAAGCGAACATGCATGCAAACAAACAGGAACACAAAGACTGCATAAATCTATGTTCTATATTTCAAAGGAAAGAGGAAAGCAAAGTCAAATGTGGAAATCTGCAATCAGGAAAGACGAGATTATTATGGATAACACGGAAATGGCCTAGCAAATAACCAATTACTTTCCATCAGTCTTCATGGAGGAAGATCCAGAAAATCACCCAGAAATACAACGTCATTATATAAGACTTGTGGATCGAAAGACATAAAGTCAATTTATATTCGTAACAAGGCTCTACTTTAACATGCAGCTGGATTGAGCATTGCTAACCTTGACAAACAAAATGTACTTCAAACCAAAATCTTCAGAAATAAACCACTAATAGAAGTATTAGTTGCACTGTTGATGACTGTGTTCTATTACCCAGTGCATTCTTCAACGGAAGCCGTTGTAGATAAATGGACATTCGTAAACGTGATCCAAGCACTATAGATGTACAGTAGTGATCCAAGCATCCAGAAAGGGATGAAGAGATAGTGTGGAGAACTGCAGACCAATTAACTTGACATTGGTGGGAAAACTGTTGGAGTCTATTATATAGGATGTGATATTCATTATTTAGAAATTAACAGCAACATTGGAGAGAATCAGTCTGCATTTCTGAAAGGGCAATCATACTTAACAAGCTTTGGAATTGTTTGAAGTTGATTCTTACAACATAGATAATGGGGAACCAGTACAACTGGCATATTTTAGATTATCAGAAGGCTTTCTATAAGAACTCACACAATGAGTTCGTAAATGCAATGAATGTGAAGGGTATTTGGAGGAATATATGCAAGTGGTAAATTAAAGTTTGGATTGCCTTCCTTTAAGGGAGTCAGAATATAGATGTAAAGACATGTTGAAGCAGTTGAAAGCGTGTTAGTGAGTAATGTACCTGGAATATTGAGTACAGTTTTGGTCACCAAATCTGAGAAAGAATATACTGACCACAGAGGAAGCTCAATGGACATTCTCCAGATTAATCCCTCAATTGGCGAGATTGCGTGATGAGGAAACTCCGCCTGTGTTCTCTAGAGTTTCAAAGAATGAGAGGTGGGTCACTGTGAAATGTATAAAATTCACAAAACATGTGAAAAGTTGGAAATTAATATGATGTTTCTCCGGCTGCCTAATACACAATCAAGGGAAATAATGGCAGGATAAAGAACAGACCATTTAAGACTGCAATAAGGAGGAAATTCTGCACGCGTATGGGACTAACTAACAGAGGGGCATGGAAACCTGCTGGCAGGGCAAGATATTCTACAAGTGTGTCCAGCGGAACAGAATAACCAGGGAACAGGTAGGACTCATTAGTGACGTGCCAAATTGCATGCAAATGAAGTTTAGTGGTAGGAGACACAAGATGATGGTTGACTCCTTGTGTGACTGGAGGCCAGTGTCCAATGGTATACCACAGGGATCAGTGCTGTGTCCCTTATTATTTGTGATTCGGAGGTGCTGGTGTTGGACTGGGTGGACAATGCTAAAAATCGCATAACACCAGATTATAGTCCAAAAGATTTATTCGGCGGCACTACCTTTCAAAGTTCTGCTTCTTCATCAAAGCGCACAATCACCTGATGAAGAAGTAGCGCTTCGAAAGCTAGTGCCTCCGAACAAACCTGTTGGACTCTAACCTGATATTGTGCGATTTTCAACTTTAATATTTGTGGTACTCATAAATGATGTAGCTGTGAATATGGACGAGGGGTGGGGAGTGAGATAAATAAGTTTGTGTTTGATACGCAGATTGGCCGGTTGGTTGGCAGTGAGGAGGAAGGCCTTAAGTTACGGGAAGATACAGATGGAATGGTCAGCTGGGAAGATCAATGGCAGATGGAATGTAACCCTGATAAATATGAGGTGATACACTTTGGAACAAGGAACCAGACAGGAGAGGACTCAATGGATGGCAGCACACTAGGAAGGTCAGAACGTGCTTCTCCACACATCCCTGAATGTGATGTACAGGTTAATACACAATTTGGGAAAGCGTAGGGAACTGTAAACATAACCTTGATTCATTGAGGCACAGATTATAAGAGCTATGCGGAACTTTGGTGAGGCCAAGATGGAATACTGTGTGTAGTTCTGAGAATCACATTACAGGAAGGATGTGACTGCACTGGAGGGGGTGCAAAGGAGATTCACCAGGATGTTCCCTGAGATGGCGCATATCAGCTATGGAGAGAGGCTGGATAAGCTTGGGTTGTTTAGTTTGGGGGAGTAGAGGCTGAGGGAGACGTGATTCTGAAGGATAGGATTACGAGGAGCATGGACAGTGTGGATGGACAGCAGCTGTTCCTTTTAGTAAAAGGGCCACACTTTTAAAGTGGAGGGTTTGCGGTTTAGTGAGGATTTGAGGATTGCTTTTCACCCAGAGTGTGTCGGGGTCTGAAATGCATTTCTTGAGAGGCGAGTTGTCATGGTAACCTCAAAACTATGAGAAAATACCCGGCAGTGCACTTGAAATGCATTAAGATTCACGGCTATGGTTATTGTGTCGCGAAGTGTATCTAATGTAGACCGTGCAGTATTTCTGATAGTACAGAGTCGTTGCTTCTGTGATTGTATGGCTGTGGAAGGCCAATCACTGAGTACCTTAAAATAGGAATTGATAGGTTTCTGAAGAATATCTTAACAAAGTTTATAAGACAGAACTTGTAATATTTTCTGAAAATATGTCAATGTCAAAATTAAGGGAAATAAATGTGCAGCTTTCCTATGGTTTGATACCAGATAATTGAGGACCGGGAAATAGCAGAACTATGGAGCAAATACTTCAGTTATGCCTTTACGGAAGAAAGCAAAACAAAAAAGAAAACTTCCTAGCAATACGAGGGAACTTTCGTCTGGTGAGTAAAGGGGAATAGAATTAAATTATCAACTAAACAGTTTAGAGAAAGTATCAGACTGAAATTAATGGGCATAGACAAAGTCAACAGAGATTCATGAAATAGGAATGATATTTGAGAAAGCGGCTTTAAGCAAAATTATGTAGAAGCTATCAATGCAATCCGAGTGGAATTTCAGAAAGATTTTTGATAAAGCCCCACGCCTATTGTGCAAATTCGAATCCTGTGGGACTGGGGCTAATACATGGACATGGTTCTCGAAAGACAGAGCTGGCAGGAAACAGTGAGAAGGAATAAAACAACATTTTTTTAGTGGAAGGCTAGGGATATATCTCAAGGATCGTGGCTTGGGCGCCAGCTATTGCCAATACACATCATATATTTGGTTGAGTGTCTCAAATGCAATATTCCCAAATTTGCTGACAGCACTAAACAATGTCAGCTTGTGAGTGGGTGAGGAGGATGTAAAAAAGCTCCAAGGTGACTGAGATAAGTGAAATGACTGGGCAAATACGTGGCGGATGGAGAGCAATGGGAGAAATGAGATGCTGTGTACTTTGATGGGAACAAAAGAATAGCAGCCTATCATTTGAAAAGGGAGTGTTTGAAAAATGTTGTTCTATAAAGGAACTTAAGCTGCATTTTTGTTTATTTCTCTGCAGCCTCCGAGTCCATGTAAGGCAGTGAGTTCTGAATCCAGGAGTCAATACTGGGAATGGCATTGGCACGCTGACCAGTGTGTATAGATCCAGCAATGGGGAACTGTAACATTGAAAGGAATCTTGATCTCCCTGTCCACCAGTCACTGAAAGTAATATTTCAGGAGCAGCAAGTAGGGAGGAAGATAACTGCTGTATTCACCTTCATTTCAGGGGGAGTTGAGTACAGGAGTGCGAGTTTATTACTGCAGCGGTACAGGGTCTTGGTGAGACGCCATCTAGAACATTGTGCAGCATTGTGTGCAGTTTTGGTCTCTGTTCCTAATCGACGACAAACCTGACATTGAGAGAGAGCAGTAAAGGATGACCAGAATGATCTCTGGGATGACAGACTTGTTATGGGATCTGAGTTTGGGGGTCTGGACTTGTATTCCATGCGGGTTAGGAAAATGAGTGGAGATCTCAGTGAAATATATAATACTCTGATTGGGCGAGACAGATTGGAAGCAGGGATGGTTATTCCCCTGGCGCGGATGTCTGATGCAAGGGGCCACAGTATCAGGTACAGACAGGCCGCTTTGCATTGAGGTGAGAATAATTGTCTGCACTCTGAGACTGGTGAAGCAGGGGTACTCTCTCCCAGATCAGGCTGTGGAAGTCATGGCGCTGAATATAAATAAGGATTTCTGGAAATTAAAGGGATACGGAGAGAGCGGGAGTACTGTGTGAAGATCGCAGATCAGCTATCAGTCCAGGTTGTTCTCCAATAACACAGTAACTGTGTTTCTGTGCAACACTGTGTTGTTGAAGATCGTGCAATATTAATAATGGGGTCCATGGAAAAAAGAGGGTAAGGGGCAAACCCCCCAAAAATCAGTAAAAACCAAAAATTAAGTTTGGTCTAACAACCATACTAGTTCAGTCTAAATAAATCTTTAAATCACATGTTGTAATGGAACAGTGCCGTAAATGTATCACTTTCACACTGCAGTCACTCACTGGAGCACTGTACCGTTCACCAGAAAGCATGTGGGGGCTGAATAACCACGTGATGCCGATGGGGAATTCCGGTTCTCCTCAAGATTCTCTCCACAGTTTGAAATAAAGTTCTTTCTAAATGTAGTCTACAATTTCCAGTTTCAGGCTCAGTTCAAGGCCTCCTGTGCGCATTGCATTCCTGTTTTAGCTGACCACATTGTTTGTCCATTTTGCAGAGAGAGGATCCTGAGACAGAGTTTTGCTGTTCAGCTGGTTCCTGGCAAGAAATCGCGTCACAGTGAACGGGAATTCACTTTATAGTAAAAAAGATTCACGAATCATATTGCAGCCAACTTGTATTTAATCAACACGTGTTTTCGTAGAACGGAGGAGCAAAACTGATGGGCTGAAGGCACTAAGTCAGTTTTCATTTTATATTTCACAATGTTTAAATATATTAAGGGATATGACAATTGTATGGGGAAAACTGCACTGAGGAGATGTTCAGCCATTAACTAGCACAGGGAAAGCTCAATGTGTTGTATGACCTGCTCCTGTCACAATGTTTCTGTGCAGTGTGTGGGAAAGCTCTGTAAATATTGTCACAAGCTCTCAACTGTTAGGAAAGAGGTCTCTGCAGGTCGACAGGATTGTGTTTCCCATTCCCTTTTCTACTAACGAGGCTGGTGCCTGGTGTTCAGAACGGGTTTATCATTTAAGACCTCAGTGCAGTTGATATAATTGAGTGTCTTGTTTGGCCGATTCAGACATCATTGAAGAACATATCACATGTCTCTGTGTCTGGAGTCACTTTTAGGCCAGACCAGGAAAGCACGGGAGATTCACTTCCTGAAAGTACATTGGGGAAGGAAATCGAAGTTTACACTGATATTGAACACAAGATCACTATTACTGACACCTGATTTTAGATCTTGATATTTTATTAATTGTTTTTAATTTGCATCAGCTGCCAGAGCATTAGCCTGGTCTGGGTTAGTAATCCAGTGACATTTCCACAACAGCACCATCTTCACATGGGGTCCTATCGGAAACTACACTGAGCAGATTATTTCTGTGCTGCTTGACAGCTCTGTCAAATTTGAACTCCCACCAATTTAACTGTCGTGATGGGACTGAAGGACTAGTAAAGAGTCAGATTGCAGTAATCCTTCTTTAAGCGGATTGGATATAGTTAAGTAATTTTCCGCATTGCCAGGGAGATGTCGGAGTTGGAGCTGGAATGAAACAGCTTCCCCGGGGCACGGCTGGTTGTGCAGCACAAGTCTTCAGTCCTATTGCAGGAATGGGGTCAGGGCCCACTGCCTCAGTCGTATCTACAGTGTCCAGCTGTTTTTTCATGTCACATGCAGTGAATTGAATTGGTTGAAGACTGCCATCTATGATTCTGTGGGCATCATGGTGAGGGTGAGGTGGATAATCGACTCAACACTTCTGGCTAAGGATGGTGCAGATACTGCATCTTTTACACTGACGTACAGGGCTGTTCCATTATTTAGGGTGCGTATATTTGTTGAGTCATCTCTTCCAGTAAGTTGTTTAATGGTCCATCGACTTTTATGCATGGATTTGACAGGCTGACAGAGCTTAGATCTGATTTGTTAGTCTTTTCTCCCTCTGTATCAGAAGTTAGTCCTGCTGTTTGGAGTGTAACCAGTCAAGTGTGGTCGCATTAATGGCTTGTCATCAGGCTTAGGTGCTCGTGATTCCGACCCTGGCATGTTCACACACACTCGTCACTGAACCATGGATCTGTTTGATGGTAATGGTAGACTGATGAAGTATCGTCGGGAAAATGTTACAGATTGTCGTTGAATACAACTGTGCTTCTTCTGCTGTTGATTCTACAGCATCAGATGATAACCCAGTTTTAGCTGCATTATTTACAATTCAATTCTACTGAATGTGCCCCATTTCACACCGAGACCCATTCACCCATCAGCCCTGTACTCAGTGACCTACTCTGGTTTCTGATGTGGAAATACTTCAATTTTCATATTCTCATTCTGCTGGAGTCTTTCTTTGGTGCCTCGCCTCCAATTCGTTGCATAAACTCAATCCATTTAAGGTACTAATCTGAATCTTCTCATTTCCATAATGCCATCTTCTGTATTTGAAGTGAGTGTGTTTCCCTCTGTTTTTCTCCCTGACCATGATTCAGAGCTCTGTAGTGTCAGTGATG
Source organism: Chiloscyllium plagiosum (assembly GCF_037043375.1). NCBI lineage: Eukaryota > Metazoa > Chordata > Chondrichthyes > Orectolobiformes > Hemiscylliidae > Chiloscyllium > Chiloscyllium plagiosum. The sequence continues at coordinate 64,710,418 of NW_028270180.1, read as the reverse complement.
CCAACCTTATGCAATTTCAGAGTCAACAAACTTCTGCACCATGCGTTATTGTTCAGTTCCTAGTGTACGGCACTCCATGTTGGACAAGGTGTTTGGGCATCTTTGACGTCATTGGAAATTGTTTAAAAACAAAAATTGCTGAAGATATTGCTAAAGGTGTTGCATCATTTTCTGGAGTGAATGCAGAGTTAAAGTTTCAGGTCCAGTTAATCTTCTATAAAGCTACCAGTATCTCCAGCATTTTTTGTAGTCTTATTTCCAGTATCCATAGTTATTTGTTTAATTGAAATATTTTTCTGTGACTATTCATTTCTGGTGAAACTCAGCAGGTCTGTCAGCATCTGCAGAGAAAGAGAAACAGTGTTAGCGTTTCCAGTGTGACACTTCTTCAAAACTGAATACAATTGCAAAATGGTCTTTTAATCCCTTGCCAGAATTGGGGAATGTGCGGCAGGGAAAGGAGGGTGTGGCAAAAGATAAACGGGCTTTTAGCAGTGGTGAATGAGAAGATTCTGTAAAAGGGGTTTAAATCAAGGTGTACATGGGGAAAGGGGTTCACTCTATTGATTGCAAGATAAAGAAGACACAACCACATACAGTCACCGGGAGGCTAGGAGGGAGAATGTTGACCATATGGTATTATATAGATATGGCCAAAGATACGTTTTTACTGTGGTGATCATCATCCCCTTTAGACAAATGAATTCAGATGATTAACTTCTTATTGGCACTAGTAAGCGTTTCATGTCGCCTTAGTATTGTAACATGGAGAAAAACAAATAACAGTATGAAGATTGGGCTGAGTATTGGTTACCTGCGATGTTTAATATCGCTTCAAATTTGCAGTGCTTATCTTTAAATGCTTGTTCTTGAAGTTAGTATCAGACGGAGTGGAGAAGGTTGTGGGCTGACATTGTAGAAGCTTATAAAATCATGAGAGGAATGGATAGGGTGAATAGCCAAGATTTTTCCACAGGCTGGGGGAGTTTAAGCATAGAGAGAATGGGTTTAAGGTGTTAGAGGGAATATTTAAAAAGGACGAAGGGACAACGTTTCTACGCAGAGTGTGGTGTGGGTATGGAATGGGCTGCCAGAGGAAGAGTGGTAGATGGCGTGTACAGCTGCAACATTAAACATTATTTGGACAAATATATGACTGGGAAACACTTAGAGGCGCATGGGTCAAATGAAAGCAGATGGGACTAGTACAGTTTGGAAAACTTGCCCAGCATGGACGTTTAGAAAAGCTTCACGCAGTGTCAGTGTGGGTCTGTGAACGGGAAATGATATTTTGCCTCATAATGTATGCAAAGTACTTCTGGAGATGCCTGAAAATGTAACAACGGACTTGATAAAGGGGATCTGGTAGAGGCAAAACTTTCCAGAGATTTTCCACAAGTATTACAAAATGAAAGTTCTTACACAAAACAGAAGCTCTAGGACGTCGGATACTGTATTAACATGGGATGATGATTGGTTAACACAGAAATCGGAGAGTCAGGATTAATGGATCTTTATGGTAAAGGTGTATCTGCTGGAGTACCACAAATATCAGTCTGATGGCATCAGTTATTTACAACCTGTGCTGACAGCCTGAAGGAGGGAGCTGAGTGCAATATACATCCGAGTTTGAGGATGACACTGAAAATCAAAAGGCAGGCTGTTATTTAATGGAGAGGACTTCCAGAAAAGGAGCAGAACAAAGGGTTTGGAGTGTTCCTATGTGTGAAACATAAAGTCAGCATGCTGGTGCAGCAAGTAACTATGTTGGTACATTAGGACTTTTCCTGTGATGAAAGGGTTTAGTTATAGAGAATCTCTAAAAAAATTGATGCGATCATTCATTGGGTTTAAATGAATGATGAGTGATACTGCTGAACCATACAAGACACAACAGGGGCTTGAGAAATTAGATGTTGAGAAGTTGTTTCCATTCTTGGGCAAAGTGTCGAACTCGAGGATATAGATACCGAATAAGGAACATCGATTTCAATCTGAGATACAAACCGATGTCTTCTCTCAAAAGGTAGTGAATGTATGGAATTCCCTGGCCCAGAGAGGTGTGGAAGGATACAAGGAGTCGGCAAGAAAGAGGAGTTGAGCATTGGAGTAGATCAGCCATATTCTTTTTAAATGACAAGGCTAGAGGCCGATTGACCTACTCCTGTTCCTATTTATTAATTTCACATGCTATGCTTTTGGAAAGTAACGGGTTATGTTCATGGAAATCGCGTTGTAAAATGTTGCAGAGGAGGGCAGAGGATTTGTTGTTTTAACCCTGCGTGGGGGGTATGGGGTTGTATTCGCAGCGTATATGGGGTTGCAATATGTTCCTCATCTGGAGCAGAATTTACAGACAGGGGAAGCCTGGAAGCAGGGATTGTTTGGGGGAGGGGGGGCGAGTGGTGGTGGCACTTTCTCGCCCAGCCTGCATTTTTCACGTACATTTCCGCAACTGCACCTAACCATCGGAGTGGCCTTGATCTGCCCCTGTGTAGCAGGTCCGAAGGGCTGAATGGAACATCAGAACACAGGGCTGAGGAACACGAGGGGGCCATTCGGCCCTTTGACACTACTTCACAAGTAAATAAGGTCGTGGCTCATCTCATTGTGGTCCCAGTTGTACTTTGCTCTCCATCCACCATTATCTCTGATTCACCTGTCTATAGACAAAGCCAGCCTCGGTATAATATAAATATCTGGCCACCCCAAATTCTGGGAAAGAGAATTCCCACTGGAATGAAATACCACTTTGTGATTTTTTTTCTCACTCCAGTTGTGACTGAGGATAGAGGGTGGCACTCTTTCCTTTTCTAGTCCCACTTTTCCACTGCTCACAACAAATTTTAAATGTAACCAGTTTGGTAATATGGCTGATGATAAAGGTTTCAGACTGGGTGAGGTTCAGTGACAGGAACAAATCAGGCAGATTTCTTAAGTTCGCCATAAGTAACTAATAGAACTAACGGATGCACATAGTGGATCTGTGGTTAGCACTGCTACCTCCCATCGTCCATGGGGCTGCATTCAATTCCAACCTCTGGCAACCCTCTATTTGGATTTTGAACATTCTCCCCATGTCTGTGTGGGTTTCCTACCAGTGTTCCAGTTTCCTCCCACAGTCCAAAGATATGCAGCTTAGAGTGGATTAGCCATGCTAAATTTTCCATAGTGCCCAGGAATATGTAGGTTAGATAGGTTAGTCATGGGAAATGCAGAGTTACATGGATAGAGTAGGGGGGGGGGGGGGGGGCAGGTCCGGTCGAGATACAGTTCTGAGGGTCAATGTGGACATGATAGACGGAATGTCCTGCTTCCACACTGTAGAGATTCTATAAGAACAACAAGAAGTTTGGACGATGCAAACACCCAGTGGGTATCTATCTGATCCACTCTCCTCTAGGTTTTGTATGTTTCAATAAGATCACCTCTCATTCCAAGAGTAACCTGTTAAAGCCTTCATTATATAAGACCCTCATCCCTGGAATACATGAAGGGAAACATCTCCGAACTGCTCCAAGTTAATTATATCCTTTCTCAGGTAAGGAGACAAAATGATCTCACGCACAGTTGCAGTTAACTTTTGTTTTCTCAGTGGTGAGAGTGTTTGGAACTCTCTTCCCGCACAGCATTGGAGGCAGAGATATTGAATATTTTTGAGGCACTTCAGAAGTATCATAAGTAACAACAGAGTCAAGGATTATCGAGGAATGGGCAGCAATTTGCAGTGTAGGAGGAAATGTAGACAGTGATACAAAATCACACTGCTCCAGAACATCCAGGAATATAATGCAAACCGAAATGATAATATTGATAAAATGTTAAGGGGGAGTCCAAGATTGTGGCGATCCGGAAGGTCTGCTTTGTTGGGCTCTGCATCACAGCATGGGCAAAGTGGTTCCCTAACCAACTCCATCCCAGGCATTTACTTAAAATTCAACCCGAGAAGAGCGATAGAATCTTTACTGATCCCGGTTTATCAAGTGGAAATGACAAAACATGGGAAAGGATCGAGTAAGTCCCAACAGAGGGTGCTCCCGTCAGAAGCATCGAGCCTGCCTGAGGCTGTAGCTGAAACCCACTCTGCTCGTTCCATGGACCCAGTTCCTCACCAGGCCTTGGACACTGAGTTCACCAAGTTATGTGAAATGGTTGAAGCCATGATTGAAGAAGGGTTCAGCCGTGGCTAGAACCACTAACACTCTCAGACGGGCTCCAAAAACATGAGCAGCAACTTGACAGCCTTGGAAACAAAATGGACGATGTCAAGCGCCGAACTGCATGACAGAGTCTGCGATAATAAATTCCTCACGAGAGAGGATGCTCACCGTTGAAAAACAGGTCCGTATCTTAATTGAACATGATGACGACCTTGGGAACAGGGGCAGGATGAAGAATGTTCACATCGTCGGTCTGCTGGCCCAGATAGCAGGTGGTCAGCCAGTGAGGATTTTTTGAGAACTGGCTGCAGCGATTCCTTCACTTCGAAACTGAAGAGGGACGGGTGAAGACTTAGACAGTTCATCGGGTTACGGTGCACAGGTCAGGCTCAGACCAGCGTTCTCACCCTCTCCGCGTGCGGTTCCACAGTCATGGGGATAAACAAAGACTAATGGAAACTTCCAGAACCCAGCGGCAAGATCCAATGCCTTTAATTCACGGGCTCCAGGATTATGTCCTTTCGGAACGTTTCGGCGGCGGTGATTCGGAAAAAATCTTTTGATGATACAGAACATACAACATTACAGCGCAGTACAGGCCCGTCGGCCCTCGATGTTGCGCCAACCTGTCATACCATTCTGAAACCCATCGAACCTTCACTATTCAATGTACTTGGACATATGCTTGTCCAATGACGACTTAAATGTACTTAAAGTTGGCGAATCTACTACCGTTGCAGGCAAAGCATTCCATACCCTTACTACTCTCTGAGAAAAGAAACTACCTCTGACATCTGTCCCATATCTATCACCCCTCAATTTAAAGCTATGCCCCCTCATCTTCGCCGTCACAATTCTTAGACAAAGGCTCACCCTATCTCACCCTCTGATTATCTTATATGTCTCTATTAAGTCACCTCCCAACCTTCTGCTCTCTGATGTAAGCAGCTTCAAGTCCCTCAGCCTTTCCTCGTAAAACCTTCCCTCCATACCAGGCAACATCCTACTAAATCTCCTCTGCACCCTTTCCAAAGCTTCCGCATCGTTCTTATAATGTGGTGACCAGAACTGTACACAATACTCCAAGTGCGGCCGCACTAGAGTTTTGTACAGCTATAGCATAACTTCATGGTTCCTGAACTTGATCCCTCTATTGATAAAAGCTAAAACACTGTATGCCTTCTTAACAACCCTATCAACCTGGGTGGCGACTTTCAAGCATCTGTGTGCCTGGACACCAGGATCTCTCTGCTCATCTACACTACCAAGGATCTTACCATTAGCCCAGTACTTTGCATTCCGTTTACTCCGACCAAGGTGAATCGCCACACACTTATCCACTTAAACTTCATTTGCCACCTCTCAGCCCAGCTCTGCAGTTTATCTATGTCTCTCTGTAACCTATAACATCCTTCGTCACTATCCACAACTCCACCGAGTTTAGTGTCATCTGCAAATGTACTAACCCACCCTTCTACATAAATCCATGTCGTTTATGAAAATGACGAATAGCAGTGGACCCAACACTGACCCAATACTAACTTGACTCCAGGATGAACATTTCTCATCAAACACGACCCTCTGTCTTCTTTCAGCAAGCTAATTACTGATCCGAACTGCTATATCTCCCACAAATCCATTACTCCGCATTTGTATAATAGCCCACTGTTGGGAACCTTATCGAACGCCTTGCTGAAATCCATATACAGCACATCAACCAGTTTACTCTCATCTACCTGTTTGGTCACCTTCACAAAGAACTCATTAAGGTTTGTGAGGCAAGGCCTACCCTTCACATTACCGTGCTGACTATCCCTAATCAATGTATTCTTTCCCAGATTATTATAAATCCTATCACTTATCCTCTTTTCCAACACTTTATCAACAACTAAAGTAAGGCTCGCTGGTCTATAATTACCAGGTTGTCTCTACTCCCCTTCTTGAAAAGGGGAACCACATTTGCTATCCTCCAGTCTTCTGGCACTATTCCTGTAGACAATGACGATTTAAAGATCAATGCCAAAGGCTCGGCAATCTCCTCCCTGGCTTCCCAGAGGATCCTCGGATAAACCCCATCCGTCCCAGTGGTTTCACACTCTGCAGGATTTCGAATACCTCCTCCTTGTGAACCTCAATCCCAACTAGTCAAATAGCCTGTATCTCAGTAATCTCCTCGACAACATTGTCATTTTCTAGAGTGAATATTGTTGAAAAATATTCATATAGTGCTTCCCCTATCTTCTCTGACTTCACACACAACTTCCCACTACTATCCTTGATTGGACCTAATCTTACTTTAGTCATTCTTTTATTCCTTAAATACCTACAGAAAGCCTTAGGGTTTATCCTGATTCGATCCGCCAACAATTTCTCATGTCTTCTCCTGACTCTCATTTAGGTCTTTCATGGCTACCTTGAAACCCTCAAGCGCCCTAACTGAGCCTTCACATCTCATCTTAAAATAAGCCTTCTTCTTCCTCTTGACCAGAGATTCCATTTCCTTCGTAAACTATGGCTCCCGCACTCTACAGCTTCCTTCCTGCCTGACAGGTACATACCTATCCAGAACACACGGTAGCTTTTCTTTGAATAAGCTCCACATTTCTTATGTGCCTATTCCCTTCAGTTTCCTTCTCCCTCCTATGCTTCCTAAATCGTGCCTAATCGCATCGTAACTACCTCTCCGCCAGCTGTAAATCTTGCCCAGTGGTATACACCTATCCCTTGCTATCACTAAAGTAAACTTACCAGAATTGTGATCGCTATCACCAAAGTGCTCACCTGCTTCCAGGTCTAACCCTTATCAAGAGAACAGTAAGGGAACTCGGGAATCAATATCCCCTCTGGTACCCAACTGTTCTCGGTATTGCATTTAATGGAACCATGAACTCGTCTGACTCTGCAGAGAAAGCGAAAACTTTGTGGAAATTATAAATTCACCTATCGATTTTTTTAGTTTTTTGGTTTTTTTATATGTTCAGTTTTGGAAAGTTTTGAGAGCTTGTCAGTTGTAATAGTTTTCGATTGTGTAGTTTTTAAGCTCTATGAGACTTTGTTTATTAATGATCAGAAATTCGAGTTCTTCCTCTCTCGAGTTCAAGTGTTGCTATAGTCTGTTCTGGAAAATTATATACTTAAATGGTGCACCTAGAACGTTAAGGGGAACCATTGCCCAGTCAAGAGGAAAAAACTTACTTTCTAATCTTAAAAAAGAGAGGGTGGATTTTGTCCTACTGCAAAAGATGCACCTCGATGACAAGGAACATTTGACATTATAGCAGGGCGGATTTGAACGGGTTTTTATTTCGTCTTTTAATACTAGGAGTAGGGGAGAAGCCACACTGGATAAGAAGTATCTTCCATTTAATGTCCGAATCCCACAACTGGAAATAGACAATATTCACCACTATTAGTGAGTTACTGTGGTACTGAAGCAAACTCCTCCTTTCTAATGCCTTGGAGCTTATGCCAGAATTGAGAGGGATGCCATCCAGACTGTCAAGCAACAATGTGACAGGACAAAACATCATGGGTGCATATCAAAGCCTGACACAGAAACCTCCTGCTGACTCCCCTCCCTCAGCCTCACGGTGTCAGATCAAACACTGACACGGAAACATCCTGCTGACTTCCCTCCCCCAACCTCACGGTGTCAGATAAAACACTGACACGGAAATCTCCTGCTGACGCCCCTCCCTCAGCTTCACGGTGTCAGATCAAACACTGACACAGAAACCTCCTGCTGACTCCCCTCCCTCAGCCTCACGGGGTCAAATCAAACACTGACACGGAAACATCCTGCTGACTCCCCTCCCACAGCCTCACGGTGTCAGATCAAACACTGGCAGAGAAACCTCCTGCTGGCTCCCCTCCCTCAGCCTCACGGTGTCAGATCAAACACTGACACGGAAACCTCCTGCTGACTCCCCTCCCACAGCCTCACGGTGTCAAGTCAAACACTGACACGGAAACCTCCTGCTGACTCCCCTCCCTCAGCCTCACGGTGTCAGATCAAACATTGACACGGAAACCTCCTGCTGACTTCCTTCCCCAACCCTCTCAGTGTAAGATCAAACACTGACATAGAAACCTCCTGCTGACTCCTCTCCCTCAGCCTCACGGTGTTAGATCAAACACTGACACGGAAACATCCTGCTGACTCCCCTCCCACACCCTCATGGTGTCAGATCAACCACTGTCACAGAAACCTCCTGCTGACCCCCCTCCCTCAGCCTCACGGTGTCAGATCAAACACTAACACGGAAACCTCCTGCTGACTCCCCTCCCTCAGCCTCACGGTGTCAGATCAAACACTGACACTGAAACCTCCTGCTGACTCCCCTCCCTCAGCCTCACGGTGTCAGATCAAACACTGACACGGAAACCTCCTGCTGACTTCCCTACCCCACACTCACAGTGTTAGATCAAACACTGACATAGAAACCTCCTGCTGACTCCACTCCATTAGCCTCACGGTGTCAGATCAAACACTGACACGGAAACATCCTGCTGACTCCCCTCCCTTAGCCTCACGGTGTCAGATCAAACACTAACACAGAAACCTCCTGCTGACTCCCCTCCCTTAGCCTCACGGTGTCAGATCAAACACTAACACAGAAACCTCCTGCTGACTGCCCTCTCTCAGCCTCACGGTGTCAGATCAAACACTGACACGGAAACATCCTGCTGACTCCCCTCCCTCAGCCTCACGGTGTCAGATAAAACACTGACACGGAAACCTCCTGCTGACTCCCCTCCCTCAGCCTCACGGTGTCAGATCAAACACTGACAAGGAAACCTCCTGCTGACTCCCCTTCCTCAGCCTCACGGTGTCAGATCAAAGACTGACACGGAAACATCCTGCTGACTCCCCTCCCTCAGCCTCACGGTGTCAGATCAAACACTGACACTGAATCCTCCTGCTGACCCCCCTCCGTCAGCTTCACGGTGTCAGATAAAACATTAACACAGAAATCTCCTGCTGACTACCCTCCCTCAGACTCGCGTTGTCAGATCAAACACTGACACTGGAACATCCTGCTGACTCCCCTTCCTAAGCCTCACAGTGTCAGATCAAACACTGACATAGAAACCTCCTGCTGACTCCTCTCACTTAGCCTCACGGTGTCAGATAAAACACTGACATGGAAACCTCCTGCTGACTCCCCCCCCCCCCCCGGCCTCACGGTGTGAGATCGAACACTGACACAGAAACATCCTGCTGACTCCCCTCCCTCAACCTCACGGTGTCAGATCAAACACTGACACGGAAACCTCCTGCTGGCTCCCCTCCCTCAGCCGCACGGTGTCAGATCAAACACTGACACAGAAACCTCCTGCTGGCTCCCCTCCCTCAGCCTCACGGTGTCAGATCAAACACTGACACAGAAACCTCCTGCTGGCTCCCCTCCCTCAGCCTCACGGTGTCAGATCAAACACTGACACGGAAAAATCCTGCTTACTCCCCTCCCTCAGCCGCAGGGTGTCAGATCAAACACTGACACGGAAACATCCTGCTGACTCCCTCCCTCAGCCTCACGGTGTCAGATCAAACACTGGCAGTGAAAGCTCCTGCTGACTTCCCTCCCTCAGCCTCATGGTGTCAGATCAAACACTGACATGCGAACCTCCTGCTGACTCCCCTCCCTCAGCCTCACGGTGTCAGATCAAACACTGACACGGAAACCTCCTGCTGACTCCCCTCCCTCAGCCTCACGGTGTCAGATCAAACACTGACACGGAAACATCCTGCTGTCCCCCCTCCCTCACCCTCACGGAGTCAGATCAAACACTAACACTGAATCCTCCTGCTGACCTCCCTCTCTCAGCTTCACGGTGTCAGATAAAACATTAACACAGAAATCTCCTGCTGACTCCCCTCCCTCAGCCTCACGTTGTCAGACCAAACACTGACATTGGAACATCCTGCAGACTCCCCTCCCTCACCCTCACGGTGTCAGATCAAACACTGACACGGAAACATCCTGCTGGCTCCCCTCCCTCAGCCTCACGGTGTCAGATCAAACACTGGCAGTGAAAGCTCCTGCTGACTTCCCTCCCTCAGCCTCATGGTGTCAGATCAAACACTGACATGCGAACCTCCTGCTGACTCCCCTCCCTCAGCCTCACGGTGTCAGATCAAACACTGACACGGAAACCTCCTGCTGACTCCCCTCCCTCAGCCTCACGGTGTCAGATCAAACACTGACACGGAAACATCCTGCTGTCCCCCCTCCCTCACCCTCACGGAGTCAGATCAAACACTAACACTGAATCCTCCTGCTGACCTCCCTCTCTCAGCTTCACGGTGTCAGATAAAACATTAACACAGAAATCTCCTGCTGACTCCCCTCCCTCAGCCTCACGTTGTCAGACCAAACACTGACATTGGAACATCCTGCAGACTCCCCTCCCTCACCCTCACGGTGTCAGATCAAACACTGACACGGAAACATCCTGCTGGCTCCCCTCCCTCAGCCTCACGGTGTCAGATCAAACACTGACACGGAAACCTCCTGCTGACTTCCATCCCCCACCCTCACGGTGTCAGATCAAACACTGACAGAGAAAGCTCCTGCTGACTCCCCTCCCTCAGCCTCACGGTGTCAGATCAAACACTGACACGGAAACATCCTGCTGGCTCCCCTTCCACAGCCTCACGGTGTCAGATCAAACACTGACACGGAAACCTCCTGCTGACTCCCCTCCCTCAGCCTCACGGTGTCAGATCAAACACTGACACGGAAACCTCCTGCTGACTCCCCTCCCTCAGCCTCACGGTGTCAGATCAAACACTGACACGGAAACATCCTGCTGACTCCCCTCCCTCAGCCTCACGGTGTCAGATCAAACACTGACAGAGAAAGCTCCTGTTGACTTCCCTCCCTCAGCCTCACGGTGTCAGATCAAACACTGACACAGAAACCTCCTGCTGACTCCCCTCCCTCAGCTTCACGGTGTCAGATCAAACACTGACACGGAAACATCCTGCTGACTTCCATCCCCCACCCTTACGGTGTCAGATCAAACACTGACACGGAAACCTCCTGCTGACTCCTCTCCCTTAGCCTCACGGTGTCAGATAAAACACTGACACGGAAACATCCTGCTGACACCCCTCCCTCAGCCTCACGGTGTCAGATCAAACACTGACAGAGAAAGCTCCTGCTGACTCCCCTCCCTCAGCCTCACGGTGTCAGATCAAACACTGACACGGAAACATCCTGCTGGCTCCCCTTCCACAGCCTCACGGTGTCAGATCAAACACTGACACGGAAACATCCTGTTGGCTCCCCTTCCACAGCCTCACGGTGTCAGATCAATCACTAACACGGAAACATCCTGCTGACTTCCATCCCTCAGCCTCATCGTGTCAGATCAAACACTGACACAGAAACCTCCTGCTGACTCCCCTTCCACAGCCTCACGCTGACAGATCAAACACTGACACGGAAACCTCCTGCTGACTCCCCTCCCTCAGCCTCACGGCGTCAGATCAAACACTGACATAGAAACCTCCTGCTGACTCCCCTCCCTCAGCCTCACGGCGTCAGATCAAACACTGACATAGAAACTTCCTGCTGACTCCCCTCCCTCAGCCTCACGGTGTCAGATCACACACTGACACGGAAACCTCCTGCTGACTCCCCTCCCTCAGCCTCACGGTGTCAGATCAAACACTGACACAGAAACCTCCTGCTGACTTCCCTACCCCACCCTCACAGTGTTAGATCTAACACTGACATAGAAACCTCCTGCTGACTCCCCTCCCTCAGCCTCATGTTGTCAGATCAAACACTGTCACAGACACCTCCTGCTGACGCCCCTCCCTTCAGCCTCACGGTGTCAGATCAAACACTGACACAGAAACCTCCTGCTGACTCCCCTCCCTCAGCCTCACGGTGTCAGATCAAAGACTAACACGGAAACCTCCTGCTGACACCCCTCCCTCAGCCTCACGGTGTCAGATCAAACACTGACATGGGAACCTCCTGCTACTCCCCTCCCTCAGCCTCACTGAGTCAGATCAAACACTAACACGGAATCCTCCTGCTGACTCCCCTCCCTAAGCCTCACAGTGTCAGATCAAACACTGACATAGAAACGTCCTGCTGACTCCCTCCCTCAGCCTCACGGTGTCAGATCCAACACTGACACGGAATCCTCCTGCTGACTCCCCTCCCTCAGCCTCACGGTGACAGATCAAACACTGACAGAGAAAGCTCCTGCTGACTTCCCTCCCTCAGCCTCACGGTGTCAGATCCAACACTGACATGGGAACATCCTGCTGACTCCCCTCCCTCAGCCTCACGGTGTCAGATCAAACACTGACACGGAAATATCCTGCTGACTCCCCTCCCTCAGCTTCATGGTGTCAGATCAAACACTGACATGGGAACCTCCTGCTGACTCCCCTCCCTCAGCCTCACTGTGTCAGATCAAACACTGAAAAGGAAACGTCCTGCTGACTCCCCTCCCTCAGCTTCACGGTGTCAGATCAAACACTGACATGGGAACATCCTGCTGACTCCCCTCCCTCGCCCTCACGGTGTCAGATCAAACACTGACACGGAAACATCCTGCTGACTCCCCTCCCTCGCCCTCACGGTGTCAGATCAATCACTAACACGGAAACCTCCTGCTGACTTCCATCCCTCAGCCTCATCGTGTCAGATCAAACACTGACACGGAAACATCCAGCTGACTCCCCTCCCCCAACCTCACGGTGTCAGATCAAACACTGACACGGAAACATCCTGCTGACTCCCCTCACACAGCCTCACGGTGTCAGATCAAACACTGACACGGAAACATCCTGCTGACTCCCCTTCCTCAGCCTCACAGTGTCAGATCAAACATTGACACGGAAACCTCCTGCTGACTCCCCTCCCTCAGCCTCATGGTGTCAGATCAAACACTGACACGGAAACCTCCTGCTGACTCCCATCCCTCAGCCTCACGGTGTCAGATTAAACACTGACACGGAAACCTCCTGCTGACTTCCATCCCCCACCCTCACGGTGTCAGATCAAACACTGACACGGAAACCTCCTGCTGACTCCCCTCCCTCAGCCTCACAGTGTTAGATCTAACACTGACATAGAAATCTCCTGCTGACTCCCCTCCCTCAGCCTCATGTTGTCAGATCAAACACTGACACAGAAACCTCCTGCTGACTCCCCTCCCTCAGCCTCACGGTGTCAGATCAAACACTGACATAGAAACCTCGTGCTGACTCCCCTCCCTCAGCCTCACTGAGTCAGATCAAACACTAACACGGAATCCTCCTGCTGACACCCCTCCCTCAGTCTCACGGTGTCAGATCAAACACTGACACTGGAACATCCTGCTGACTCCCCTCCCTAAGCCTCACAGTGTCAGATCAAACACTGACATAGAAACCTCCTGCTGACTCCCTCCCTCAGCCTCACGGTGTCAGATCCAACACTGACACGGAATCCTCCTGCTGACTCCCCTCCCTCAGCCTCACGGTGTCAGATCAAACACTGACATAGAAACCTCGTGCTGACTCCCCTCCCTCAGCCTCACGGTGTCAGATCAAACACTGACACGGAAACCTCCTGCTGTCCCCACTTCCTCACTTCATGGTGTCAGATCAAACACTGACACGGAAACATCCTGCTGACTCCCCTCCCTCAGCCTCATGGTGTCAGATCAAATACTGACACGTAAACCTCCTGCTGTCCCCCCTCCCTCAGCCTCACGGTATCAGATCAAACACTGACGGAAACATCCTGCTGACTCCCCTCCCTCACCCTCACGGAGTCAGATCAAACACTAACACTGAATCCTCCTGCTGACCCCCGTCCCTCAGCTTCACGGTGTCAGATAATACATTAACACAGAAATCTCCTGCTGACTCCCCTCCCTTAGCCTCACGGTGTCAGATAAAACACTGACACGGAAACATCCTGCTTACTCCCCTCCCTCAGCCTCACATTGTCAGATCAAACACTGACACGGAAACCTCCTGCTGACTCCCCTCCCTCAGCCTCACGGGGTCAGATCAAACACTGACACCTCCTGCTGACTCCTATACCTCAGCCTCACGGTGTCAGATCAAACGCTGACACGGAAACATCCTGCTGACACCCCTCCTCAGCTAGTGTATCAGTGTCCCTCCACATTGAACAACATTTGATGGAATCCCAGTTGTGGGACCCCCCACCCCCCGTCCGGCGCACCCTCTTAAAAACCTGGTAGATGCGTTTTCCAAATTCAGATATCTTGCATCATGGCACATTATCGTAGAAGGTGATTTCAACTGTCTTATGGAACCCACGGTAGACAGAATGTCCGAAGGTCCCTCAATATCCTCGTTATAATGTAAGCAAATGGTGGATTTGTGTGCAGAACTTGAGCTGGTGGATGTCTGGAGGCACATGTACCTCACAAGTAGGGCCTTTAATACCTTCTTTAACCCGCAGAAATGCCACACCAGGTTTGATTTCTTCCACATCCCTGCAACAATCTTAGATTCAGTGGCATCCTGCACAATTGGGAATATTACCATTTCTGACCATGCTAATTGATAAAGATTGAGGGAAATATGCGAATGTATCCCTTTATTGTTCAGACTAGTTAGTTCATTGAGTATTTCTGCAATGAATTCAGACATTTCTTAGTCATTAATTCAGATTCAACCAGTAACCCATCCATTCTATGGGAAATTGCTGAGGTTTATGCCAAGGGAATAATTATCCCTTAGGATGCAGCAGAAGAGGGAGCAGGAACGCTGATTTGAGGCACAGCTCAGGGCAGCCGAGAGGGCATACTGTGATAGACCCTCAGTGGCTAAGCTGCAGAGCATCACAACGCTTCGGTCTACATTGAATTCCACGCTCACACGGACAGCCAAGAAGGAACTTAGTTTTGCTAAACAAAAGCTGTTTGAACACGGTGATAAGCCAGGCAGGTTTTTATTCTATCTTGCCAGGAAAACGATCGCCCCTCTTAAGCCATTACCTCAATTAGGGAAGGTATTGGGATCCTTACCTTCAATTCCAAAATGATTAATGCCTCCTGTCCGAGATTTTCCTCCTAATTATTTCAGACTGAGCGTTATGTGGATAGATGGATTAAGATGGAGTCTATTTTCATTTTTCAGTAGTAACCCCTGAATAAATGTTGTGCCTTAATGGACCATTGTCAGCGCAGGAGGGTGTGAAGCAGCTTCAGAATGCAAAAGTGCTCGTTCCTGGCAGATTTCCTCGTGAATTTTATAAATAATTTATAAACCTATTGTCAGGGCTGATGGTTAACATGTTCCATCACTCATACAGTCACGAACCCCTCCCTCCATCCTTAAGAGAGGCTCATATCTCTCTGATGCTGCAGAAAGGAAGACCCTGGACGATTGTGCTTCTTACACGCCAATCTCATTTTTAAATGTTGGTTTCAAAATCTTGTTTGAGACCCGTGCATTAAGGCTGGAAACTTTGCTGCCTTCGTTGCCAAAGAGGACCAAACAGGCTTTATACAGGGCCGCAGATCTTCCTACAATGTAAAGAGGTTACTCAATATGATCCAACAGTGTCAACAACAATCTGTCCAGGGATTACTGATCTCTTCAGATGAGAGAAGGCATTTGATTAGGTTGAGTGGCCGGATCTCTTCTTTACATTAGAACGGTTTGGTCTACGCAAAGTTTTTATCAAGTGGGTGAGGGTCCTTTACCGCGATCCTCTGGCTGCGGTTCTCACTAATGGTGTGACCACCCAGTAATATTAATATTTCACCAGGCAGCCGACAAGGTTGACACCGTTCACCATTGTTGTTTACGTTGGTGATTGAGCCACTAGCGTCGTTCATCCGTCGGGATGCCAACAACTCTGCCCCAGAGGTGGGATCGAAGTCTCGTAAGATTACATTGTATGCAGATGAGGGTCTTATGTTTTTTGTCAAATCCCGCAATTTCGGTAGTTCATGTGATGCAATGCATTAATTCGCTTGTTGCCTTTCCGGGCGATAAGATTAATTTTACAAAGTTGGAGGCCATGCCTATGGGAGGTCTTAGGGAAATACCTGATACTGAGGGCAAATCCTGGTTTCCTTTTAAATGGTCACTGGGGAGGTTTCCCTATTTTATTGTTTGACAAAATTAAATAAGACCTTCAAAGATGGGAGGTATTTCAAATATCCTGGCTAGATCGGATAGCTGTTATTAAAATGAATGTCCTTCCTCATTTCCTAGACCCCGTGTGAATGCTTTATTTGATGTTTCCCAGACAGATACTTAGGAAACAGAATGGCTGGTTTAGCTCTTTTATTTGGCACCATAAGCGATTCCTTATCAAGCAAACAAAATTGCAACTGCCCCACAGATTATGGGGGGTAAATCTCCCAGATTAAAAGCAATCAATTAAGCTTTTTTTTATCATCCTATGTTCGTGCCTGGGCCGCTGAGGACTCAGCGTCACTACGGCTGGAAATTGAGCCCTCTCAGACAAAGTGAACCCTTATTAGTCTGTTGTTCTTCGATAAAATGACAATATTTATGGAGTATTGTCAAAAACGAATGATTATCAATACTGTTAAAACTTGAAGAACAATGCGTCAGATCGAGGGCAAGACAGCCAAAACCACGTTTCTTAATCCTTAAATTGGTATACTGGGTTGTCATCCGGGGAAAATGGATTCCAGGTTTAAACTGTGTGCAGCGAGGGGGGGGGGGGGGGGGGTACCTTGCTTGGGTGATTTAGAATTAGTAGAATCCCTACAGTGTGGTACAAGCCCTTGAGCCCAACAAGTCAACTTCCACCCTCTGAAGAGTAACCCACCCAGAACCATTCCCCTACCATTCTACATTTATCCTGACTAATGTCTGAACTTACAGATCCTGGAACACTATGAGTGATTTAGCATTGGCCAAATCATCTAACCTGTACATCTTTGTGACCATAGGAGGAAACCTACGCACCCGCAGTTGAGAATATACTAACTCCACACAGCCAGTCACCCAAGACTAGTACCAAACCCGTGACCCTGGTGTGGTGAGTCAGCAGTGCAAACCACTGAGCCACCACGTGTTACTTGAGGGAGAAACAATGATATCATTTGATCAAATAACTCGTAAGTATGGACAACCTAGTAGAGGTTTCTTCTGTTTTTTTCCAGATTAGAGATTTGATTTTAAAGACACACACTTTTAACAGACTCTTACAGATTTGAAACAATGAAGCGGGTGCTTATTGCTAAGAATACACTCTTTGTCAGTACCCTTTATCATTTGTTGGAGAGTGCCCCTTCAGACAAGACTGTGCAGCTTCACGACGTCTGTGCGAGAGAGTTGTCAGATTTAGATCTCTTTGGAGACATGGGAGGATATTTGTGAAAATGCTCGAAGGATTTTGATCTGTAATAGGACCTATTCCATGCAGTTGAAAATTCTTCATCGGGTCTATCCGACACCAGATTTTCTCTCAAAATTCAATGTGGGATTTTCTTCAGCATGTCCTAAATGCTGAATGACGGCAGGCACTCTTACTCATTGCATGTGGTTCTGCTGCAGGCTTTGTATATATCGGATCACTGTGTTAGGTGTGGTAGAGGGGGTCTTGGGGAACGAATTGGAGATGGACACGGTTTCTCTTTTCCTGCGCCTGCCCAGAGTATCTTACGCAGATGCACATGGGAAAAAAAAAATCTTTACTTTCTGTGCTAGGAAATAATACTCTGTTGTGTTGGACATCTGAAACTCCCAGGATGTGTTGGGTCTTGTAAGCACATCATGGACAATATTCCTTTGGACTTTCTCACCAGTATGGTGCACTAAAAAACAGAGATTAATATAAGTCATAGAGTCATAGAGATGTACAGCATGGAAACAGACCCTTCGGTCCAACCCGTCCATGCCGACCACATATCCAAATACAATCTAGTCCCACCCACCAGCACCTTGCCCATAACCCTCCAAACCCTTCCTATTCAATATACTCATCCAAATACCTCTTAAATGTTGCACTTATACCAGTCTTCCCCCCTTCATCTGGCAGCTCATTCCATACACGTACCACCCTCTGTATGAAATAGTTGCCCTGTCGGTTTCTTTTATATCTTACCCCTCTCACCTTAAAATTATGCCGTCCACTTCTGGACTCCCTGACTCCAGGGAAAAGACTTTCCCTATATACCCTATCCATGCCCCTTATACTTTTGAAAACCTCTATAATGTCATCCCTCAGCATCCGAAGCTCCAGCGAAAACAGCCCCAGCATATTCAGCCACTCACTATAGGTCAAATCCTGCAATTCTTATAAATCTTTTCTGAACCCTTTCAAGATTCTCGACATTTTTCCGATATGAAGGAGAGCAGAATTTCACACAATATTCCAACAGTGGCCTAACCATTATCCTGTACAGCTGCAACATGACCTTCAAACTCCTGTACTCAATAGTCAGACCAATAAAGGAAAGCATACCAAACGCCTTCTTCACTATCCTATCTACTTGCGACTCCACTTTCAAGGAGCTTTGAACCTGCAATCCAAGGTCTCTTTGTTCAGCAAAACTCCCTGGGACCTTACCATTAAGTGTTTCAGTCCTGCTATGATTTGCTTTCCCAAAATGCCACACCTCACATTTATCTGAATTAAACTCCATCTGCCACTTCTTAGCCCATTTGCCCATCTTGTCAAGATCCTGTTGTAATCTGAGGTGACCTCTTCCCTGTTCACTGTACCTCCAATTTTGGTGCCATCTGCAAACTTACTAACTGTACCTCTTATGCTCCCATCCAGGACATTTATGTCAATGACAAAAAGTAGTGAATCCAGCACCGATCCTTGTGGCACTCCACTGGTCAGAGGCCTCCAGTCTAAAAAAAAACAACCGTCCACCACCACCCTTTGTCTTCTGCCTTTGACCAGTTCTTTATCCAAATGGCTATTACAACTAACTCAGCAAAAGGCACAGCAAACACTTATCTAGCTTCTCACAGAGTTCAAGGATACACCTAATCAGGTCCTGGAGATTAATCCACCTATTGTATTGCTGAGGATAAAAACGTTCTTTGCTAGAAATTGTATTTTATATTGAGACGAGTGTTTGGAAGTTTCTTTGGCTGAATACAATAAGGTGAGACAAGTGAAATAACCAGAATGTCTAATTGCGATTGGCTATCGATAACCATAAAATAAGTGCATGTTTTTGATTGGTCTGTTGTATGAATTTTGTATGACTGTTGTATGAATTTATAAAGCAGATGAAATATATTGTTAGGAGAGTCTGTCCCCATGGGAAATGCCTTCTTAGCACATGCTAGAAGAAACCCGGGGTATGAAGTGTCTGAGAATCATCTGCTCGGTAACAGGAAGCTGGAGGTTGAAGGACTGAAGGTTCCTCTAACGTGGAGCTGAGAAAACCATCAGATCACCTCCAAACGTGTTGAATGTTGGAGCATGTTTGAAGTACTGAATGGCCTCATGATGGATTTTAATTGTGTGTGATTTGAAAAATGTACGTCTCCACTCCCTCCTCTTACGTGTCACACACAGGGGCACTGCCACTTTACTGAAACTTAGAATAAGTTGGAACATGATCTGGAAAATTCCATAATTGGAATTCTCCAGAATATTCTATAACTGTCGGGGGGGGGGGGCTTAGAGATGCAAGCGAGAAAGAGAGGGAAGGTGCTGTATGCAGTCGCGAGAGTGGTAGAGCATGAGCCTTGTTTGGGAACCGGTGCTATAACAGACATACAGTGAGTGTGACCCTTATCCTAACAGAGTGGGGAAGGTTATTGAATCTTGTCCTGTTTTGCTGGACATATCTTCAGACTGTGAGCTCAGACCATGCTCGGTGTGTCTGGTGGTGTGATCCCTCTGGGAAAAGAATGGTCCCCCTCTGTACTTGCTCATCCACCAGGACCTCCGTGACCCTGTCAACAAACCGTGATGTAATTTCCTCTTATCTGCCATACTCGGGGTAAACTGTGCAGGGCAGCTCCAAACTGAGAAAGCTCAACCGTGTGCCCCTTGGCCTTTTAAAGGTGGCCCCAGTGTCAGGGGTCATGGAATATCCAGGGTCATCCGGGCGATTTTGAGTACCTCCAGTCATAATGGGTGGGAGAATCGGGCTGGCATTGCATGACAGGGACACCATAGAGTGGGGTGGGTAGTTAATGAGATGAGTTTGGTAAGATAGCACCAGGAATCTAGCTCCGCCTCGTGCAGACAACCCTTCTGTCACACTCAAAGAAAATGTCAGTGAGACAGATTTTTGTTGGATTCAGCCCAGTGAGGCGAAGGCTCTGTTGTCCTCCCTCCCAGTTGCAAAGCTGCAGAAAAAATGCTCATCCAAAAGTCTCCATCGCCTGAACTCACAGCAATATCCCTTTCACTCATAATTCTTCTTAATACTGATCCGTGTTACATGATACTATCGAAATGTCTTCATTTCAGCATTCTGAAACCTGTGAACATATCCTTCAATGACATTTTTTCTCAGTCTCCCCGACTCTGCATCCACTCCAAAACACACTCATTTGCAGTCATACTGCACGAGACTGCCAGTATGACTGGCCACTTGGCCCAGCTCGTCCATGCCAACCAAAATGCCCATCCACATTCACCCCATTTCCCTGCTCTTGCACTATATCCCTCTAATCCTTTCCTATCTGTGTATTTGTCCAAATGCCTTTTCAATGTTGTTATTGTACCCACCTCAATCACTTCCACTGACAGCTCAGTCCATATGCGTACCACATTCTATGCAAAAAAATTGCCCCTCAGTTTCCTTTTTATATTTTTTATCCTTTCCAAACATTAATGGATGTCCTCGAGACCTCTATTCCCCAACCTTAGGAAAAAATTGAAGTATTCACCCCATGCACGCCTCTCATGATTTTATAAGAGTTCCACTTCTATAAGAACCCTCTCAGTTTCCTACGCTGTAAAGAAATAAGTTCTAAAATGTCCAACCTCTGCCTATAACTTAGAGCCTTTAGTCCAGGAAACATCTTTGTAAATTTGTTCTACACTCTTTCTCGTTAAATAATATCCTTTCTAGAGCAAGATGAACAAAACTGAACACAATACTCCAACTGCAGCCTTACCAACATTCCGTACAACTGCAACATAACGTCCCAACCTCTGTACTCAATGTGCTGATGAAGACCAGCGTGCCAACAGCCTTCTTCACTGTCCTGTGTATCTGTGACTCAAACTTCAGACAACTGTGCACCTGATCTCCAACGTCCTTTTGTTCCACTACACTCCTTAAGACCCTCTCATTCATCTTAAACTCCTACCTGGATTTGACTTTCCAAAATACAAGACGTCACACTTATCTGTATTAAACTCAAATTGCTATTTCTGAGCCCACTTCCTCAGATGACCAAGTTAATGCTGCAATTTCTGATAATGTTGCTCATTGTAAATGATGCCTCCTAATTTAGAGTCATCTGCAAACTTACTAACCTTGCGTGTGCACTCTGGTCCAAATCATTGGTATAAGATAACGAACAGCAATGGGCCCGGGACCGACCACTGAGGCACTCCACTAGTCACAGGCCTCCAGTCCGACAAGCATACCTCCACCATAGCCATTTGTTTCATAATGTCAAGCCAATTGTGTCGTCAATTTGCCAGTTTACATTGGAGTCCATGCGATCTAACCTTCCAGAGCGACCGATCATGTGGAACCTTATCAAAGGCCTTACTGAAATCCATATAGACTATGTCCACCACCCTGCCCTTGTCAACCTTTATGGTCACTTTCTCAAAAACTCTAACAAATATTCTAAGGCATGATCTGCTACGCACAAAGCTGTGCTGACTGCTCCAAGTCAAACTTTGTTTTTCCAAATGCATGCATATCTTATATCTCAGAACCTTCTCAAGCGGTTTACCGAAAACAGATATGAAGCTTACTGGTCTATCTTTCCCAGACCTTTCTTTGCAGCCCTTCTTAAATAAGGGCACATTTATTACCGCTCAGTCTTCCGGGTCCTTGGCCCCTAAACTGTCTTCTCTCGCTACCTGCAGTGCTCTTGGGTATATCTGGTCAGGATCAAGAGATTTATCTGACTTTATGCATTATAATATGTCCATCAGCACCTCTACTGTGATATTGTCTGTACCAAGATATCACAACTAACCTCCCATAGGTCACAGGTCTTTATGTCTTTCTTCATGGTAATCACAGAGGGGAAATTGAGGACCTCAACCATCTCTTGAAGTTTTACACATGCGTGCCCATTTTTGATTTTAAGGCCTCCTCCGGTTGTTCTTTTTCTTTCCTATACTGAATTTGGATTCACACTAATCTGCTCAGCCAAGGCTATTTCATTCTCTTTTTTTGCCTTGCTGATTTCCTTCTTCAGTAAACTCCTCTATCCCCTGTGTACCACCAGGGATTCCCTGATTCCAGCTGTCTGTACCTGAGCCACGCCTCATTTTTTTTTCTGGTCATAGACTCAATATTTCTTGTTATCCAGGGTTCTCTCTTCCAGCCTCACTTTCCCTTCATCCTCACAGGAACATATAGATCTTGAACTCGAGCTATCTCACTTTTGAACCCCTCCCACTTGCCCGGGATTATTTTACCTCGAAACAAACTACTCCAATCATCCCCTGCAATCCCCTGTCTAATTCCAACAAAATACGCCTTGCTCCAATTTAGAACTTGATGCTGTGGACCAATTTTGTCCCTACCATTACTATTTTAAAACTAATACTGCTCCAGTCACCATTCCCAAAATGCTCGCCCACTTTACCTCCGTCACCTGTCCTACCCAATTTCCCAACAATAGGTCGAGTTTGTCCCTTCCCCAATAGGAACCTCTTTATATTGCTTGTGGAAGCTTTCCTGAACACACTTAACAAATTACGTTCTATCGAATTTCTTAACCATCTAGAAGTCCCAGTCTAAGTTAGGAAAATTAAAATCACCTATTATGACAACCCTATTGCTCCTGCAAGTCTCGCCAATCTCCCTGACTATTTGTTCCTCTAATTCCCGTTGATTATTTTAAGGCTTATAGTGCAACCACTATAACATCACCATCCCCCTCTTAATTCTTTGCACCGTTCACAAAACGTCATTGGATATTATCTCAGTTATTTCAACTTTAAATACTAGAGTGATATGCGCCTTAATCAGAACTAGTGGTATTTAAATTGTTTCCATTTATATCTCTTCCTTACATTGATTTTCACGTTCTTAGCATTCCTTGTACAGTGCAGATATGGAGCTGTAAGTGGGTGGGAAGTGCACATGCTGTCACTTCCAGCATTGGCTGCAAGTTTCCCTACACTGGACAGTGATCTAGCACAGTGTTACCGAACAATGCAATAGCCTGGTTTGTATATGAATGAACCAGTGCGGACTGCACAGCTCCCCACACTGAACATTTAGTCCAAGATTATAGATCAAACATTCGTGTGGGTTGCATAGAGTTTCACTCTGGACAATGCTGGGGTGCATGCAGCTGTTCACTAGCCGGATCTACACAGTGCTCCATTCTGAATGTGTAATGGATGGGCTAGTTATGCGAGTTGAATTGCGAATGTGAGAGTACGAAACATCTGACAATACCTTTATTTTGTGTTTTCATTCTTGTCATTGGACCCCTCAAATCCTGAATTATCCTGTTAGACCCATCCTTCTGGATGAGTCATGGTGAGTGTTGTTGCAGCATCTGAGTCTGCAACATGACCAAGAAACCTAGCAGAGGCTGCAGAGAGAGGAGTCTTAGTGAATGTTGGGGCAGGATTGAATGGACCACTAATGCAACCTCTTCATATATTTCTGTTTGTTCCAAGAAAACTCCCCTTCTCTCCCAGCGTCCATACTGGTTAGGGAGTGAGTCACCTCCTGCTGTCCTTGCATAACAGGATGCTGGGGCCTCACGAACCTCCAGATTTCCCTGTGCCCCAGTTTCGAGCTCTGAGTGACTCCCTCCTGTCCCTGTGTCACAGTCTCAAGCAGTTGAATGTCTGCGTCCTGTTATGTGTCCCAATCTTGAGCAGCTGTGTGACTGCCTCCTGAAAGTAGATGTCCTCCTCCTGCTACTGACTAACAGGTTCCAATAGCTCTGTGCTCACCTGCTGCTCCTGTGGAATGGAGTCGAGGGCCTGAATGGCCTCTTCATATTCCTGACAGTTTCTCTTGACTAAAAGCCTTTCTCCTGTTTTTGTAAAACACCATCAAAATCTGAATGATGTATTTTTGTATTTTACTCTCAGCAATTGAACAAACAAGTTGCCTGACAGAATTCAGAAGCTGAATTGTCTCCTCCTGTTCCTGTGTTATACACTCAAGCGGCAATAGAGTTTCAGAGATGTACAGCAGGGAAAAATACATTTCGGTCTGATCTCCCATACCGACCAAATATCCTAAATAAATCTCGTCCACCTTGCCAACACTTGGCCCATCTCTCTCTAAACACTTGCCATGCATGTATCCATCCAAATGCCGGTTAAATGGTGTAACTGTACCTGCCTCCACCACCTCTTTTGGCTGTTCAATCCATACACACAGCAGTTTCTGTATGAAAATGTTGTCCCTCATGTTCCTTTTTAAATCTTTCCACTCTCACCTTAAACCTTTGACTTCTAATTTTGGACTCGCCTATCCTGGGTAAAAGACGTTGACTGCTTACCTTATGTATTCCCCTCATGATTTTATAAAACTCTTTAACGTCACCCCTCAGCCTTAACACTTGAAAATAGTCCCAGCCAATTCAACCTCTCCCTGTAACTCTAACCCTCCAAAACCTGCAACAATATTTTAAGTCTCTTCTGCACCCTTTCAAGGTTGACAACATCTTTCCGACAGCAGGGAGACCAGAATTAAAGGCAATATTACAGTGGCCAAACCAATGTCCTGTACAGATGCAACATGTCATGAAAATGTTTAGACTCAAAGCACGGACCAATAAAGGGAAGATCACCAAGTGCCTTCTTCACTGCACTGTCTACCTGTGATGGCACTTTCAAGGAATGGAGAACCTGCACCACAAGGTGACACAGCAGCTCAGAGACTAGCATTGCTGCTTCAGAGCGCAGAGAGCTGGGTTTAATTCCATCCTTGAATGACTACCTTTGTGGGGTTTGCACATTCTCCCCGTGTCTGCACGACTCTCCTCCGGATGTTATGTTTTCCTCCGACAGTATAAAGATATACAGATAAGGGTAGATTGGCCGTGCTAAATTGCGTAAAGTACCCAGGGATGTGCAGGCGAGGTGGATTAGCCATGGGAAATGCAGGCTCAGAGGGTGAGGGTAGGGGTTTGTCCAATGGGATACTTCTTAGTGGGTCGGTGTGTCCTCGATTGGCCGAATAGGCTGTTTCCTCACTGTAGGGATTCGATAATTTCTATGGAGTTCTCCTTGATTGGCAGCTTTCGATAGGACCCTACCTACATGTTTTGCCTTGATTTGCCTTGCCAAAATGCAACACCTCACATTTAAGTAAAATAAACTCCATCTCCCACTCCTCGGTCCACCTCAGCAAAGTCCCATTATAGTCTGAGAGATCATTCTTCACTGTCGACTGCACCACCAAATTTGGAATTATCTACAAACTTACTGACCATACTTCATATACTCAAATGCAAATGATTTGTATAAGTGACAAAAGGCAGTGGATCCACTATTGATCTTTGCGGCATGCCACTGGTCACAGGTCTCCAAGAACAAATGTCCACTGTCACGCCCTGTCTCCAATATTCAAGAAAATTTTGGATCTAACAGGCGAGCTCGCTCTGGATTCCAGGCAGTCGAACCTTGTTAACCAGTCTACCATGTAGAACATTTTGGTTTTCTTACTGAATTCCATAAAGACAACATCCACTGTCCTGCCTTCATCAATCATCTTCATCGCTTCCTCAAAAAATTCCACAAAGTCAGTGAGACGTGAACTCCAATGTACAAAGCCCTCTCCAGTTCTGGTCTTTCCAAATGCATATGCATCCTTTTCCTCAAAATCCCCTCCAACAATTTAGTCACCATTGACGTCTGGCTCACCAATCTCTCGTTACCTGCTTTTTCCTTACTTTCTTAAATAATGACACTATGTTAGCAGCCCGCCAGTCTTTTGACACCTCACTTGTGGAAATCAATGAACAAACATATCAGCAAAAGGCTGAGCAATCTCTTTCCTAGCCTCCCACAAACTCATCAGTCCCAGGAATTTGCTCACCTTCGTATGTTTTAAAATGCCCTACATCTCCTTGTAATATAGATACTTTTCAAGATATTAAGATATATATTTTCATTCTCTCGCTCTTGTAACCCCCTCCACATTAAATACAGTGGAGAAATACTTGCTTCGTATCCCTCCCATCTCATGTGGTTCCACACATAGATAGCCTTACTGATCTATTCCCTTCCCAGTTAATCTGTTGCCATTAAAGGATTTGTAAAATTTCTTCAATGCCTCGTTAACCCTATTTCTAAAGCCATCTCATGTCCACATTTTTCTGGCCAGATTTCCGCATTGACTATGCACTTTCTGCCCTTATACACCTCTCGGGATTTACTTGATCTCAGCTCTGTTTACGTGACATATGCCTCCTTCCTTACCTTGACCAGAGCATCAATATATCTAGCCATCCAGCACTCCCTGCACCCACCAGCCTTGCCCAGCTCACAAAAAGCAACACGTTGGCTCTGGACTCTCTGAATTCAAGTTTTGATGGCCTTGCATTTTCCAACTGTCCCTTTACCTGTGAATAGGATATCCCAACCAGCCTTTCTTAGGGCTCACCTAACACTTTCAAAATTGAGCTTATTCAAAGTTAGAAATTTACATTAGGTCTTTCCCATTCCACAACTAGTGTAAAACTAATATTTATGTGTAACAGGCTTGAAAGTTAAATACGCACTTCCTGCCCCTCTGTAACAGGCTTGAGAGGCTGAATGGCCTCCTCCTGCCCCTTTGTAACAGGCTTGAGAGGCTGAATAGGCTCCTCCTGTCCCTCTGTAATAGACTCAAGAAGCTTAATGGCCTCCTCCTGTTCTTCTATAACACATTCGAGAGGCTTCATGGCCTCCTCCTGTCCCTGTGTAACAGACCCGAGACATTAAATGACACAGCAACCCGTGGATTACGAGCAGTGGTTAAACTGTATCTGACGGAGGTCCATCCCTTCTCAGTTACAGAAACACAGACAACAAAATGTACTCCAGGTGCCCTCTCAGTAACACCTCATACAGCTGCAGCGACACATCTCTTTGTTTTGAATGATTCTGTTGGCAACATGTGCCAATATTCCAGCTTTCCACCTTTCAAGTAGCAACAGGCTATTATGGGCTGAATGGTCTTCTCTTACCCCTCTGTAATAGGTCCATAGGGACAGTATTGCTTCGGCCTGTTCCTGAGCAGCAGTCTCAATGCTCTGTCTCAAGGTTATGAAAGGATTTGATAACAGGGCATTAAAACCAGGAGTAGCCTCACACTGGTCATTAAGTACCGTACTTTGTGTTAAGGTATCTAGAAACTTGTCCACCCGACTTTTTCTTTATGCAGTTAAAAACAATGACTGCAGATGCTGGAAACCAGATTCTGGATCAGGAATGCCTGATGTCGGGCTTTTGCCCGAAACGTCAATTTTGCTGCTCGTTGGATGCTGCCTGAACTGCTGTGCTCTTCCAGCACCACTGATCCAGATTTATTTTTATGCAGCCGATCTGTTATTTTATAACTACCTCCTTTCATAAACAAAGTGGAACATATATAGACCCGTGCAGTGTTCTGTCAATACTCTCATATACAAGGAAAAAAAGATTAAAAACATTGAAAGATTTATGGTCCATCCCTCAGCAACCCTCATCCATTCCATCCAAACCCAGTAAATGTTCCCTTTTATAGTGTTATGAAAAGTGATGCATGTAACTGGTTAACTGAGCCTATTTGTTCAGTGACTGCGATTAATGCCAGTCTCCATGGATTCTAATTATCCCAGTGGAGGGTTTCCATCTTTTAATGATAAATGGGCGCCGTTCAATGTGTTATCCCATAACATGAGTGGAGCATCACCGACAGCACTAACAGGGATCAGCAGTTCCAGAGAAAGGCGGAGGAGAGATCAGAATCTGAGAACATGAGACTGGAATGTTCTAACAATGGATCAGAAAATGCGAACATTAGACTGGAATGTTTCAACAATGGATCAGAATCTGAGAATCTTAGACTGGAATATTCCAACAATATTCAGGAGCTTATCCGTTTATGTTTGGTATCTTTCTGCATTTGATTGGTTGTCATTATCATCGCGGATTTATTACGCTCTTCTCATTATTCAATACTTTTATTATCCCTTCCTGGCTATCGTTGGTGTTCCTGGTAAGCGTCACTGTCCAGATTTTCTTTTCTATAAAACAATTATGACTGTATTATTATTCTTTTATATAGTCTACACTTCTTGTCACTATTATTATTCCTGTTGTAACTCTGAATCCAGATATTCACTCTACAGACCACTACTAGCTACATTAATGAAGGTGTTCAATTATTGTTTCCCTCTCTGCTCTGGCAGTGTTATTCACGGGTCTCTATGTTGACCTACTCAGTTTCAGCGGAGAACCATAATGCATTGTATCATTGCCTTCGTTATTTAAATATTCAGAGCATGGAGGTCACTGTGTACTGTTCTGGTTACAAATTCCACTTCCTTCCACTGTTTCCATCCCATCCCTGGCCAATATCCGCGGCTGAAGCACACAAGTCCCAACTGTGGGGCATCTCTTTGACCATGAGCTGAATCTTGACACCATTCCCTGAACTTTTCTAACATGAAATACTCACCACTCCAGAATATATCTCACTGGCTTATTCCATCTCCCGTTTTAACATTGAGCTATGAAGTACAGTCTTAATGAAGCCAGTAATCTGCTGCTGACGCTCCCGGCTTCAATCCTGATGCGACCTCACACCAAACTCCCATCCATCTGTCATTCATGTGTATGCCGATGTATATTGCTGTTATGTCTGGCAATGACTTTATTTAAACATTATCAAACACTTTACCGTATCTGTCCATGAAACTTCTCTCGTTCTCTCTGTTGATTAACAAAAAGCCTGCCAGTTGTTCGTATTTAAAATAGTTTCCTCCATGTGCGTTCCTTCTCAAACAATGAGTTTCGCATTCAACCACGCCTATAGCGCACGTACACGCACTCTCTCTCTCAGTCTCTGATGAACACACACACACGCAGAGAGAGCAAACCTTCCCATTGTAGGCAGTAATCTGATGCGAGTATAGTTAGCATATGGTAGTAAAGTTTGCAATACTCTTTATACTGGGCAGATAGTGCAGTTTACTGAGCATCACACTAGCATGTTCTGCACAGCTCTCCATGCTGGGCTGTCATCTTGTCCCAGTTTATGTTGTTTGTGGTGTTCTGTCAAGCAGATTCAGAATTTGATGTAACAAACCATTTCAGCTGATCTGACAATGCCTTTATTCGATGTTCTCATTATTATCATTTTACTCTCGAAGATCTCACTTCTCCAGTTACTCCCACTGCCCTGTCTTTTTCCACAGATTTCTACAAAATCTTCTCAATTAATTAACTGTCTGTTTCTGTCTTTACTGTGAATCTCTCTGTCCCTCTGTATCTTTCCCTGGCCTTGGGTTTTGGCTCCCTAGTGTATCGAGTGCTGGAATTGTGTAGCTCAGAAATAATGAAATGGGATGTGTCAAGCTGTTGTTCCCTTCCCAATATGTCCGATATAATAATCCATGAACAGGCGTTTTTCAGAATTCATGAGACACATTCCTGTAACTTGGTCTGTACCTGTGTTTGCCCTTCTCAGGTGATCTTGCTATCAGTAACACGAGGAAGCCCCTTCAGTAAAGGACCAGGCATCTAAATTGTATGACAATACTGTCACTTTTTTGTTAAAAAGGTTATTTTCTCCTTTTTTTTTGTAGAAAGCGATCTTAAAGGCCAAACTGCCCACTTAAAACGGCTGAAGTAAACAACTTATGAGGCTCATAGTGTTTTTAATAACTAGTAGTGACAATGGCCCAGCTCGCACAGACAGGTTTTCCAGATTTTTTCTTGTAGATGTAAAAGTTACCAACTGCTGCGGGTCCTAGAAGGGTTGGGAGTTTTAATAAATTATCCCTCTATGCTATTCTCTCTGAAACCTCACTTGATACTGTTTCCTCCTGGATTGGAGAACTGTGTGCAAGAATGCATGTCTGAATGGATTGGATTACTTACAGTGTGGAAACAGGCCCTTCGGCTCAACAAGTCAACACCGACCCGCCGAACAGCAACCCACCCATACCCCTACATTTACCACTTCACCTAACACTACGGGCAATTTAGCATGGCCAATTCACCTAACCTGCACATTTTTGGACTGTGGGAGGAAACCAGAGCACCCAGAGGAACCCCACGCGGACACGGGGAGAATGTGCAAACTCCACGCAGTCAGCCACCTGAGGTGGGAATTGAACGTGGGTCTCTGGCGCTCGGAGGCAACAGTGCTAACCACTGTGCCACCATGCCACCCACGGTGCCGCTCTGTGATGTTAATAAATTGGAACAGTTCATTTGTAGAAGGTACTGTATCCATCATTCAGTTAAGGTTTCCAATAGTTAAGTTATTCTAAATTCCTCTTCATTTTTTATGGATTTTCATTAGAGTGTTTAAATATATTGTGTTTTGCATAATGGTCAGTGGTTTGACTAGTAGAATCACATCTGGAACACCCACTTCCCATCTACCTTTAAAATAAGAACGGTTTGGGATCCAAGCTACCCTCTTAAACTAGTTTGAGGCAGTCCAGTTAGTCTATAGCAAACTGGGGACTCTTGTCTGGTTCTAAATCGATAATACCAAATTGGGTTCAGAATTACAATCCCTACAGTGTGCGAACAGGCCATTCGACCCAACAAGTCCACACCGACCCTCCGAGGAGTAACCTACCGAGACCAATTCCTCTACCCTATTATTGCACATTTACCCCAAGGCAACTAACCCACACATCCCTGAAAACTACGAACAATTTAGCATGACCAATTCACCTGACATGCACATCTTTGAGTTGTGGGAGGAAACCAGACAATCCAGAATAAGCTTATGCAGACACTGGAGAGTATGCACCAGGAGGCTATTAGATTTAAAGAACGCGTATGGCAGTTGTTCGTGTCTTGGGTTCCGGATATTGAATTCAGTTGGTTTAAGCAGTGTTTTTGTGTATAAAAATTCTTTCAGTCACAAAGAGTTCTCTGGGTGTGGAAGAAGTGAAGTTGGGGGTTTTACAAAAGGTCATGAAGACAAGGCTGTAGGAATTGACAGACAAGCTGGGGTTGGGGTTGCGTTTGTCTGTGAGGAAATGACAGATAATTACAGCTATAGTTCCGGAATTACATTTGGTGGAAACGCCATCAGACTCTTTGGAAATGGCAAGAATTCAATTTCAAAGGAGGGACTTTGAACATGAGAAGGAATTGAAACAGTTTGAATTATGATGAAAAGTAGAAACAAAAGAAAAGGAAATGAAGAAGAAAGAGAGAAAGGGAGAGAAGAAAAGCAGAGAGTTTCAACTTAAACAATTAGCAATTAGAGAGGAAAGTTGACATAGAAGGCGGAGATGAAGGTAGACGGTCGGCGGCATGAGGAGGTTAGTGAGGTTGAGCAACCCTATAGTAGCCAATGGCTTGATGGGGATCCGTTTAAATACATCCAGGCATTATATAAATTTGATGAGAAGGATGGGGAAGCCTTTTGAATTTCATTTGAGAAAGTGGCTAAACCAATGCAGTGGCCAGTAGCCATGTGGATTTAGTTGATCCAAACAAAGCTGGTAGGTATTTGCATCCCTATCGGAGGAGGTATCTGGGGAGTATGAGGTGGTGCAGAAAGCCATCTGAAGTGCATATGAGCTTGGGCCAGAATCTGACAGACAGTGTTTCAGGAATCTAAAAAAAGGTTAGCTGCTTAAACGCACATTGAGTTTGAAAGGATCAAACAAAGTAATTTTGAAAGGTGGGTAAGGGTATTAAAACAGAGCAAACCTATGACCCTCTTAAAGAGATTCTTATTTTGGAGAAGTTCAACAATTCATTTCCTGCAGTCGTGAGAACTCGTGTGGAAGAGCAGAGAGAAACAATGGCAAGATTAAAAGCTGAAATGGTCGATGATGATGATTGAGTTCAGAAATCAAAGTTTGGTTGCTGTGAGATATTGAGAAGAATGTGCGAGATCTTATTGTTTGTGTAAGTGTTCCAACATATAAGCTATCCCAAAATGTTCTTTTCTTTGATTGTATTTTAACTAAAGCATTTGAATAGATTATATTTTGCTTAATGTCGAGTGGTTTGACCAGTCACAAAATATCTGGAATGCACACTTCACATTTATATTCAAAATAAGAAAGGTTTGGTTCTAAACGGCCTTCTTAAAACATTCTGGGGGGATCTGGTCTGGTCCACAACACTTGTACCGAGGGGTTTCTGACTGACTCCTTTAATTGAAAATTTAGTGGAGAGGTTGGAGATGGTTTGCTGGAGGTTTTGCTGTGAGCTCCCTCAGACATTCAGGGAGACCTGAGGATTTGGTGACCAAACTCTGGATGGAGCATGGGGACTGTAGTTACAGCATCTGGGTGTGTAACATAAACACCAAATGGAGCAGACGCTGCAGAGAGGGGAAGCTCTGAAACCACGCAGTGAGTGTGTGTGGGGTGAAAGGGATCTGCTGTATCCACATCGGGTTCTCCAGGAACAGCTTCCCAAGCTTCACTTAACCCAGGAGCAGAGTGTGAGGGGACCTTGACTTAACAAGGAGCTGGTCACTGAGCGGTGTCACCTCCTTCAACACGACCTGCAGCTTCACACCCGGGGGAGGGTGTTAGGGTCACTGTTTCATTCAGCTTCCATAATCCAGAACTTTCCAGGCAGGACTAGGTAACATATCCATCATTTCCCAGTATCTCAACATCAATGTCACCATTCAGTGATGGAGGATATATATGGTGCATGAGGTAAATACATTGTTTCTCCCACATCAGGGAGCTGCCGGGTGTATCCAGTATGATGGGATTCCCGATGGTGTACATTGCATCTGCAGGGTATCCATGTCAATGGGGAGAGGTAGAGGAACTATAGGAGCTCTCTCTCTCTATTAATGTTACAGTGTGTCCATGCACAGTACATCATGTTGGTGAATATCCACTGTCCTGGCAGCAGTCACGGCCTCTTCATTCAGAAGCAGTCAGCCATTCCCATCGTCATCGAGTCTTCACGTAGAAAGAAATGAATATATCTTGGATCAAGGCCGTCCCCTTGATGCACGTTTCAAAACACCATCCCCATCTCCAACCAACCACATCAAAGTATTCCATGTGTACGGAGAGCAATGGGGTCACTTGTAGTGTCTGGGAGCTGACGATCAGGGATGGAGCAAAACCTCCCATGTCTGAACGGATCTGAGTGAACCCCCCAGTACACAGTATCATAAAGTCCTGTAATCCGTCTACATTTCAGTAACATTCCATTAATCCTGTAAATTAGATTAGATTACTTACAGTGTGGAAACAGGCCCTTCGGCCCAACAAGTCCACACCGACCCGCCGAAGCGTAACCCAACTATACCCCTACATTTACCCCTTACCTAACACTACGGGCAATTTAGCATTGCCAATTCACCTGACCTGCACATCTTTGGACTGTGGGAGGAAACCGGAGCACCCGGAGGAAACCCACGCAGACACGGGGAGAACGTGCAAACTCCACACAGTCAGTCGCCTGAGGCAGGAACTGAACCCGGGTCTCTGTGGAATGACAGGTTATATCATGTTAAATTCCACCTGCCCAAACTATTATCTATTGTCTTTACCTCTCTGAATCTATTTGCAGTCTCTCCACCCTCTCTTAATAATTTATCACAGCGTCATAGCAATTATTTGAAGAGGTGACAAGTAGGTTAGACCAGGGAAACCCAGTGGATGTGGTCAATCTAGACTTCCAAAAGGCCTTTGATAAGGTGCCACACGGGAGGCTGCTGTGTAAGGTGAGGGCCCATGTTATTCGAGGTGAGCTACTGGTATGGATTGAGGATTGGCTGTCTGACAGAAGGCACAGAGTTGGGATAAAAGGTTCTTTTGCAGAATGGCAGCCGGTGACAAATAATGTCCCGCAGGGTTCAGTGTTGGGGCCGCAGCTGTTCACTTTTTCTATTAATGATCTGGATGAAGGGACTGGGGGCATTCTAGCGAAGGTTGCCGATGATACGAAGTTGGGTGGACAGGCAGGCAGTACTGAGGAAGTGGGAAGGCCGTAGAAGGATCTAGACAGTTTGGGAGAGTGGTCCAGGAAATGGCTGATGGAATTCAATGTGAGCAAATGCGAGGTCTCGCACTTTGGAAAAAAGAATACAAGCATGGACTACTTTCTAAACGGTGAGAAAATTCATAAAGCCAAAGTACAAAGGGATCTAGGAGTGCTAGTCGAGGATTCTCTAAAGGTTAACATGCAGGTTGAGTCCGTGATTAAGAAAGAGAATGCAATGTTGTCATTTATCTCAAGAGGGTTGGAATATAAAAGCACCGTTGTGCTACTGAGACTTTATAAAGCTCTGGTTAGGCCCCATTTAGAGTACTGTGTCCAGTTTTGGGCCCCACACCTCATGAAGGACATATTGGCACTGGAGCGTGTCCAGCAGAGATTCACACGGATGATCCCTGGAATGGTAGGTCTAACATACGAGGAACGGCTGAGGATCCTGGGATTGTATTTGAAATGGCGGACGCTAGGAAGTTGTTTCCGTTAGACGAGGAGACTAGGACCCATGGGCACAGCCATAGAATTAGAGCAGATCAATTCAGATCAGAAATGCAAAGACATTTCTTCAGCCAGAGAGTGGTGGGCCTGTGGAATTCATTGCCGCGGAGTGGAGTGGAGGCCAGGACGCTAAATGTCTTCAAGGCAGAGATTGACAAATTCTTGATGTCACAAGGAATTAAGGGCTACGGGGAGAATGCGGGTAAGTGGAGTTGAATTGCCCACCAGCCATGATTAACTGGCAGAGTGGACTCGATGGGCCAAATGGTCTTGCTTCCACTCCTATGTCTTATGGTCTTCTGGTCTAATGGACATCACTAAACTCAGCATCTGTATATCTGCTCCATCCTCCTGATCATTAATATAGACTGTAAATAGTTGAGAACCTAGTGCTGGTCACTGTGTGACCCTACTGGTTACGTTCTCTCTTACTGATTTATCCTGAGTGCCTGCTTCCTGTGTGATACCCAGTCCTCCCCCATTCCTGGGCAACACAGTCGAAGAGTTGAATAAGAACAAGGAGCATCTGTGAGGTACCCAACCACTCGATGAGGCTGATGTCAACGCGGCCTCTGTTCCACTTTCCGGCCATCTCTCCATCCTAAAACTCTCGTCTCTTGTTGTAGATTGTGCCATATGAAAAAAATCCACTCCACATCTACACTTTCAATTACTTTCAACATTTCACAGACCTCAATGAGATCTCCTTTCATTCTTATAAACTCCAGACTATAGGCCTAATTTGCTCAATTAATCTTCATAAGACAAACACTTCAAATATGGAATCAATCTAATGAACTTCTTCTAATTGCCTCTAATTGAAATACCTCATTCTGCAGGACACCCAAACTGTACTCCAGTTGCAGCCTCACTAATGCCTTGCATAGCTACACCAACACTCCCTACCTTTCTACTCTATCCTTTTATAAATAAACACTGAAATTATGCTTACATTTCTCATTACTTGCAGTACCCGCAGGCAGGTTTTCTGTGATATGCAAGTAGATACCCAGATTCCTCTGCACCTAAGCACTTTGAACTTTCTCTCCATTTAGATAATAATTTGTCTTTCTATTATACTGACCAACTTGAATAGCCCCATATTTATTCACTTTAATTTTCCTTGCTAAATGTTGGCCATTCTCCCAACCTATTCATATAGTTTTAAAATCTCTTGCATTATCATTCCGAAGTAATTTCCCACAGACGTTAGTGTCATCTGAAAACGTGGCATTGTATTTTCTCTCCCGTCAATCGAGTACAGTAATACCATCGATTGCAAATGGTTGAGGCATGAGTTCTGAAATCAATGGCACAAACTGCATTTGCCAAAAGAAAATGACACATTTATTCCATCTGACGACATTTTGTTGGTTAACCAAGCCTCCATCCAAGTTAATAAATTACTCCTAAACCCATGTTATCTGATCTTACCACGTACTCTTTGGAGAAGGAACATATCCGATGCCTTCAGGAAGACCAGATATGTTCCATCTCCAGGATTCCCACTATCCACCTTGTTTGTGGCATCTTCAAATACCTCAAGCAAACAATTCAAACACGATTTAGCCTTCGTAAGCCATGTTGACTCTGACGAATTGTGGTTTGAGTTTGCAAATGTCATGAACAATGGACTCTAACAATTTGCCTTAAATTACAATAGTTTATTGTTGCACTTTAGTCCCTAATGTATAACATTATTACAAGTTCTTCCCTTTCGAAGACCTTCACGTTTTCTTTGAATTCCTGTTTAATGGGCAGAAGGCTTTAAGAAGTCTGTTCCAATTGCTGAGTAAGAGCCATGTGTGGCTGAATGGACTCATCATTCTGCTGGTGTACAAACTCGATAGGCTGACGTCTTTCTGGTATTCCCATGTTGCCATCTCCAAGGCCAGAATGACGTCCTCTTGTTGATGCTTTAGAGGATTAGGAGATTATGGGATCTTCCTGTTGCTGTGTAACATTTTGAGGGGCTCATGGGTCTTCTCATACTTCTCCATAACAGGTGGATATACTGAACGGTCTCCTCATGTATCCTGGAGATGGGACCGAGGGATTGATTGGTCTTCTCTTGTTCCAATACAACAGACACGTGTCTAAATTACCTCTTCCTTTCTCATGAAAGAAGTCTCAGATAGTTTTTATCCTTATCAAATTCCCTTGCAATAGGCTTGGTGGGTCTGAATGGCCTCCTGTTATCCCAGTGTAACAATCTCCAGTCACTGTGTGACCTGTTCTAGTTCGTATGTTACAGACTTGAGGAGGCTGAATGGACTGATCCTGTTGCTGTTTAACAGGATACTGGTGCAGCACGGCCTCCTGTTATAGGCTCGATGGCTGATTGGCCTCCTTCGGCAAATATATGTCAGGCTCCAGGGGCTGAATAGCCTCGTCCTGTTTAGGTGTAACAGGGTCGAAGGCCTGAATATCATCCTTTTGTTCCTGTGTAACAGGCTGGAGAACGGAATGGATTCCTCCACTATCTGTGTAATTCACTTCACTTGTTAACTCCTTCTGTCAGCTATGTTCAAATAAGATCATCTTTAATTTTTATAAACTCCAATGGCTACTGGGTCAACCTGATCATGCTTTCGTTGTAAGCTAACACCTTCATTGCAGGAATCAGTTGAGGGAACCATCTCTGAGCTACTTCCATTATAACAACATCATTTCTTCATAGAAGAGGCTAAATCTGTACACACTACTCCAGATGTGAACTCTCTGTACAACAGCAACAACACTTTACCAGCCTGCTGTAAAGTTCCCACCCAGCTTAGAGCTGTCTCAGCTCTCTGGGGGAGTACAGAGCATTGTTGGAAGATCTTTGTTCTTCTTTACTCCATCAGCATAACGGGAGATCTGGAGAAATTAAAGTTTGAGAAGATTATAAATGATGTGGCGAGATGATCTCTACCATTAAACTCCCCAGAGCCCACGTCGCTCAGATTCCACAGAATCCAGTAGGTGGAGCGCAAAAACAGCAAGGAGGAGCAAACATTGATGGGAGTTATATATCAAAGTGAAAGCTGCAGTACAAATGCTGGACATGTTATAAAACAGGAAATGAGATATACACATTTGCGGCTACTGCAGTAATAATGTACTGTGTAAATTGTATCTAAACTGAGTTAACCCAATTGAATGCTAATGCTGGGAAAAATGGATTTCATGAGCCCGTGTGAGATGGTTTGCGTTAACATTATGTCGAGCACTGAGCTCAAGATCAGGTTATTTAGGAATTGGTGTTGAGTGATCAGAGGAGCTAATTGACAATTTTGCTGTAAAGGACCTTTTGGGAACAGTGACCACAATGTATTGGTTTTCTTTTATGCTGTTTGAGTACACGACAGTTTTTGTTGTATTTGAAGTAACCGTGATAAATCTGAGTCATGCAAGCCATGAAGGTGTGAGGAGAAAGTGGGGACTACAGATGCTGGAGATCAGAGTCGAAGAGTGCGGTGCTGGAAAAGCACAGTCAGGCAGCATACTAAGAGCAGATAAATCGATGTTTTAGGCATAAGCCCTTCAACAGGAATGAAGCTTGTGGGCCAAGGGGGCTGACAGATAAATGACAAGTGGGTGCGGCAATGGGGAGGTAGCTGGGATTGTGATAGGTAGATGAAGGTGGGGTTGAAAGTGATAGGTGATGAAGGGAGACAGAACGCCTCATCTACTGCATCTATTAAACCCAATGTAGTCTTCTCTATATTGGCGAGGCAGGAGGTCAACTTGTGGATCATTTCAGAGAACATCTCTGGAACAGCCACATTGAACAACTCCATCGCCTTGTGGCTGAGCACTTTAACTCCCCTTCCCACTCTGCCAAGGACATGAGGGTCCTAGACCTGCTCCATCGCCAAACCCGAGCCACACGAAGCCTGGAGGAAGAAAGCCTCATCTTCTGCCTTGGGACCCTCCAGCCACAGGGGATCATAGTGGATTTCCCCATTTCCCCATTTCCCCTAATCCCACCTTATCTCGCTCCAACCTTCCAAGTCAGCACCGCCCTTTTGAATGTTCCTATGTGTCAACCTTCCTTCCGATCAATGTGGGCCACCCTCCTCTCCGACTATTACTTTCAACCCCACCTTCATCTACCTATTAGATGAAAGGAGGCAGCTTAGAAAAATGCCAAATGTTGCAGTATGCCAGTGGATTCAGAGAAATGTCGGACACAGCAAGAAACTGAGAAGAAAATCAAGAATAGAAAAAAAGACGTGCAAACGAAAGAAAAACATAAAGACTGCTAAAAAGCGTCTATCAATGTATGAAAAAGAAACAATAACAAGGTCAAATGCGATACAGCTGGTGCACGTTCAGGATAATTTATTGCAGAGAACAGAGAAATTGCAGGGAAAAGAAACAGTTTCTTTGTGTCTATCTTCATGGAAGAATGTCCAGAAATTCTTCCAGAAATACCAAGTGACCATGGGACTTGTGTAAGTAACTAAGATCATTGTTATCAGTGTTGAACTTATCTTTGAAAAGAAGCTGGATTGAGTATTTATAAATCTGACAGACGAGATGTACTTCATACAAGTATTTCAGAGGAAGCAGCAATAGACATGTTGAGTGCATCGCGGATTGTCACTTTATTTTCCGACACATTCCGGAAAGTCATTTAGCCAATCTGGATAAGGCAAAGGTTATAAATGTTATCCAACAGTTGAAGAAAGGATGAATTTGGAGAATGGTGAACTACAGACCAGTTATCTTGTCATCCGCAGCTGGGAATCTGTTGGACTCGATTACAAAGAACATACTACTAGATATTTAGAAGGTAAAAACATAACTGGGGAGTGTGAGAATGCACCGATGAAAGAAAAACCAGAAGTGGCAAACATTTTTTTGGAATGGTTTGAAGATGATTCTTGTGGACATAGGCAATGAAGAACCAATGTATAACGGATAGTTGGATATTCATGAGATCTTAAAAAAAAACTCACACAGTAAGCTCATAAGAAAACTTAAAGCGAGAGGTATGAGGAAGAACATGTGCAAATGGGAAAGTAAAAATGAGGTTTATATTCTTGTGAATGTAATTGGAAGATAGAGGATGTCGTGTACCAGTTGCATTTAGTCATGAGACTAAACTTAGAGTATTGTGTATCATTCGGAGTCTCAATCTAAGAACGAATATATTGACTACAGATGAATTGCAAAAGATATTATCCAGATTAATCCCTAAAATGGCAAGACTGTCTGATGTGGAAACTCAGACTGTGATCTCGACTGTCAAACCATGAGAGGTGATTGCAGTGAAACATAGAAACATAGAGAGGACTGAATAACAGAAGGACATGGAGAAGTACAAGAAGGCGAGAGCAGGGAGAATCCCACGATATTCTACACGGACAAGTAGAACAGAATAATCAGCAAACAGTTAGTGTCCATTAGAAACCAAAGGGGCAATCTGTGTGTCAAGCTGGAGAACATTGATGGATTGTTACATGAGACCTTCACATCTATTTTACTTGGGAGAAGGAGGAGGCAGGTGCAGAATTCAAGAAGACGGAATAGGAAGCTCTTGAACACATTAATGTAAAATACGAGAAAGGATTCGAGGCTTTGTTCTGTATAAATTTGGACCAATCTCCATGTCTGAGTGAGTTGTATCACAGGCGGCTGTTGGGGTCAAGGGAGGAAAGACCCTGACTGAATATTTTAATTATAATCTGACCGGAGGGAAGGTACCAAAGAACTGGAGAACTGCTAATACGATTTCACTTCACAGTAAGGGTAGGAGAGATAAACCAGGGAACTATAGACGAGCGAGTATGAGATCACTGTTAAGGAAACTACTGGAGAAAATAGGGAAGGAGAATATCGAACTCCAATCAGAGTCGCAAGGTTTGATCAGGGATAATCATCGTGACTTTATCAGAAGGACGTCGCATCCAATGGATATGATTGAATTAGTTTGAGGAGCTCGATTGTTTAGTTTTGTAGGAAGGCCTTTGAAAAATATTCCACCTGGGAAACTAAAAAATAAAGTAAAATCTCACAATATGATGGATAACTTGACAAGTTACAACGAAAATTGTCTTAGTAGCAGGAGACAGAGGGTGGTGGGAGAAGGCTGTTTGCGTGACTGGAGACCAGTGTCCCCTGGTGTACCACAGGGATCAGTGCTGTGTATTGTTTGTGTTATTCATAACAAAAAAAAGATGTGAATGAGGATGGGTCTAGGTGGAGAGTGGGGAGGTGTGATAAGTAAGTGTATGTTTGACATAAAGATTGACCTTTTGGTTCGCAGTGAGGAGGAAGGCCTTAAGTTACAGGAAGATGCAGATTAATGGTCAGATGGGCAGATCAATGGCAGATGGAATGTAACCCGGATAAATATGAGGTAATGCACTTTGTGAGATGGAACCAGACAAGGGAGGACTCAATGAATGGCAGCACACTAGGAAGCTCAGATTGTGCTTCTCCACACCTCCCTGAATGTGACTGGACAGATTAATGGACTAGTTAAGAATTGGACCTTGGGTGTAGCGTTTCCTAATCAGGGCGGAGATTATGAGAGCTATACAGGGCTTTGGTTCTACAAAATGGAATACTGTATATTGCTCTGGGTGCCACATTCCAGGAAGGATGTGATTGCACTGGAGAGGGTGCACAGGTGATTCACCAGGATGTTCCCTGGAATGGAGCATATCAGCTATGGAGAGAGACTGGATAAGCTCGGGTTGTTTACTTTGGAGCAGAGAAAGCTGAGGAGTCAGTGATTCAGGAGGATAAGATTATAAGCGACACGGACAGGGGGGATAGACAGCAGCTGTTCCTTTTAATCAGAGGGTCAAGAACAAGCGAGCACACTTTTAAAGTGAAGAGTTTGAGATACAGAGAGGATTTAAACTTTTTTTTTTACCTCGAGGGTGTTGGGTTCCTGGATTATTTCCTGAGAGGGGAATGATCACGGGTAACGTCACAATCGTTCAAAAGTACTTGGACGAGCACTTGGAAGTTTCATAACATTCCAGGCTGTGGGTCTGATGTAGGAAAGTGGGACTAATATAGATCCTGCTGTGCGTCTGTTGGCACAGAGTCTATTCTCCTGTGAGTGTACGGTGTAGAAGGTCGATTATTGAGCAGATTAAGGCAGGAATTGATGAGTTTCTGAAGAGTATATTCACAAGGGTTATAAGAGTGAACTGTAGTAACTTGTTAAATCATGTCAATGTGAGAAATATGAGAAAACAAGTGCAGTTTCCTTACAGTTTGAAACCAGAGAATGGAGAATGGGGAACAGGGAAATGGCAGAACTATGAAGACACTACTTCAGTTCTATCTTC
Organism: Chiloscyllium plagiosum; assembly: GCF_037043375.1. Classification (NCBI taxonomy): domain Eukaryota; kingdom Metazoa; phylum Chordata; class Chondrichthyes; order Orectolobiformes; family Hemiscylliidae; genus Chiloscyllium; species Chiloscyllium plagiosum. The sequence goes on along the minus strand of NW_028270180.1, from coordinate 64,668,199 downwards.
ACAGAACTTTCAAACAATAGTAGGAAAACCACGTTTGGTGTAGGAAAATGATAGAGTGCATGGAACATAGAACATTGTAAGTAAATGTTTTAGGAGAAATTATTGGGGCTGAAAGTAATGGTCATAGACAACACTAACATAGGTTTATGAAATGGGAATTATGTTTGAGAAACAGACTGGGAGACAAATGAAAGAGAAGCAATGGATGTAAAACATTTTGATTTTTAGAAAAAAATTGGTAAAGCTCCAAGCCTAGTTTGCAAAATCAAATCTGAGTGAATTGGGGCTAATATATGGACATGTTTCTAGAATGGGAGAGCTGACAGGAAACAGTGAATTGAAATAAACAGACTCGTTAAGCAACAGCCTGACATTGTCTGCAAGGTATGATTCTGTGAGCATGACTATGTCCCAGACACCCCGGATATCTCCCTTCTCACCAATAGGAGAGACACAGCAGAAGTGGCGGCACAGTGGGATAACAGTTGTAAGGGAATTGCTCTTGGAGTCCCCAACAGTGACTCCGTATCCCATGAAGTCTCATGGCGTTAGTTTGCACATAGCAAAAGAAACCTCTCTCAACTGATGAATCAGTACTCCTCAATGCTGACCAACACTGGGAGGAAGGACTGAGGGTAGCACTTACGCAAGATGTACTCTGGGTAGCGGATTTCAATGTCCACCTCCAAGAGCATCTTAGCTACAGCATTACTGATCGAGCTGGCCGGGTCCTAAAGGATATAACTGCTAGACTGGCAAGTGGTGAAGGAACCAACAAGAGGGAAATACATACTGACCACAGACTTACTAATCTGCCCGTTGCAGAACTATCTGTCCATGACAGTATCGGTAAGAATGGCCACCGCATAGTCATTGTGGAGACAAAATCACACCTGCATATTGAGAATAACCTCCACCATTTAGGGTGGTACTATCATAGTGCTAAATAGGACAGACTTCGAACAGATCTAGCAGCTCAAATCTGGATGTCCATAAGGTGTTGTGGGTCATCAAAGCAGTGGAATTGTACTCCCGCATAACCTCATGGCCTGGCATATCCCCCTCGCAACAATTACCATCAATCCAGAGGATCAACATTGGTTCAATGTAGTGTGCAGGACGGCAGGAGCAGCACCAGGCATACCTGACAATGAGGTGTCAGCCTGGTGAAGCCACCAAACAGGACTACTTGTGCGCCAACAGCATAAGCAGGAAGTGATAGACAGAGCTAAGTGATCCCACAAGCAACAGTTCAGATCGAAGCTCTGCAGTCCTTCCACATCGAGTCGAGAAATGTTGGGGATAATTAAACAATTCGCTGGAGGAAGAGATTTCACATATAACCCCTTCCTCCATGATGGAAGAGCCCAGCACTTCAGTGTATAAGATAAGGCTGGTCCATTCACAACAATCTTCAGTCAGATGTGCTGAGTGGATGATCCATCTCAGCCCTCTCCAGTGGTCCTCAGCAATTCAGTTACCAGTCATCAACCAATTCGATTCAGTCCACGCGATATCCGGAAACGGTTGGAGATACTGGATACTCCATAGGGTCCATACTCTGACAACATTCTGGCAATAGTACTGAACACTTGTGCTCCATAACTTGCCACTGCCCTAGCCAAACTGTTTCAATACAGTTACAACAATGGCTTTTCCTGATTATGTGGAAAAGTGTCTCCTGTATATAAAAAGCAGAACAAATCTATTCCGGCCAACTACCACCACAACAGTCTACTCTCGATCATCAGTAAAGTGGTGGAAGGTCTCAGTGCTTTTAAGCAGCACTTTCTCAGCAATACCCTGGTCAATGACGCCCAGTTTGGGCTCCACCAGGGCCACTCAGCTCCTGACCTCATTCCTGTGGTTCAAACATGGACAAAAGAGCTGAATTCCAAAGGTAGGGTGAGAGCGATAGCCCTTTAAATCAAGGCTTCCTTCAACCAAGTGTGATATCAAGGGGCTTTAGCAACACTGGAATCAATGGGTATCCGGGGCAAACTCCCTGCTGGTTAGAATCATACCTGACACGTAGGAAGATGGTCATGGTTGATGAAGTTCAGTCAACCCAGCTCCAAGTCTGTAGGAGTCCCTCGAGCAGTGGCCGAAAACTTCTTCAGGGCTGCTTCATCAATGACCTTCCCTCTATTTTAAGGTCAGAAGTGGGGATGTTCGCCAATGATTGTACAATGTTCTGCAACAATTGTGGCTCCTCAGATACTGAAGCAGTCCATTTTCAAATGCGACAAGATCTGGACAAGATCCAGGCTAACAAGTGGCAAGTAATATTCAAGCCACACAAATGCCAGACCATGACCATCATCAATAAAATACAATCTAGCCTGCCCCTTGGCATTCAATGTTGTTATGATCACAGAATCCCTCAGTATCAAAGTCCTAGTGGGTAATCATTGCTCAGACACTCACTGGTCTCGCCACATGAACACAGTAACTATAAGAGCAAGTCTGAAGCTCGGAATACTGTGGTGAGTAACTCACATCTTGACTTCCAAAAGTCTGTCCATCATCTACAATGCATAAGTCTGAAGTGTGATAGAAGACTCCCAATTTGCCTGAATGAGTGCAGCCTCAACAACACTCAAGAAGCTTTATACCATCCAGAACAAAGCAGCCAGTCTGACTGTCCCTTCATCCACAATGCTCCACCATCAACGCTCTGTAGCAGCAGCAGTTGTTTTTTACTATCGACATGCTGCAATGAAATTATTCACCAAAGATCGTCAGAGACCATCTTCCCAACTCACATCCACATCTATCTAGAAGGACAAGGGCTACAGATGTATGGGAATACCATCATCTTCAGGTTCCCTCCAAGCTATTCACCAACCTGACTTGGAAACATATCACCGCTCCTTCACAGTCGCTGGTTCAGAATCCTGGGGTTCCCTTCCTAATGGCATTGGAGGTCAACCACAGCAGGTGGACTGAAACTAGGGACAGACAATAAATGCTGTCCCAGCCAGTGACACCCAGATTCACGAAATAAATAAATAGAAATTAACAGAGGACGGTTGCTGAGGTGTCATAGGGATCGGTGCTTGGAGCCCAGCTGTTCACAATGCCCTTTAAACATTTGGTTGCTGGAATCAGATACAATATATCCCAGCCTGCTGACAGCACTAACGGATGTGGGATTGTGAGTGGGTGAGGAGGATGTAAAAAAGCACTGAAAAGACTAAGACAAGTGGAGTGAATGTGTAAATACGTGACAGATGGAGAACAATGTGGATAGAGGTGATGGTGTGCCCTTTGATGGAAATGATAAATTAGCAGTCTACCATTTGAAAGGGATTGGTGGAAACATGTTGGTCTACAAAGGGACGTATGCTCCTTTTTGTTGTTTCCTTCTGTATAAACCTCTGAGGCCCCTGCAGCGCAGTGAGTTCTGCAACCAGAAGTCAGTACGAGGCATGGCGTTGGCACGCTGCCCCGTGTACACAGACTCACCAAGTGGGGAGCTGCAACACTGAAAATGATCTCCATCTTGTACACCAGTCGCTGAAAGTAATATTTCAGAAACAGAAAGCAGTGAGGAAGATAAATGGTGTGTTGACCTTAATTTCAGGGGGATGTGAGTCCAGGAGAAAGGGTGTCTTACTGCAGCTGTACATACCCTTGGTGAGATATCATCTCGAGCATTGTGCAGTATTGTGGGCAGTTTTGGTCTCCTTACTTAATAAAGGACAAACCTGACATTGTTGGAGAGCAGTGAAGGATGACCAGACTGATCTCTGGGATGACGGGCTTGTGGGAGCAGAGTTTGGGGCGACTGGGCCTGTATTCCATTGGGTTTAGGAAAATGAGTGGGATCTCAGTGAAATATACAAAACTCTGACAGGGTGAGACAGATTGGAAGCAGGGATGATAATTCCCCTGGCTGGGACTTCTAAAACAAGGGGCCACAGTCTTAGGTACAGGCAGTCACTCTGCATTGAGATGAGAATAAATGTCTGCACTCACTGACTGGTGAACATGAGGAATTTGCTCACACCTGGAAACCGAGACACTGATTATCAATAATGATTTAGAAACAGTAAAGTGATGGTAGGAGAGCAGGAGTACGGTGTGGAAATAAAGCGCCAACCATCATTACATTGAATTGGTTAGCAAACTCGATGGACCAAACGTACTACTGCACTGCCTATTTTAGAGCTCCCCAAGGTTACTAACATTAACGGATATTTATATCATGTGGGGTAAGTGCATTGAGGATATTTTTTCCATGAACTAGAATGGGGAGGCTAAATGTGTTTTCCATTCCCGATGTTTCTGTGCATTCTGTGGGAAAGCTGTGTAAATGCTGTCACAAGCTCTCAGATGTTAGGAAGGAGGTTTCTGCATGGTCGACAGGACTGTGTTCCCATTACCTTTTCCGACATTGATGCTGAGGCCGGGTGTTCTGTCCGGTTTCATCCTTTCAGACCTCGGAGTAGTTTGATACAAATGAGTGCCCTTGCTTGGCAATTTCAGAGACCATTGAAATGTTTATCACATGTCAGCGTCTTTGGAGCCCAGGAGATCATGGGAGATTCACTTCCTAAAAGTACATTGGAGAAGGAAATTCTGTTTACAATCCATATTGGCTTCAAGGTCACTGTTACTGACCCCAGATTTTAGATCTCGATATTTTATTAATTGTCTTTAACTTCCACCCGCTGCCAGATCATTAGCCTGGTCTGGATTAATAATCCAGTGACATTTCCACAGCACCATATCCACATGGGTATCTATCGGAAACCATACTGAACAGGTTATTTCTGTGCTGCCAAAAAGAACTCCCACCAATTTGGCTGTCATGATGGGACTGAGGGGGTAGTAATTGGTCAGTTTGTAATACTTCCCGTCTTAGTGGACAGGACACAGCTGAATAATTTTCCACATTGCCAGGGAGACGTCAGAGTTGGAGCTGGAATGAAGCAGCTACCCCAGGGACACGGCTTGTTGTGCAGCACAAGTCTTCAGTCCCATTGCAGTAATGGGGTCAGGGCCCATTGTCTGTGTCGTATCTATTTGTTCAGCTGTTTCTTCAGGTCACGTGCAGCGAATCAAATTAGTTGAAGATTGGCATCTGTGATTTTGTTGGCATCATGATGAGGGTGAGGTGTACCATCGATTCAACACTTCTGGCAGAGGATGGTGCAGATAAAACATCCTTCCCATTTACACTGATGTGCATTGTAAGAAGAAGAATGTAAGAAGAATGAAGTGCATTCCTGAAGAAGGGCTAATGCCCGAAATGTCGATTCTCCTGTTCCCTAGATGCTGCCTGACCTGCTGCGCTTTTCCAGCAACACATTTCCATCTCTGATCTCCAGCATCTGCAGACCTCACTTTCTCCACACTGATGTGCAGGTCTGTTCCATTATTTAGGATGGGGATGTTTGTGGAGCCCTCGCCTCCAGTCATTTTTTTAATCGTCCATCACCATTTATGACTGACTGTGGCAGAACTGCAGGGCTTCGATCAGATCTCTTGGTCAAGTCTGGTAGCTTTAATGAGTTAGCATCAGGTTAAGGTTCATGTGATTCTGACTCTGCCATGTTCACCCACACTCGTCACTGAGCCATAGATGGTGTTGATGGTAATGACAGACTGAGGTGTTATCCTGGCAAAAGGTTACAGGTTGTGGTTTAATGCTGTTCTGCTTCTCCTGCTACTGTGGTCTACAGCACTACATAAATACGCAGTTTCGAGCTGCAATATCTGCAATCCAATTCTGCTGTCTGTTCCCCAATTCTCAGAGACCCATTCACCCATCAGCCCCGCACTCAGTGACCTAACCTGGTTTCTGATGTGGAAATACTTCCATTTTCAAACTCTCATTCTGCTGAGGGTCTGTCTCCCCAGGTCTTGCTTCCAATCTGACACATTCCACAAAAGCATTTAACTGATCTTAATTCAAATGTTTATTTCAAATGTTTAATTCACCTGAATCTTTTTCCTTGAGAAATGCCATCTTCTGTGTTTAAGTGAATGTGTTTCCTCCGTTTCTCTCCCTGACCATGATTAAGATCTCTGTAGACAATAGGCCATAGGTGCAGGAGTAGTCCATTCTGCCCTTCGAGCCTGCACCACCATTCAATATGATCATGGCTGATCATCCTTAACCAGTATCCTGTTCCTGCCTTATTTCCATAACCATTGATTCCACTATCCCTAAGAGCTCTATCCAACTCTTTCTTATATGAATCCTGAGACTGGGCTGGAACTGCCCTCTGGAGCAGAGCATTTCACACAGCCACCACTCTCTGGGTGAAGAAGTTTCTCGTCATCTCTGTCCTAAATGGCCTACCCCGTATTTTTAAGCTGTGTCCTGCCTCCAGAGTGTCCAATCCTTTAATAATCTTACATGTCTCAATCAGATCCCCTCTCAGTCTTCTAAACTCAAGAGTATACAAGCCCAGTCACTCCAGTCTTTCAGCGTAAGGTAGTCCCGCATTCCAGGAATTGTGAACCTTGTGAACCTACGCTGCACTCCCTCTATAGCCAGAATGTATTTCCTCAAATTTGGAGACCAGAACTGCACACAATACTCCAGGTGTGGTCTCACCAGGGCCCTGTACAGCTGCAGAAGAACCTCTTTGCTTTTATACTCAATCCCTCTTGTTATGAAGGCCAGCATGATATTAGTCTTCTTCACTACCTGCTGTACCTGCATGATTACCTTCATTGACTGGAGTACATGAACACCCAGGTCTCTCTGTACTGCCCCTTTACCTAAATTGATTCCATTTTGTTAGCAATCTGCCTTCCTGTTCTTGCCACCAAAGTGGATAACCATACATTTATCCAAATTAAACTCCATCTGCCATGCATCTGACCACTCACCTAACCTGTTCAGGTCACCCTGTAATCTCCCAACATCCTCTGCACATTTCACCCTGCCACCCAGCTTAGTATCATCAGCAAATTTGCTAATGTTATTACTAATACCATCTTCTATATCATTAATATATATTGTAAAAAGCTGCGGTCCCAGCACTGATCCCTGCGGTACCCCACTGGTCACTGCCTGCCATTCCAAAATAGAGCTGTTTATCACTACTCTTTGTTTCCTATCAGCCAACCAACTTTCAATCCAGGTTAGTACTTTGCCCCCAATACCATGCCCCCTAATTTTGCTCACTAACCTCCTATGTGGAACTTTATCAAAAGCTTTCTGAAAGTCCAGGTACACTACATCTACTGGATCTCCCACGTCCATCTTCAGAGTTACATACTCAAAAGATTCCAGAAGATTAGTCAAGCATGATTTCCCATCTATAAATCCATGCTGACTCTGAACTATCCTGTTACTACTATCCAGGTGTGTCGTAATTTCATCCTTTATAATAGACTCCAGCATCTTTCCTAACACTGAGGTCAGACTAACTGGTCTATAATTTCCTGCATTCTCTCTCCCACCTTTCTTAAAAAGTGGTACAACATTAGCCACCCTTCAATCCGCAGGAACTGATCCCGAATCTATCGAACTCTGGAAAACAATTACCAACACATCCACGATTTCTCGAGCCACCTCCTTCAGTACCCTGGGACGTAGGCCATCAGGCCCCGGGGACTTATCAACCTTCAGACCTAACAGTGTCTCCAACACCAATTCCTGGCAAATATAAATTCCCTTCAGTTCAGGTCCATCTGCCACTGTTACCTCAGGGATTGTTTGTGTCTTGCCCAGTGAACACAGATCAGAAGTACCGATTCAATTCTTATGCCATTTCTTTGTTCCCCGTAATATATTCCCCTGTTTCTGTCTTCAATGGCCCAATTTTAGTCTTAACCATTTTGTTTTTTGCCTTTCACATACCTAAAAAGACTTTTACTATCCTCCTTTATATTTTTGGCCAGTTAACTTCGTACCTCATTTTTTTTCTCTGCATATTTCCTTCTTAATAATCCTCTGTTGTTCTTTAAAAGCTTCCGAGTCCTCCGTTTTCCCACTTATCTTTGCTGTGTTATACTTTTCCTCTTTTAACTTTATATGTTTCTTAACTTCCCATGACTCCTCCTAGGATCTTTCTTCCTTTTTGGAATGAACTGATCCTGCATCTTCTGCATTATACACTGAAGTATCTGCCATTGTTTTTCCACTGTCATCCCTGCTAAGGTATTGCACCATTGAACTTTGGTCAGCTCCTCCCTCATAGCTCCATTATACCCTTTATTCAACAGAAATATTGTTACTTCCGATTGTACCCCCTCTCTCTCAAATTGCAGATTGAAAATTATTGGATTATGGTCACTACTTCCCAATGGTTCCTTCACTTCGAGGTCCCTGATCAATTCTGGTTCGTTGCACAATACCAGATCCAGAATTGCCTTCTCCCTGGTCGGCTCCAGCACCAGCTGTTCTAAGAATCCATCTCGGAGGCACTCCACAAAGTCTCTTTCTTGAGGTCCAATACAATCCTGATTCTCCCAGTCTACCTGCATGTTGAAATCCCCAATAATAACGGTAGTAATATTTTTGCGACAGGCCAATTTCAGCTCCTGATTTCACTTACATCCGACATCCAGACTACTGTCTGGGGGCCTGTAGATAACTCCCAAGAGGGTCTTTTTACGCTTAGAATTTCTCAGCTCTATCCACACTGATTCTACATCCCCTGACTCTAGGTTCCCCCCGCACAAGGGACTGAATATAACCTCTTGCCAACAGGGCCACCCCACCCCCTCTGCCCGTCAGTCTGTCCTTACGATAGCACGTTTAGCCTTGAATATTCATTTCGTAAGCACTGTCCACTTGAAGCCACGTCTCAGTTATCACCAGAATATGGTATCTGCCAATTTTCAAAAGAGCCTCAAGTTCATCCATCTTATTTATCATGCTTCGTGCATTCATATTTAAAGTATTTTTTAATTAGTTACTGCCCTCACTCTTCTCATCAACTCTTATTTCACGCAACCTTACAGTATGATCCCTTTTTGCGTTTTCTGCATCTTTGATACAGCTGTCTTTCTTGACTTCCCTTGTTCTAACTTTCCCTTCAATTTCCTTCTTAAACATCCAGTTTGTTCCCTCCACCCTCCAACCCCCCCCCCCCCCCCCCACCCCCACTTAGTTTAAACGCAGCTGTGTTGCAGTCGCAAACCTGCCTGTCAACATGCTGGTCTCCAACCTATTAAGGCGCAAATCGTCTCTCTTGTATAATTTATGCTTACCACAAAACATACCCCAGTGATCCAAGAATTTAAATCCTTGCTTCCTGCACCAGTTCCCCAGCCACACGTTCAAGTCCATTATCTTACTGTTTCTGGCCTCATCAGACTGAGGAACAGGAAACAAACCGGAGATAACCACCCTGGACATCCTGCTTTTCAGACTTCTTCCTAGTTCTCCGAAGTCCTGCTGTAGTATGTTCCTCCTCTTCTTCCCAACATCATTTGTGCCGACATGTACCACCACGTTTGGCCCTACACCTTAGTCCTTGAGGATTTCCTGCACTCTGTCTGTGATGTCTTTAACCCTGGCACCAGGAAGGCAACACACCATCCTTAAGTCCCGCCTGCTGCCACAAAACCCCGTCAGTTCCTCTCACTGTGGAGTCCCCGTATTACCACGGCTCTGTGCGATGTCCGACTCTTCCGCTCTACCTCCATGCCAACGTTTGATTGACAGACCTGGCCGCCTGGCGGACTGACAGTGTCATCTGTCTCTACTGTTTCCAAAAGATTCAACTTTTTCCTGACAGGTACTTTCCCCGGAGTCTCTTGCACCTGTCTCCTCTCTGCCTTCCTCATCGTCTGCTCTCTTCTGCTCTCTTCTGGTATGGTCGGTATAATAACCTCACTGAAGGTCTTGCCCAGAAAGATCTCGTTCTCTCGGATGAGCCTAAGGTCCTCGAGTTCTTTCATCAGTGCTGCAACATGCTCGGTCAGTAGCTGAACGTGCACACACTTTCCACACTTATAGGAGCCAGACACACCAGAGTCGTTGACCTCCCACATCAAGCACGTAACACACTGAACCAGCTGGGCAGTCATGTCTTCACTCTCTTCAACTGTGGCGTAATCACTTCACTCAACCTCCTTGTCAAAGACTTCTGAGCAAAAGCCTCACTCTTCACTCCACAGGAACTTCCTTGGACCCTGTAGTGTCAGTGATGCAAGCCTTATGTAGTTTCAGAGCCAATGAATTCTCTGGATTCCCAATCATCTTCACCACATTGTATGTTTTCTCTTTTGGTCTGAGGCCTTATCACTCACACTGCCTTGTCCTCCCATGAGTATGTTTCATCTTCTTGGGGTTGCATTTCTGGTATTATCTTCCGACATATCCCCAGAAACTCCTGCCATTGCTGCTCCATGGTCCTTCCTGCTCAGCTCCCCTTCCAATTAACTCGGGCCAGCTCCTCCCGCATGTCTTTGTAGTTACATTGCTTAATTATAACCGCATTACATCTTGAAGAGAACATTAGATATAAACTGAAAAGAGGAGTTTTGAGAGATGGGCCACGACGAATAATTGATGGATTTCTTACCTAGATGCAAAGGGAGAACGAGAGAGAGGATATAGATATGGAGATGTGGAAAATGAGAAAACTACATTATCGAAAGAAGTGGATGTATATCCCTCAATGTTTTGGCAATTCCTGTGTGCTGTAGTCCTTTGTACAGTGCACGTACAACAGAACAATATGTTCAAATGCTGGGTCTGATGCCAGAACTTTTCTTTCCAATAATATGACAGACATTAACTTTGGAAAGAACCCAGCAGGCCAATGTATTGAATTCCCGGTAGAAAGGGGATTAACTAAAATAAGTTGGGACACGAGAAGTAAGAATTGATAACACACATCTTGATAAGAATGAGACGAGAGTTGGGAATATCAGAAAAGGGGGAACGTTGAGAGAAAGGGAAGGTATCACTTCAGATGAGGATCAAATAATGTTTTAATGCTTTATAAATTTTATACATCATGTGCATCATTTTTCGTTAACTGTATCTCCGTTGTTCATTCAGAATGTGTTGTACACGTATGAAAAATTTTATTTATCGGAACACACACTGATTAAACAGTGTATATAAAATCAGTTTTCCTCCATTTCAAACTGTCCTGTTGTTGTGCTAGTAGGACATATGAACACCAACTGACCATCAAAAGACATGACCCACTATCACAAAGAAGGACACCACATTGACTGTGACAACACACACTTCCTAGGACAAAGCAACGCACGAAACTTCTGAGAGGCATGACATTCTAACCAGAAGTACATCAATAAACACATCAATTTAGATCCTATCTACCTTCCCTTGAAAAAAACTGGAAATAACATCATACACCTTAAGAAACCAAGACCTATAAATAGAAAGACAGGACATACCAACAGTGCGTCACCAGAGACTCTCCCTGATGATGTTACTTAGTCATGGTGACGAAACATCTGAAAACAAACCTTCAAGCTCAGCGAGCTCACTTACATACTTATAAATGGTTATTTTTCTCTTAATAGTGGAATTTGGGACTTCTCTGTCATTCATCTTTTAACAGATTACGTGACGAGGTGAGCTTTTCTGGGTGGGTGGTTTTAATTAACAGAGGGGTTAGACATCGACATCATAACGGTTTGAGGGCTTGCCGTATGGGATTTGAACAGATTTGGGGTACAAAAGGTCCCAGCAGATTCCATCACTTGGCAGTTAGTGACCTAGATCTTCAAATAAAACAGGTGAGAAAATTCATTTAATTTTGTTTCCTTGTAATTAGTTAAATTAAAAGAAATGGATTTTAACATTACTAAAGAGGTTCTGAGGTTTGAAGACGATTCACAAGTTTGCCAACAATGTTTAGAAAGACATAGGAAGGGCATACTTTTAGAATTAACATGCAGATTAGAATTGGGTTTCACCAGGGACAAAAGGAAAGCTATCACCATAATGGAGTTGGTCAAGCACTTTGGTGTATCAGAGAAGCAGGAAACTGCAGTCGAGTTGGAAAAAAAACTTAAATTGCAAGTGGGGTAACTGGAGTTAGAAGATAAAGAGAGACAGAAAGAGAGAGAGAAGATAGAGAAAGAGAAAGAGAGAAAAAAGGAAGAGAGGGAGAATTTGAAATTCAGAAGTTTGGAATTAGATAAGAAAGTTAAATTAGCAGGATGAAGATGAAGGGAGAACGTCGGGATGTATACAACTAAGTTAATACGTTGCCATATTTCGGTGAGAAAAATGCCAAAACCTTTTTTATTTCATTTGCAAAATTGGCTCGGCAGATGGCGTGTCCAGTGAACCTGTGGGTAATGCTAGTTCAGACTAAGATGGTTGGCACAGCTTGAGAGGTATGTGTAGTTCTATCACATGAGGGAGCAAGAGATTACGCAGATGTCAAACGGGCTATTTTGAGTGCTTATGAATTGGTGATAGAAGAATATAGACAGCGGTTCAGAAATATAGAGACGGAACCAGGTCAGACTTATAATGAGTTTGAAAGAATTAATCACACTCATTTTGATAAATAGGTGCAGGCCTTAAAAATAGATAAGACCTGTGAGGCCCGATGTGAGATTATTCTGCTGGACGAGTTTAAAGACTCACTTCCAGAGATGGTAAGATTTCATGTGAATGAACAGGAAGTTCAAGAAGTGAGATGCACAGCAGAAATGGCAGTTAAGTATGCATTGGTGCATGAGATGATATTTAGCTTCTGGGAGGATTTTCATCTTGTGAGGGAGAGAAATTGGGAGAAGGGGAGATCCTACACTACAAAAGATAGAGTAAAGCACACTGGCAATAGTTTACCACAGGTGGAAAAAAGCCCAAAGTGTTTGAAACGAAGTGAAAGGCCTCAAGTCTCGCTATAACGTAGTGGAACACATAAAATTACAGTACTAATGGTTTCAGAAGGGCACTGGGAAAACTGTTTTCCCTGCAGGAAACTGGGAGACACAGTGCTGTGCGTTGAAGGAAGATACTTTGGGAAAAGATGTGGTAAAAGAGTTGAAGCCCAGTGGCATTAGTGAACCTGGTAAAGGAGACCCCAAGTGGAGCGGAGGAGCTGCAGGAGAGTGTACAGCCTAGGCAGGGGCTGTGTATGGAGTCAGTGCCTGATCTCTATAAAGAATTTGCCTCTGCAAGTAAACCCACGAAGAAATAATGGGGTTTGGGAGAGGACAAGAAGTTATAATTTTGCAAGAAATGGGATCTGTTCAGTTTCTAATAGTTGAGAAGTGAGGAGCTGGAAAGGCACAACAGATCAGGCAGCATCCGAAGAGAAGGACAATTCACGTATCAGGCATAATCTCAGGCATAAATCAGGAATATGGCGGGGGGACAAGGGGGCTGAAAGATAAATAGGAGGGTAGGAGCAGGGCCGATGGCAGGGTCACTGGGAGGGTGACAGGAAGATGTAGGTGGGAGTGTTAGTGATATGTCAGAGGGGAGGGTGGAGTGTATAGATGGGAAGGAAGATGAACAGTTAGAACAGCTCAAGAGGGCAGTGTTAATTTGAACGGTTGGATCTGGGATGAGGTTGGGGGCGGGGCGATTTGGAAATTGTGAAGTCAACGTTGATGCTGTATAGTTTGACGGTTTCAGCTGTCCTACCACCTATCCCCTTCACCCTCCTCTCCAAGCTATCATCATCAGACCCCACCTATATCAACCCATCGCCTTCTAAGCTACCTTCCACCCAACTCCACCCCCAACCTTCTATTTAATTCTCAGCCCCTTCCCCCTTCCTTGCCTCCCACTTTCCTGATGAAGGACTTATGCCTGAAACGTCAACTCTCCTGCCCCTCGGAAGTTGCCTGACCTGCTGTGCTTTTCCAGCCCCACACTTTTCAACTCTGATCTCCAGCATCTGCAGTCCTCACTTTCCCTCCGCCTCTAATAGTAAGAGATGGAAGTATTTTCACTCTTTCTGACATGTCATTCAACAGCCTGATAATTTGTGAAATGGGGACAGAAATTAAGCATTTCCTTGTGTAACATTAGGTGGAGTGCCAAATCAAGATTGGGGAAGTAACAGTGAGAGTGACTGAGAGAGTGTCAGTTTCAGGAATACAGTTTGTTCTTGGGATTGACTTAGCAGGATCCAAGGTGGGAGAAGTGGTGGAGAAGCAAGAGTAAGACCAGGGAACTGGGGAATTAAAATAAAAATACCCAGGATTTTTCCAGACTATCAAGTAACAAGATCCCACTGTCATACGTTACAACAGGAAGGAAAACCGAAAGAAAAAGCCAAAGGAGTTGATGCATGGAAGACTCAGGCTAAAGCATTTCTAGTGGCTGGAATGCACAAGGACATGGTTAATTTTTGTTGTACATGTCATACATTCCAAATAGTAGGTACGTCACGGGCAGTAATAAAACCAGCAGCTTTGTTGCCAATTCCTGTGTTCGAAGAACCTTTCACGTGGGTTATGATCAATTGTGGAGCTCTCCTTTCTAAAATAAAAGTGGAAACCAATATCTGCTGATCATAATGGATGTGTCTACCCGATTTCCATGGATAATTCCATTATGGGGTGTTAAGGCAAAAAGGGAGGTAGAGAAGTTGGTAGGTACCTTTACTCACTGTGGACTACGCAGTGCGATTCAGTCAGACCAAGGATCTCATTTTACCAATCATTTGTTAAAGGACGTCATGGATAGCTTCGGCACACAGCAGTTTAAATCAAGTGCATCGCATCCCGAATCCCAGAGGGCCTTGGAAAGTTGGCATTAGACATTGAAGACAATGTAAACAGCGTACTGTCAGAATTACCCGAATGATTGGAATAAAGGTATCTCATTATATTGTTTGTCATTAGAGATGGCGCAAATAAATCTACTCACTTTCCATCTTTTGAGTTAATATTCGTACATGTACTGAGAGGTCATTTGAAATTAATTAAATATAAATAGACAGGACCAAAGTCATACTTGGATTACGTATCTGAGGTGAGGAAGAAATTAGATGGAGTAGGTGAGTTAGCTAAACAGCACCTGAAGTGGGCACAGGAGAGAGTGAAGCAGGTGGCAGATTAAAAACTCTGAAACTTTGCCGATTTCCCGTGGGGATGACTTATTAGTATTGCCACCAGTGGTAGGAAATCCCTTGAAAGTCAGGTTTAGTGGCCCCTTTCAAATTAAAAAAAATGTTGAGTCAGTTAAACTATTTGGTGAAGATACCGGATATGACAAAAAAATGTTAGGGAATGTCATGTGAATGAATAATGCTCCAGAAACATTGAAGACTGAGGAACAGAGTTGTGGCCAAATGAACAAATTGTGCAGTTTATCTGTATGATGTAGTGATCTTTAGCAAGTGATTGAAAGCTCACATATTACAGTTGGCAGAGCATGTTGAACGATTACAAGAAGCAAACTTGGGAATAAACTAAAAGAAAACAGAATTCTCGAAAGCAGAGGGGACGTTCCTGGGACATTACATTGGACATGGAAGGTTGACCCCATGGAACACAAAGACGAAGGGCTTTGAGGAATTTCCACGACCATCCTCGAAGAAAGAGGGGCTTCGATCTTTGGAACTGAGTGGATTCTATCGGAAGTTTGTTCCAAACTTCAACAGCATATTGGCACCACTGGTGGATTTACTGAAGAAGATCACAGAATTGTGGTGGACAGAACAATGCCAGGAGGCATTCGAGAATTTTAAAGCAGGATTAATCACCACACCAGTTTTAGCTGCACCAAATATTTTGAAACCCTTTGAAATTATGTTAGATGCTCGGGATATAGGGGTCGGAGATGTATTGATGCAGAAAGATGATGATGGAATTGAATGGCCAATTGGCTACTTGTTGAAAAAACCTCAATATTCACCAGAAAAAAATACAAAATCTCCATTATTGAACGAGAAGGATGAAGTTTCACACTGCCCTGACAATATTTTAATGTGTATATGACAAAAAAAGTCAGAGATGATTGTGGATAACGACAAATCTCTCGCATTGAATCCTATCTTACCGACTTTAAATATATTAAATGTACATGCTGTGGGTCGTAAAATGTGATAGCAGATGTGTTATCGCAGACTTAAAGGAAAATGTTTAGATAAGATTTGACTTATTGCAGTGTTATATTTTTGTGCATAATTAATATGAATGGTGTAACTGCGATTCATACTTTTGTAATTCATAATAATGGGATTAAGAATTAGAGGAAAAGAAATGAAGCCATCTTTTCATTCTGCTGGTCCATGTTTTTTTTTTCTGAAGAGGGGAGATGTTATGAAGCCGAAAGCATGTCCGATCACTTCAAGACAGAACGGGTTTTGCTGAATAGAAAGTACAGCCACAGATGCCTGCTAAAGATCAGACTGTTCCATATGTCACACTTAACTGGGAAATGGGTACCTGAGTTTTGGTTGCTGTTTTGACAACAATTCAAATGCAACCAAAGTGTTTAAATAACGCTCAGGATACAAGAAGCCAACGGAATTTGAATATTATTGTTTGGACACCTGGAAAGAAATCAAATTGTGAGAATTATTGTATCATGGGAAGTATATAAATTCAGCGTTTTGAACATTAGAGGGAGAGCCACTGCCATCCAACAGCAGAGTAACTGCTGTAGAGCAGGAGTGCTAACTGGCCATCTCAAACATTTTCTATCAATGATACATGTCCATTTAAAACCTACTTGCAATAAAAAAAATGATCCAGGGAGATCAGCAGCTGGAAGAGTGAACACAGCGGGGAAGATGGATTCTGTGTGCGTTTGAGATTGTAATGTTTAATATGTGGGTAATTCGACGAGCATATTTATACAGAGTTGGAGTGAGATGGTAAGTAGCGAAGAAAAGAGGGGCTTGCATTTGTGAATAGCTCTTGTTTAGTTTTCACTATTAAAGTTAAGAAACTAACTTGTTATTTTTTGTTTAAATAGTGAAATGTAGGAGATCTGTGTCGCTCATATTTTAACAGTTTACGAGGTGAGGCGAGCTTTTCTGGGTGCTTGATTTTAATTAATAGAGGGGTTCCACTCCACCTTGTAAATGTCCATGCACACTCACACCATTTCCCTGCAGCTGGCCCTTATCCTTCCAGTCCTTTCCTATCCACATGTTTATCCAAATGCGTTTGAAATGTTGTTAATGTACCCCCCACCAACCACATCTGCTGGCAGCTCATCCACGTACCATCCTCTGTATAAAGAAGTGGCCCCTCGGGTTCCCTTTTATTCCTTCCCCTTTAACCTTAAACTGATCCCATCCAGTCGTTGATTCTCTACACCTTGGAAAAAGGCTGAGAGCATTAACCCTATCCATACCCCTCGTGATCTTATACAGCTCTAGAAGGACTCCCTCAGTCTCCTACACGCTAAAGAAAATGTCCTAGCTTGTCCAAACTCTCCCTATAACTCAGACCATTGGGTCCTGGCAAAGTCTTTCTAAATTTCTTCTGCACTCATTCTAATGTAATAACATGCTCCCTATAACAACGTGACAAAACTGAACACATTACTCCAAGTGCGGCCTTTCCAAAGTCCTGGGTAACTGCAAAATAAATTCCCAACTTCTATACTTAATATCCTGCCTGATGAAGGCCAATGTGCCAAAAGCCTTCTTCAGTGCCCTGTCTACCTTTGACTGCACTCAAAGAGAACTGTGTAGACCTGAACACCAAGGTCTCTCTACCCACTACAACCCTTAAGACCTTTCCATTCACCATGAAACTCCTACCTTGATTTGTGTTTCCAAAATGCAAGACCTCACACTTCTGTATTAAATTCCATTTGTCATTTCTCGGCCCATTTCCCCACCTGATTAAGGGTCTGCTGCAATTTCTGATAAACTTGTTCACTGATCATGCTCCCAATTACTTTAGAGTCATCTGTAAACTTACTAATCATGCCTTGTACATTCTCAACCAAATCATAGATAACAAACAGCAATGGACCAAGCCTCCGGTCTGACAAACATCCTTCCACTAAACCCTCTGCTTCTTATCATCAACCCAACTGTGTGTCCAATTGGTCAGTCCCCCCAGCATTCCACGTACGGAAACTTCCTGACCAGCCTGCCATGTGGAAACTTATCAAAGTCTTACTGAAATCCATAGAGGCCACGCCTGCCGCTCTGCCCTCGTCAACTTTCTTGGTCTCTTCATTAAAGAACTCTAACAAATTTGGGAAGCATGATCGCCCACTCACAAGTCTATGCTGACTGCTCTAAATCAAACCCTGTGTCAGTAATGGGTGCAGTCAATGGTATGTTGTCCTTCACTGTAAGATGATTCGGGTACATAAGTAAAGCCATTTTCCTGCTGTTGTAAAGCCTTGCTGAGAGAGCATTTGAGGCACTCTGTACAGATTTGATCTCCTTTATAAGGAATGATCTCCTTACCACAGACACGGATGATGGTAACATGAGATGAGAGTGAAGACACTGAGTGTTTAATCTGTAGAGCTGTGAGAGATGAAGAAATGGTGATGCTGAAACAAGAGGAGTGGCAGTGATCACTTATTTCCAAAAGAGACATTGATAGGGTGAGAAATACCATACTTTACACAGGATTAATTGGTTTGATTTATTGTCACGTGTACCTCAGTACAGGGAAACACTTTATATATGAGCAGTGGAGGCAGGTCATAGGAAGCATGGCTATACAGATCATAGAGAGAAAATAAACTTGTACAGAGAAATTCATACAGGTTTCACTGAACAGGACATGAACTAGACAAGATCAACATGAATAATATCATCATTATTTGAACTTAGAGAGTCCATGCATCAGTCTATCATGACTTTCCTAATAGTTTATATGCCTAGATGAACTCTCCCCATGTTTTGTGCAGTCGGCGTGTGAACCCGTACTGAACCTCAGGTTGCCCACAAACCCCAAAGGCAGCCACAATACCTTCCATCTGAAACAGGTAGCCATTCCCACCAGCTTCCGCCCTACATAGAGAACACCAGGCTGTCTTCTTGGAGATGAAAGATGCCTTCTTGAGATTTCACACAAGACATATGGCTTCCCTGCTCACCACTAGAAAACCACGTTAAAGTCCCATGTGTGTATCATGAGCCAGGAGGAACAACGTGGAGCAGTCTGTCTGTGCAGCCTCTGCCCCACTTGTTCATCACGTAAGAGCATCTATTAGGAGACAGCGAGGACTGCCAATGCTGGAGATTGGTGTAGAAAATAGATTGCTGGAAAAACACAGCAGGTCAGGCAGCATCCGAGGAGCGGGAGAATTGATGTTTCGGGCATAAGCCATTCATCAGGAATCAGCATCAATTATCTCATTCTGTCCCTGTGTAAGTGCGTTGAGGGGGAATGGACTCTTCCTGTACCTTTATAAGTGGCTCAAGGGGATGAATGGCGTCATCCTATTGCTGTGTCAGTGACTCAACGGACTGACTGGTTTCTTCCTCATCCGATTGGACAGGGCCAAGGGCCTAACTGGGATACCCCTGGTTCCTGTTTGACAGCTCGATGTACTGCCAAGTGTGATGATGCTGCAGCTTTAAGAGGTTATTTTGTCCTGGTTTCTGTTAAGAGAGAGATTGAGCGATAGTTACCAAGCTGGCTAGTTAAGACCACTGGAGTAAACAGCGAGGGAGGCCTTTGTGTTGTTTTAATGCAGCCTGAATGGGTGTGGCCAACTCTCACAGTTTAGGGTCTATGGGTTTTGGTTTCTCAGCAACATCAGAAACTAATGGGGTCAACACAGAGTTGGAAGCTTCAGCGGATGTCTCCTGGCTGCTACTC
The DNA here is from genome assembly GCF_037043375.1 of Chiloscyllium plagiosum. NCBI lineage: Eukaryota > Metazoa > Chordata > Chondrichthyes > Orectolobiformes > Hemiscylliidae > Chiloscyllium > Chiloscyllium plagiosum. The sequence goes on along the minus strand of NW_028270180.1, from coordinate 64,648,522 downwards.
TGTCTGAATTTTCTCTTGATGCTGTTTTTAATTCCTGGATTGGAGAAATATTTGTGCCAATCTGTTTCTGAATGTTCCTTTTTGCCAGGGTCTGTGTTTATGGGAGTTTCCTATATTGGAACAGTTCATTAGGAATAGGTCCACGATCTATTATTCTGTTAACTTGGCCAATAGAATTAAGTTATTCTAAATTCCCCTTTCTTTGTTTTCATTTTATCTTCCATGTTTAAATAAATGGTGTTTTGCTTCTCACCAAATAGTTTGACCATTCACATTGCATCTGGAACAGACAGTTTACATTTCATTTAAAATATGAAAATATTAGAGTCTAGGTTACCGCCCTCAAATATTTTTGAGGGGCTCTGGCGTGGTCCATCACACTATACTCCCTCTCTTCCTGAGTAATAGGTTGGAGGCACTGAATGGGCTGTCACTGTTCTTCTCCAATTGTGTCAATGGGCTCAATGGCTTCCTCATATTCCTGTGAAACCAGCGTGAGCTGCTGAATGAACTATTGTTTTAATGTGGCAATGTGCAGTCTCAGGCAGTGCATTTACATGAATGTTACAGACACTTTAACAGAATAAACCTGAGTGGTGTCTGGGTCTTGCTGCACATGGACAGAGACCAGTTCAGGAGCTGAGTGGGCACAAAATGTTCTGAACATTGTGGAATCTTCAGTGACCATCCCCACTTCTGATCTTATGGTGGGGAGGGTGGGGGCGGGAAGACATTGATGAAGCAGCTGAAGATGTTTGTGAAGAGGAAGCTACCCTGAGGATCTCGCACAGAGGTGACCCAGGACTGAGATGATGAACATCTTCCTTTGTGCCATGTTTGACTCCAAACAATGGAGAGGTTACTCTGATTCCAATCAAGTCCAGTTTTGTTCAGCTCCTTGATGCCAACAGAAGGCAACCAATGCCTTGATATCAGGGCCAGTCATTTTTACCTGAACCGTTGTGTCAGCCTCTTTTGTTCATATCAAGAGGCCATGGTATAGGAGCAGCAAGTGTTTTCTTCAAACAGCAAGTGTTGAAGGTCAGGATTTCTGTTCTCAAGAGTGTTCGGGGAGCTAGGTGACTGAAAGTATTTGAAGAGGAGGTAGATGGATACTGACCTGTCAGAGAGGTGAGGGCTATGAAGAATTAGGTACGGAAGAGGATTTGAGACCAAGAGCAGATCAGTCATGATCTTAGTGAAGGGCAAGAAAATGCGTTGCTGGAAAAGCGCAGCAGGTCAGGCAGCATCCAGGGAACAGGAGATTCGACGTTTCGGGCATAAGCCCTTCTTCAGGAATCTGAAGCCGAAGCCCTTCTTCGGCTTATGCCCGAAACGTCGATTCTTCTGTTCCCTGGATGCTGCCTGACCTGCTGCGCTTTTCCAGCAACACATTTTCAGCTCTGATCTCCAGCATCTGCAGACCTCACTTTCTCCCTTAGTGAAGGGCAAGGCAGGCTTGGGGAGTGAACGACCTGCCCCTGTTTCTGATGTTCTCCCATTCTGTTATTGGAAGGTTAGAGGGTGTTATTGACAATAATGTGCAATTGCTGAACATTGCAGTCAGGAAGCCAGAGGATTTTGTGAGACATCTCTGGGTGAGGTATGGGGGCTATATTCACAGTGAATCTGGGTCTATACATGATCAACAAATGAAACACAAGTTTCAGAGACCGGAAGCTCAGTAAAGAGAGAGACGGGCCTCTTTCACACCCCACCTAGATTCTTCAATTACATTTCCCAAATCACTTCAAAGCATGTGACAGCCTTGAAGGGCTGAATGGTCTCCTCCATTTCTGTGCATCAGGTTATAGATGAAAGTAGCCTCCAACTGTACCTGTCTAGCAGATTTGAGGGCCTGAATGGAACACAGAAACATGGGATTGAGGAGCAGGAGTGGGGCATTAGATACTTTGACCCTTCTCCACCAGGCACCGATATTGTGCCTGATCAAGTTGTGGTCACAGCCCCACTTTCCTGTCTGTGTCCAATTATCTGTGACTCACTTCCCTGTCAAATAATTAACTAACACAGCTTTCAGTCCATGTGAACATAGAGGCGCAATAAAAACTTCCAGTGAAGAGAATTCCCACTTGAATTTTTCGTCATTCCTCTTATAGAATCAGAGAGTCACGCAGAACAGAAACAGACCCGTTAGTCCAATCTGTTCACTCTGATCAGATATCAAATCTGATTTAATCCCATTTGCCAGCATTTGGCCAATATCCCTCCTGTGATTGTACCTGCTTGGACCACTTCCTCTGGCAGCAATTTCTGTACACACAAAACTCTCTGTCTGAAATATTTATCTTCCTGTCCCTTCTAAATCATTCGCACTCTCCCCTATCTTGGGATCAGAACGTGGCTATTCAGAATATCCATACATCTGATGTCACCACTCAACCTCTGACACTCCTGGGGGAACGATCTCAACCTAATCAACCTTTCCCCGACGCTCACACCTCCAGTCCTGGAACATCCACATAAACCTTTTTTGCAGACAACCAGTTGCACGCAGTATTCTTAAAGTGGCCTCACCAACATCCTGGGAGAGTTGGATTTGGCTGAATTCCCTTTGCTTTAGCCAGTGAGGAGATTCCAGTGAATTTTGGTTAGGGAATCATCTAAAAGGTAGCACGGTGCTTAGCACTGCTGCCTCACAGCACCAGAGACTCGGGTTCGATTCCAGCCTTAGGTGACTGTCAGTGTGGAGTTTGCACATTCTCCCCGTGTCTGTGTGAGCTTCTAATGGGTGCTCCTCCAGTTTCCTACCACAGATGCAACATGCCCCCACAACTCCTATACTCAATGCTCTTACTGATGAAGGCAAATGTGTACTGCACCACTGTCTACCTACGACTCCACTTTCAAGGAACAAAGTACCTGCAGCCCTATGTCCCTTTCTTCCACAATACTCCCCAGGACCTTACCATCAAGTGTATAATTTCTGCCCTGATTTGCCTTCCCAAAATACAAAACCTCGCATTTATTTAAATTACATTTCATCTCTCACTCCTTGCCCCTTTGTACCATTTAATTGTGGTCTCGTTGTACTCTGAGATAATCTACTACACCACCTTTCTGATGTAATCTGGAAACTTACTAACTATGGCGCCAATGTTCACATCCAAATCCTTGATATAAATGATGACATTCAGTGAACTCAGTCCTGATTCTTACAGCACACTGCTGCTCACAGGCTTCCAATCAGAAAATTACCCTCTTCCTTCAAGCCAATTACGACTCGCTTCCCCTGTATCCCAAATGACCGAACCTTACTCATCTGTCTACCAATCGGAATGTTATGAACACCTTGCTGAGGTTCACATAGACAATATTTACCAAACTGCCTTCATCAATCTTCTTTGTCACCTCTTCATAAAACTCAACCAAAATAATGAGACATGATTTCCCATGCAGAAAGACAGGTTGACTATCCTGATCAGCCCTTGCCTTCCCAAATGTATGTCAATCCTGGCCCTCAGAATCCCCTCCAACAACTTACCCACCACTGACATCAGGCGAATTGGTCTATAGTTCCCCGGCTTTTTGGGTCTCTGTTTCCTTTTCTAGTCCCACTGCTCCACTGCTCACAACAAATGTTAGAGTAACCAGGTCGGTGATATGACCGATGATATCGGTCTGAGACTGGGTCAGGGACAGTTTTAGGAACAAGTCAGGGTAGTTTCTTTGACACATTTATGATCCACAGCAATGTTACTCAAACTATGATGGAAAGATGAATGGAAAAGTGATCGGGTATTGCAAATATATCATCGATAGTTCCATGATTAAAACACACACACACACACACACACACACACACATACACACACAGACACACACACACACACACACAGACACACACACACACACACACACACACAAACCGGTTAACAAAATCTCTGCAATTTTAATTTGAAAGACCTTTGTCCAAATATTAGCGTAACTCATGACAAAAGTAAAAATTCAGATTGTCCAAAATTTTATTCTGCTTCTGAAAATATTCTCCCCACACACAGGCTGCTGACAGTGGGATTTCATCCTGAGAGAGTTGGATTTGGCTTAATTCCCTTTGCTTTAGTCGGTGAGTAGATTCTAATGAATTCTGGTCAGGGATCACCCAAAGGGTGGCACGGTGGTTAGCACTGCTGCCTCAAAGCACCAGGGACTAGGGGTCGATTCCAGCCTTGGGTGACCGTCTGTGTGGAGTTTGCACATTCTCCCTGTATCTGTGTGAGCTTTTCATGGGTGTTCCATATTCCTACCACAGCTCAAACTGTGGAGGTTAGGTGGATTGGTCATGCGAAATTGTCTGTAGTCAGGGATTTCTAGGTTAGCTGCATTAGTCAGGGGTAAATGTAGGGGAAAGGGTTGGGAAGGTTGGTATGGACTTGTTGGGCCGAAGGGCCTGCAGGGATTCTATAAAAATAAGAATGGTCACAATGACTGTAGAGCTTTATTTTTAGCTTGCACGCATTGCTGTGATGAGGAACAATGAAGGAGAGAGACTGCAATAGGCCATTCCTTCTCAGGCAGATTACATTTTCTCTCTCTCTGAGCTGAATCATACAGTAATGTCATCCTCTCCCAAACTGGACCATGTGAGGTCTCCTTGTACATTGTCCAAACTATGCCTCCATCACATTCCCTGTTCCATGTAGGTGCAACATTTCTGCCATTATGCACAAAGTCATACCCTGAGCAGAACTATGTTTACATGGCCCTGCGCCATTAAAAATAAAATGTTTAATTTATTCAGAATACCTGTGTTAAAATGAATGCAGTTTTTAAAGAAACACAGAAATTGCTGTAAAGGCTCGGCAAGTCTGTCAGCATCCAGATGCCTTTTAGATGCTGTATTTGTACCAGCCTCCAGCACTTCCTCTGGCAGCTCATTCCATACACACACCACCCTCTGTGTGAAATGGTGCCCTTTAGGCCTCTTCATAACCTTTCCTGTCTCACTTTCCACCAATGCCCTCTAGTTTTGGACACCTCGAACCGGGGGGAAACCCTGACTACTCACTCTATCCATGACCATTCTGATTTTATAAACCGCTACTGCTGCGAAATGTGACTCCAGTCAGCACAAATAGCTGCAGTTTCAGTCATCCTGCGCCTAAATTCTGACATTCAATACTGACACCTCTTCCTTCTCCATCAAGTCACAATTCTAAATGCATTTTAATCAGTTTGTTCAGATATATCCTGAGACACTTCTCTGGGATTTATACCTAGACCTTTGTGCCCGGAAGTAGGGGCACTGGCATCACTCAGCAATACCCACAAAGCTGTAACATTATTCTCCTGTGTGTTTGTTCATCAGCCTGTTCTGACATGCTGTGACATACCTCTGCAACAGGCAGGACTTGAATCCAGTCCTTCTAGTCCAGAGCTAGGAACACTACCACACAAGTTCAGGAATTGGTATCAAATCCAGAGTTCTGGTTCAGAGGCAGGGACACTACCCACTACACTACCATACCCAGATTTTGGGTCATATTTGAGTGCCCGCTTTCAGCTCGCTGTGGATTTATTATAATCAGGTTACCATTACTGAACTACATAAAACACTTTGTATTGTTAAACAAATGCAAGATATTTGTCACAACTGAAGGATATTGAGTGTACGTGCTGTGCCATCGAAATTAACTGTGAACAACTTTAATCGCTATTATCTGTAGTCTGCAATATTAGGGAAAGAAATCCTGCAGACACAATCTGCCCAACGAAGGGTCTCAAATGGATATTTAATACTGAACACCAGAGATCAATGAAGAGCTTAATTTCTGGTCCCACAACACCGATCAGTATTACCCACCTCTAACGTGCGACTGCCCTCTTCCTAAAACCATGAAATGATATCAGGCCGGTGATGACTGTCCAGCCTCTCCTTCCCACCTACTGTGTCTGCAATCTGTCCCTCCTCCCCCTAATCACACAAGGCAAATCAAGCTCAGGGTCTTTGTGAAAATCAAGGCCGGAGTGTGCAGGCCTCCTGGAGAGGGATGGGTATTTTAAAATTGAAGGGGGAGGGTGAGGTGGCAGTAATATCACACATTGGGCTGAGGGCTGGCTGATGGAGTTTAGTTTGGATTAATGTGAGGTATGGGATTTGGTAAATCTAAGAAGAGTTGGACCTATAAATTAAAAGTAGGATCTTTGGCAGTGTTGTAATACAGACACCTAGGCCGTCAGGTTTAATTCTTTAAAATTTGAATCTCATATAGGTAGTGTGGTTAAGAAGGTGCTTAACACACTTGGCTCCATAGGTCAGACCTTTGAGTATTGGAATTGTGGCATTATTTTGAGGTTGTATTGGACATTGGTAAGGCCCCTTGTGGAATACTGTGTCTAGTCTGGTCATCCTGCCCGCTAATTCCATCGGCACACCATCCTCTGGGTGAAGAAGCTGCCCCTTAGGTCATTTTTAAATGCTCCCCTCTCACCTTAAGCCTATGTCCTCTAGTATTGTGCTCCCGCACCCTTAGAAAATACCTTCGCGATTCACTTGGATATTATTGACCTTGATATTATTAAGCTGGAGAGGGTTCAGTAGAGCTTAACCTGGATGTTGCTGAGAAAGGAGAGATTGAGCTAGACGGAGAGATTGGGTAGGCTGGGACGTTTTTCACTGGAGCGGATGAGATTAAGGAGTAATTTTACTGAGGTTTATAAAATAATGAGGGGTACAGATAAGTTGAAGGGCTGATGTCATTTCCCTAGAGTTGGGAATTCAAAACTGAGGGATATTTTAAGGTGCGAGGAAAAAGATTTCCAAAAGTCATGAGAGGTAATTATTTTAGACAGAATCTGGCTTGTGTGTGGAATGAACTTCCAGAGGAAGTGGCGAAAGCAGGGACAGTTATAATGTTTAAAGGATATTTAGAACAGTCCATTTCTAAGACATCAGTTTGGATGGTGCTGTGAGCAGCTGCCCCCTCCCTCCCCCTCTCTGAATGTATCTCTGTTGGTTTTCACCCTCTGCCAATACCTGTGCAGTAGCGTGTGGAGGCCAGCAGAGGGTGGCATTGTAACACTTTAAACACCACAGAGACAGCCAGACCTGTCCCACACAGAGACACACAGATACACACACGGGAATGGTGAGGACACGGCGGGAAGCTCATCGGGTAACTTAAACTACACATAAAGAAATGCTCAATTTGCCTTGTAAGCTGTTAAAATATGAGTGACAGATCTGCCAAATTCCACTGTTTAAAGAAAAGCATCAATTTATTTTTTCACTCTGAAATTGAACATTTTACATCAACTGTTCACAACTCTGAGACCCCCTTTCTCTTAACTGCTTATTACCCGACTCCAGCTCTATCGCAATATACTGTGCCTGGGTCTGCCATCCTGTCATATCTCAGGTGCTTGTAAGCTCTCAGTTCAGAACAGCATTCACGCTCGCTGAAAGGTACAGGACACACTTTCAACTTCATCCCATTATACCCTGATGAATATCGATAAGTGGGACCGATCTGGATTTCTCTTGTTCTGTGGATTGTGAATATTTCATCTACCCTGTCTCGTATGGGTCAGGACTTTTGTAGCTCCATTGACAGCATGTCATTATTCGACTCTGCCCGAATAATGGGACTATAGCAGTATTTCACTTGCTCACACTCGTGAGTATGGGGCAGGATTTCAGTTGTTTCGTGGGGACTGTGACGCTATAACAATCTCAGTGTTTGTAGATGGCACCGAACCTGGAAGAACTCTGAAGTCTATGGAGGAGAGTGTGGAACTCTAACAGGACAGTGACACGTTGGTGTAGTGTTCAGGTGTAAGGCAGATGGGGATCAGTGCAGAGCAGTGTGAGGTGATACACTTTGGTAGGAAAGATAACGAAAGACAGTTTAAAACAGGCTGTGCCATTATAAAGGGGCTGCAGGAACAGAGAGTCCTGGGTGTATATGAGCACAGATTGTTGAAGATGTCAGGACAGGTGGGGAGAGCAGTTACCATCACAGATTAGTTTCAGTATCTGAGCTGTTTACAGGAGGAGGTGTAGGAGGGAGCCTCCGTGCTCCCTTCCTGGGAGGTGGTGGTGACGATGTGTTGTGAGCCCACCCTCCTGCCCACCGAGACCGTGGGGATTCCATTTGTACCAGCTCAACACAAAAGGGAGATGGCATCAGGGCCACAGTTTCTAAGTTGTGCCGGGGGGAAACGGAGCTGCCAGTGGGTTTAAAGTGAGAATTGCCCTTCACTGAACATAGCTCCTTACTCGGTCGGTGGGACGTGGATGTTTCAGCATCTCCACACGAGGCATCCCGGTCCTCTCCGGCTCCTACCACGGTCCTCCCCACATGGCGAGGGGAGGGGGGGGTGAGGGAATGGATATCGGGCACTCCACCACTCAGCTTGGCCCTTCCTGTGATATTCACGGCTGTTTCTCTTGGAATGGAGGAAGGGAGGGAGGGGGTGGGAGGCCCTGCTGTTAGTGCTGGTGTAGGTGGGGGTTGGGGGAGGTATGGTGGGGTGTCCGGAGGGAGTCAGTCCACAGTATTTTATCTATGCAGGGGGGAAAATTGGATGGAGACAGAGAGAGAGAGAGAAGGTGCTGCATGCAGCAGTGAGAGTGGTGGAGCAGGAACCTAGTTGGAGGGTTGGTGGCATAACAGGTATAAAGTGAGTGTGAGGGAGCAGAGAGAATACGGTCACCCTTTTCCTGATAGAGCAGAGAAGGTTATTGATGCTTGTCCTGCATTGCTGGACATTTCCTCAGACCGCAGATAGTGCACTGAGCTGGGTGGGGAGCTCAGACCATGCTCGGTGGGTCTGGTGGTGTGCCCCCCACTCGAGGAAGAGAATGGCCCCCTCTGTACTAGGCCCTCCGCCAGGAACTCCGTGTCCATGTCGACAAACCGTGGTGTAATAGCCCAATACCTGCCATGCTCGGAGTAAACTGTGCAGGGCAACTCCAAACGGAGAAAGGTCAATATGTGCCCATTGGCCTTTTAAAGATGGCACCAGCGCCAGGGATCAGAGAATATCCAGGGGCATCCGGGCGATGGTGAGTTACTGCGGCCATAATGGGTGGGAGAATCGGGCTGGTATTGAATGAGAGGTACACCATAGGGTGGGGTGGGCAGTTAATGAGGTGAGTACGATACGATAGCATCAGGAAACTAGCTCAGCCTCATGTGGACAATCCCTCTGTCACACTCAAGGAAAATCAAACAAAGATCAATTATTGTTAGAATCTGCCCAATGAGTCATAGATTCGGTTGAAACTAATTCCAGTTACAAAGATGCAGAACAAATGCTCATCTGACCTCACACCAATATCCCTTTTTCCCATCTTTCCTGGGAAGACAGGCTCATGTTACAGGATGTTATCGAAGTGTCTAATTTCAGCATTCTGAAACCTGGAAACACATCCTTCCATGACACTTTCTCTCAGTCTCCCCCTCTCTGTCTATACCCCAAACCCCTCCCATGTGGTGATATTTAAAGTGATTCGCCCGCCATCTCTCTCTGGCAGTGATGTTCACACCCATAGCACCCCCTTGTCAGGGCACGATGGAGAGATCGAGCTGGAAATGGATGGGAGCTACCCATCCCCTCACTTCCAGCATGGGCTGCAAGTTTCCCCACGCTGGGCAGTGATTTATCACAGTGTTACTGAGCAATGCACTGGGGTGAGGTACACAGCTTTACATGCTGGGAGGGTAACTGCTCCTGATTACAGATCAATGTACTGGGGTGGTGCACACAGTCCTACATATTGGGAGGGTAACTGCTCCTGGTTTACAGATTAATTCACGGGTGACCACTGCACAGATCACTGTGCTGGTCAGACTATCTGGTTGAGGTTTATAGATAATGCATTGCTGTGATCTGCATAGCTCACTGCCCTGGACAGATATATGGTCTGGGTTTATAGACCAATGCCCTGATCTGATCTGCGCAGTGTTCCACTCTGGACAGATTGCTGCGTTGTATTGACCAGTGCAATGGATGAATCTGGACAGATTGCTGGGTTGTACTGAGCAGGACACTGGCCTGGTCTGCACAGTGTTCCACGGTGAACAGATATCCCCTCTGGGTGTATGGTGTCTGGGCTGGTTCTGTGCGGTGGATTGAGAATGTGGTATATCTAACCCTTTCAGCTGATCTGGCAATGTCTTTAGTTCCCATTCCTGTGATTGGACCCTCAGTCTCTCATCCGATTAATGTTACAGTGTTCCCAGGGACAGTACATCATGTTGGTGGGGTGGGTAGGGGGAAAGGTGATGGACAGGTCAAGGGGTTCCCGGAACGTTCTGTCCCCGACATTCTATAACCGACATTCCGCGGAACGTTCTGTCCCCGACATTCTATAACTGACATTCCCCGGATCGTTCTGTCCCCAACATTCTATAACTGACATTCCCCGGAACGTTCTGTCCCCGACATTCTATAACTGACATTCCCCGGAACGTTCTGTCCCTGACATTCTATAACTGCCATTCCCCGGAACGTTCTGTCCCCGACATTCTATAACTGACATTCCCCGGAACATTCTGTCCCCAACATTCTATAACTGACATTCCCCAGAACGTTCTGTCCCCGACATTCTATAACTGACATTCCCCGGATCATTCTGTCCCCAACATTCTATAACTGACATTCCCCGGAACGTTCTGTCCCCGACATTCTATAACTGACATTCCCCGGAACGTTCTGTCCCCAACATTCTATAACTGACACTCCCCGGAACGTTCCGTCCCCGACATTCTATAACTGACATTCCCCGGAACGTTCTGTCCCTGACATTCTATAACTGCCATTCCCCGGAACTTTCTGTCCCCGACATTCTATAACTGACATTCCCCGGAACATTCTGTCCCCAACATTCTATAACTGACATTCCCCGGAACGTTCTGTCCCCGACATTCTATAACTGACATTCCCCGGATCATTCTGTCCCCAACATTCTATAACTGCCAGTCCCCGGAACGTTCTGTCCCCGACATTCTATAACTGACATTCCCCGGAACGTTCTGTCCCCGACATTCTATAACTGACATTCCCCGGAACGTTCTGTCCCTCACATTCTATAACTGACATTCCCCGGAACGCTCTGTCCCCGACATTCTATAACTGCCATTCCCCGGAACGTTCTGTCCCTGACATTCTATAACTGCCATTCCCCGGAACGTTCTGTCCCAACATTCTATAACTGACATTCCCCGGAACGTTCTGTCCCCGACATTCTATAACCGACATTCCCCGGAACGTTCTGTCCCCGACATTCTATAATTGACGTTCCCCGGAACGTTCTGTCCCTCACATTCTATAACTGACATTCCCCGGAACGCTCTGTCCCCAACATTCTATAACTGCCAGTCCCCGGAACGTTCTGTCCCTGACATTCTATAACTGCCATTCCCTGAAACGTTCTGTCCCAACATTCTATAACTGACATTCCCCGGAACGTTCTGTCCCTGACGTTGTTTGTGAATGGCCGGACGTCAGTGAATTGAACAAATGATAAGATCCCGAGGGAAGAGATCCCGTTCCAGGGAGAAGGAGACACTGTTCCGAAGGCCCCTCAGGCAGTTAAAGGGGTGAATATGTTTTCCCTGCGTTTACATTTCTCCACGACACAGGATCGACCACAATTTAGTTCAAAATACAGGAATTCACAAATTCCGTGTGTCTTCAGGAAACTGGGATAGAATCCTTCAGGACAGCAACGTTCCCACCCTCCGTATTAGGAACTGGGAAGGAGTGACCTGTGTCTGCTCTCGAGTGATCGAGTGTGTGGGAATGTTCTAGAAACCATCTGTCCTTATGGATGTGTGTCTGTGTGTTTGGGGAGGGAGGGTTTCCTGTGGTTTATGTCACATTTTTGTCAGTAATTCAGATCTTCCCATTTGTTATTCCAGCTCCAATTATTTTAATAAATCCCTGAATACAGGGACACGTTTGAAAATCTCACTGGGTCCCCGATCAAACGGGTCCCTTTGCCTCCAGGCTGATGGATAATGGGTTTATTTTCCTTCCTCACAGTTAACGTAGTGACCATCTATGTCCTGCTTTATAAAGATTGTGGATTGTCTCCATGTGTCAGACGTTACCTGGGGGCCATGGCAGCGGCGGATCTCCTGGGCATTATCCTCGACCTGATCCTGAGACACATTCCCATTGTTTATCAGGAACAGTTTTATTTCCTGATGGACTCCATCCCCGTGTGTAATATCCACGCCGTCCTGCTTTATGCAGCCACTGACTGCTCGGTCTGGTTCACCGTCACTTTCACCTTTGATCGGTTTGTGGCCATTTGTTGCCAGAAGCTGAAAAGTAAATATTGCAGTGAGAAGACGGCGGCTGTGGTTCTGGGAGCAGTGACTGTGCCGAGCTGTTTAAAGAACATTTTCTGGTATTTTATGCTCACGGCTCGGTATCGGCTGTGGAACGCCCCCTGGTTTTGTGATGTAACAGACGCTGTTGCAGTTTCCATTGTCTGGGTCACAATCGAGCTCCTCCACAACATTCTAACCCCGTGTGTCCCATTTCTCCTGAATCTGCTGCTCAATGTTCTCACCGTCAGACACATTGTAGTGACCAGCAGAGCCCGCAGGAGACTCCGCGCTCACACCAATGGGGACGCTCAGTCTGACACAGAAATGAGAAACCGAAAAAAATCCATCATTTTACTGTTTGTGATCTCGGCCAATTTCATCCTGTTATGGTCAACATTCATGCTGTATTCGATATGGAGACGGTTGTATGATTTTGGGTATCGGTCTGTGTATCTCGATTGGTTTGTGCAGGAATTGGGCTTCATGCTGCAGCTCCTCAGTTGCTGCACAAACACCGCGATTTATGCCGTGACCCAGACTAAGTTTAGGCAGCAGCTGAAGAATGTGCTGAAATATCCCTTCACCCAGATCCATCCATCCATCAAATTCCCGCATTAATCAATCCATCCGGGATTTTCTCATTTCAGTTCCGTGTTTCAGCGATGGAGCAGCCTGTCGCTGTGGTAACAGACTGAGGGTAGCGCTGGGTTGTCCATCCTTATCCCACAGGAGGGTTACAGGGACACATTTCAATGTTTCTCACAATTCAGGGGCCAGTGAGAAAAGGCACCATCCCACTGACTGTATCCATCACTTCCATTTGTAAACAATAAAAATATTGATTAAAGTGTGCCGAGCAGCAGAGTGAGCGATGTTGTTGTGTGTCTTTGTGTTGGAGAAGCTGAGCTGGAGAGAGACAGACTCAGCCCCAAGTCCTGGTCCTCAGGGAAGGGGAGGGCACCGGGCCCTGAGCTCAGGAGCTGGGTTTAACTCCCTCTGTCCTCCCCCACTCCAACCTGGCCTCACCATTTCCTCTCCCCCACTCTTCCTCCTCAATTCTCTCCCTCTCTCTCTCTTTCTGCACACTGTCTCTCTCTCTCTCACCTCCTCTCCCTTTCACTCTCTCTGGTCCCCTCTCAGACACCCCCCCCCAACCCCGGTTTCTCCACCTGCCTCCACTATTCTTTCTGCCTCACTCTCCCCCTCTCTCTCTCACACCCCAACATGAGTTTCTCCACCTGCCTCCATTCTTCTCTCTCCCCCTGACCCTCACTCTCTCTCTCCTGCCATCTCTGTCTCCCTCCCGCAACTCCGTCGAATGCGTGCGTGAGAGAGAGAATGAGTGTGCAAGAGAGAATGCGTGTGTGCGAGAGAGAGAATGCGTGCGTGAGAGAGCGAATGAGTGTGTGAGAGAGAATTAGTGTGCAAGAGAGCGAATGCGTGCGTGAGAGAGAGAGAATGAGTGTGTGAGAGAGAGAGGATTCGTGTATGCGAGAGAGAATGCATGTGTGAGAGAGAGAATGAGTGTGGGAGAGAGAGCGAATGCGTGCGTGAGAGAGAGAATGAGTGTGCAAGAGAGAATGCGTGCGTGGGAGAGAGAATGCGTGCGTGAGAGAGAATGCATGCGTGAGAGAGAGAATTAGTGTGCAAGAGAGCGAATGCGTGCGTGAGAGAGAGAGAATGAGTGTGTGAGAGAGAGAGGATTAGTGTGTGAGAGAGAGAGAATGCGTGTGTGCCAGAGAGAGAGAATGCGTGTGTGTGAGAGAGAGAGAATGAGTGAGAGAGAGAATGCGTGTGTGTGCGAGAATGCGTGAGAGAGAGAATGCGTGCGTGTGGGAGAGAGAATGCGTGCGAGAGAGAATCCGTGTGTGAGAGAGAGAATGCGCGTGTGTGAGAGAGAGAATGAGTGTGTGAGAGAGAGAATGAGTGTGCAAGAGAGAATGCGTGCGTGAGAGAGAGAATGCGTGCGTGAGAGAGAGAATGAGTGTGCAAGAGAGAATGCGTGCGTGAGAGAGAGAATGCGTGCGTGAGAGAGAGAATGAGTGTGAGAGAGAGAATGCATGCGTGAGAGAGAGAATTAGTGTGCAAGAGAGCGAATGCGTGCGTGAGAGAGAGAGAATGAGTGTGTGAGAGAGAGTGGATTAGTGTGTGCGAGAGAGAGAATGCGTGTGTGCGAGAGAGAGAATGCGTGTGTGTGAGAGAGAGAGAATGAGTGAGAGAGAGAATGCATGTGTGTGCGAGAATGCGTGAGAGAGAGAATGCGTGCGTGTGAGAGAGAGAATGCGTGCGAGAGAGAATGCGTGTGTGAGAGAGAGAATGCGTGTGTGTGAGAGAGAGAATGAGTGTGTGAGAGAGAGAATGCGTGCGTGAGAGAGAGAATGTGTGTGTGAGAGAGAGAATGTGTGTGTGAGAGAGAGAATGAATGTGGGAGAGAGAGAGCAAATGTGTGCGAGAGAGAGAGAATGAGTGTTCAAGAGAGAATGCGTGCGTGAGAGAGAGAATGAGGGTGCGAGAGAGAGAATGCGTGCGAGAGAGAGAATGTGTGCGTGAGAGAGTGAATTAGTGTGCAAGAGAGCGAATGCGTGCGTGAGAGAGAGAGAATGAGTGTGCGAGAGAGAGAATGTGTGCGAGAGAGAGAATGCGTGCATGGGAGAGAGAATGAGTGCGTGAGAGAGAGAATGAGTGTGGGAGAGAGAGAGCAAATGTGTGCGAGAGAGAGAGAATGAGTGTTCAAGAGAGAATGCGTGCGTGAGAGAGAGAATGCGTGCCTGAGAGAGAGAACGAGTGTGCGAGAGAGAGAATGCGTGCGAGAGAGAGAATGTGTGCGTGAGAGAGTGAACTAGTGTGCAAGAGAGCGAATGCGTGCGTGAGAGAGAGAGAATGAGTGTGCGAGAGAGAGAATGCGTGCATCAGAGAGAGAATGAGTGTGTGAGAGAGAGAATGTATGCGTGAGAGAGAGGATGCGTCTGTGAGAGAGAGAGGATTCGTGTGTGAGAGAGAAATAATGCGTGTGTGAGAGAGTAAGAATGCGTGTGTGCGAGAGGGCGTGCATGAGATAGTGTGTGCGCAAGAGAGAGAAAATGTGCGAATGTGAGTGAGAAAGAGAATGAGCGTGTGTGAGATATGATGTGCTCATGCATGAGAGTGTGTGTGAGTGCTAGAAAGAAAGTGTGAAAGTGAGAGAGGAAGTGTGTGTGTATGTGAAAGAGTGAGTGCATGCGAGTGTGTGTGTGCGCATGTGAGAGAGAGTGTGTGTACAAGTGAATGAGAGTGAGTGCGCACGTGAGAGAGAGGGCCTGTGTGAGAGACTTTGCAAGTGTGTGTGAGAGAGACAGTTTTGGAGAGAGAGAGAGTGAGTGTGTGAAAGTGAGCATATATGAGATGGTGAATGTGAGTGTGTGGGGGTTCGTGTGTCAGAAAGTGTGTATGAGAGTGTGTGTGTAAGGGTGTGTATAACTGAGAGAGTATGTGGAAGCGAGTGTGAGAGAGAGTGGAGAGAGAGAGAATGAATGAGTGAAAGTGTGTGTATGTCAGAGAGACAGAGAGACAGAGAGTGTGCGCGTGTGCATGTTTGTGTGTGAGTGTGAGAGAGAGATTGTGATAGTGCGTGTGAAAATGTTTGCAGTGTGTGAAAGGGCATGTGTGTGAGGGACTGAATGTGGTGTGTGAGGGTGTGTGTGCACACGTGTGAGAGTGTGAGGAAATGAGAGTGAGGGACAGTGTATGGTTTGTGGATCATTACTGGGACAGGGACATAAACACATGATTTATACACAGTTACATTATGGAGGGACAGCACTGACACGGAAACTGGGCACGCCGATGGAAACACACACACCCACCCACCCACCACCCACCCACACAGAGGCTTGGTCTCAGTCTCTCTCACACACACACAGAGGCTTGGTCTCACTCTCTCTCACACACACAGAGGCTTGGTCTCAGTCTCTCTCACACACACACAGAGGTATGGTCTATCTCTCTCTCTCACACACACACACACAAGGCATGGTCTCACTATCTTTCTCACACAGAGACATTTCTGTGACGATACTTGAGCTCAGACCCTCACTGACTCTCCCCCCCAGACTAAATCTGTGCACAGTGCCATGTCCTGTGTTGGGGTGTGTCTGTGCCTGTATGTATGTGTGTATGTCGGTCTGTCTCTGTATGTGTGTGTGGGTCTGTCTCTGTGTGTGTGTGTGTCTGTCTGTGTGTGTGTGTCAGTGTGGGTCTGTGTCTGTGTGTGTGTCAGTGTGTGTCAGTGTGTGGGTCTGTGTCTGTCTGTGTGTGTGTGTGTCAGTGTGTGTCTGTGTCTGTGTGTGTGTCTGGGTGTGTGTGTCTCTGTGTGTTTGGGGGGTGGTGAAGGCAGGGGAGCTGTGAGGGTGAAATGTGGGTGTTGAGGGGCAGGCACATGATCTATGATTTAAATTCATAAACTCTGCCAATATTTTTGAGAAAGGGAAAGGAAATAAAAGACTCAAAATCAAGTTAGAAATGGCTGGATGTAGAGCAGGGCAGGGAGAGACAGACAGAGAGAGAGAGAGAGACACATACAGGGACAGAAAGAGAGAGACAGAGACACAGAGAAGAGAGAGACACAGGGACAGAGAGAGAAGACAGAGAGAGATAGAGAGAGAGAGAGAGATAGGGACACACAGGGACAGAGAGAGACACACACACAGGAACAGAGAGAGAAGACAGAGAGAGATAGAGAGAGAGAGACAGAGAGTGGGACACACAGGGACAGAGAGAGAGAGAGACACACACACACAGGAACAGAGAGAGAGGGACAGAGACAGAGAGAGACACACACAGAGGCAGACAGACAGGGACAGAGACAGAGATTAATTCTAGGAATCACACAAACAGCAGGAAAATCCCAAGAAAACCTCAGCAAATATCCCCCTCTCCATTCCCAGCCCTGTGTGTGTGTGTCTCAGGAAGCCTACCTACAGTCAGGCTCTGAGACGCTAGTGTGGGAGTAATCTTTAATATTTTCAAACTGCACTGACACAGCTTCAATAAAAAGGGAGTTGTAGCAACTGGGAAAGATGACACTTTGTTGCCCCTGAATTAACATCTCCGTGGGCAGCCAGATCCCACCAGGCTCCTGTCCTGGGAATTAACATCTCAATCAGACAGAGCCCTCCCCAGGGAGCAGACTGACAGACGATGGGACGTGTCAGAGAGGGCAGGGGTGGGCTTCACTAACCCCTCACCCAGAATAAATGTGTGCAAGGAATTGGTCAGATTCATTCTCCAACCCTGTTCTCTCTCTGTGTGGGGAGTGAGCAGCTCTCCCTGTCTGGCTGTGACTGTGTGACAGTGTGTGTGTGTGTGTTTAATAATGTTTCCAGCCTCTGGTTAATTGCTTTCTTATGATTTGTTTGTATTTTGATGTTGCTGTGAGGTTATGAAATGCATTGGGGATGGGAGAAGGGAGTTGGTGGGATTGTGTATAACCTGGGATCTTGCTGCGTAATTTTGCATCACACTGCTCTCGCTCCCCCACCCCCACAACCAACTCATCTCTTCTTTCTTTTATCCCGAGGAACTTTTGTTGGGAAAGCAGGAAAGTGAAGATCCAAAATGCCTGGGGGGCCAGGAAAGCCTTGGACCAGAACAACCTCCAGAGGGCAGGGAGCACAGGCCTGAGGCCTGTTGGCCAGGCTGCAGCCCGTGGGGCCCAGGTGAGTGGGGGGGTCTGTTTCTTCCCCCCCGAGGTTTCATCTCCTCTGGGGGTGGGGGGGGTGGGAGCCTGGTTTGTCGGGGCCTCTGGTTAACTGGGGCCTGTCAGATCACGGGTTCGAAGCCTGGGGTTAAAGTCACTGGGGCATCGGTGACACAAACAGGTGAGACCCCCAGGATCTGGGAGAGGGGACTCCCTCGGGAGGGAACTCTAACCCAAAATATCTGACCCTCTGGAAAGAATTGTCACCCTCTCAGAGGAAAGTGGGTCATAGAGAGGGCAGGATGACCGAATTGGACACGGAGAGAAAGAGAGTGAGAGAAAGAAATGGAGAATGGTGAGAGCAAGAGAGAGAGGGGGGGGGGGGGGGTCGGGGCAGTGTGAGATTGGGGAATAGCTGCAATATTGGATTCTGGGGTGACAGGAAATAATTAAACTGGAAATAAAAACCATCAGATTATCGAGCTTCTGCAGCACTGTCACTTGTGGGATCTTGCTGTGCGTCAATTGCCCTAATGCCACCGTTGCAGGCAAGTGAGTGGTTTTAATCACCTAACCCGCCATTTCAAAAACTTTTCAACATGAAAACTCAACTCATCACCCGACGTGTTTGTGTTTGGATGTTGCTGAGAAATTGTCTGTCTCACTGAGAGGGGAAAAGCTGGGATCTTGCTGTGCTATCTCCCTGTGAAAGATTTTCCTGCTCAGCCTCTTTCCTCCCAAAGGGATCTTCCTGGCCAGCTGAGGATTTGAAAAGTGAGAGGGGACAGAGAGCGGGGACAGAGAGAGGTGTACAGAGAGCTCGGGGAGATAGAAGGCATCAAAGAGTGGGGGGACAGAGAGTGGGGGGACAGATGGGGGAACAGTGGGAGGGACCGATAGGGGTGTACAGAGAGGAGGGATCAAGAGAGTGGGGACAGAGAGATTAGGGACAGAGAGAAGGGGTGATAGAAGGTGTCAGAGAGTGGGGGGGCAGAGAGTTACGGAGAGAGAGTGGTGGTACGGAGTGTGGGGACAGAGTGGGGGACAGAGAAAGGGGGTTCAGAGAGGGGGGCCACAGAGAGAGGGGGACAGAGAAGAGGGAGGGACAGAGAGAGGGGGACGGAGATGGGGACAGAGAGAGGGCGGACTGGGGGACAGAGAGAGTGAGAGAGGGGTCAGAGAGAGAGGGGCACAGAGAGAGAGAGAGGGGGGAGAGAGAGAGGGGACAGAGAGAGAGGGGACAGAGAAAGAAAGAGGGGACAGAGAGCAGGGGACAAACAGAGGGGACAGAAAGAGTGGGACAGAGAGCGAGGGGGTACAATGTGAGGGTGACAGAGAGAGGGGGACTGAGAGAGAAGGTCGAGAGAGATAGGGACAGAGAGGGTCGGGGGGCACAGAGAGAGGTGGATAAAGAGAGAGAGGGGACAGGGAGAGTGGACAGAGTTGGGGACAGAGGGGGGACTGAGAGAGGGTGACAGTGAGAGAGAGAGTAGAGAGACGTGAGACAGAAAGAGGGGGTCGGGGGGGCAGTGAGAAGGGGACAGAGTGATCGGGCACAGAGAGTGGCGACAGGGGGGACAGAGATGGGGTGGACAGAGAGGAGGGGGAGAGACCGGTGGGGACAGATGGAGGGGGGCAGAGAGAGTGGGGACAGAGAGAGTGGGCCAGAGAGAGAGGGGGCAGGACAGTGGGGACAGAGAGAGGGGGACAGACAGAGAAGGGGACAGAAAGAGGTTTGGACAGCGGGGGAGGCAGAGAGAGGGGGACAGAGAGAGGGGGACAGAGAGAGAGGGGGGGCAGAGAGAGAGGGGGGAAAGAGAGAAGGGGATCAGAGAGAGGGGGACAGAGACAGGGGACAGAAAGAGGGGACAGAGATAGAGGGGGTAGAGAAAGGGGGACAGAGAAAGGGGACAGAGAGAGGAGGACGTGGTGTGTTGAGAGTGGGGTGGAGCAGAGGTGGGGACAGAGAGGGTGGACAGAGTGGAAGGTACAGAGGGGGGCCAGAGAGAGGGGGCCAGAGAGAGAGAGGACAGAGAGAGGGGGACAGTGAGGGGGGGACAGTGAGGGGGGGACAAAGAGAGAGTGGACAGAGGGAGGGGCGGGACAGAGAGGGGGGTGCAGAGAGGGGGAGAGAGAGAGAGTGGGGATAGAGAGGATTGGGACAGAGAGAGGGGGACAGAGAGAGGGGTGACAGAGGGAGAGGGACACAGAGAGTTGGGAGACAGAGAGGGGAGACAGAGGGGGGGACGGAGAGAAGGGGATAGAGGGAGAGGGGGTACATAGAGAGATGGGTGACAGAGGGGGTACAGAGAGAGGGGGCAGAGAAGGGGTGAGCAGACAGGAAGGGTACAGACAGGGGGTAAAGAGAGGGGGTTAATAGAGAGGGGACATAGAGAGAGGGGGGACTGAGAGAGAGGGACAGAGAGAGGGAGGATAGAGAGGGGACAGAGAGAGGTGGGACAGAGAGAAGGAGGACAGAGAGAAGGAGGACAGAGAGAGGGGGACAGAGAGAGGGGGGAGAGAGAGAGGGAGGACAGAGAGAGGGGGGACAGAGAGAGGGGGGACAGAGAGAGGGTTGGACATCTGGGGGGGCAGAGAGAGTGGGGATAGAGAGAGGGGGCCAGAGAGAGCGGGCAGGACAATGGGGACAGAGAGAGGGGGCCAGAGAGAGAGAAGGGGGACAGAGAGAGGGTTGGACAGCGGGGGAGGAAGAGAGAGTGGGGACAAAGAGTGGGGGACAGACAGAGAGGGAAGTGACAGAGAGAGGGGGACAGAGAGAGGGGAACAGAGAGAGGGGAACAGAGAGAGGGTGGATAGAGAGTGAGGGGACAGAGAGAGGGGGGCAGAGAGCGCGGCGAGATAGAAGGGGTCAGAGAGTGGGGGGACAGTTAGAGGTGGAGAGAGAGAGGGGGGGACAGAGATTGGACAGAGTAGGGGACAGAGAGGGGGGGCAGAGCGAGAGGGGGACAGAGAGAGGAGGCGACCAGGGGAGAGGGGCAGAGAGAGGGGAACAGAGAGAAAGGGGAGTACAGAGAGATGCGGGACAGAAAGAGGGGGTCGGGGGGCAGAGAGAGGGGGGACAGAGTGATGGGGGAAAGGGAGAGGGTTGACAGAGGGGGGGACAGAGAGAGTGGGACAGAGAGAGGAGGGCAGAGAGAAGGGGGACAAAGCGAGGGGGACAGAGAGCGGAGGACAGAGAGAGAGGGGGACAGAGAGAGGGGGACAGAGAAAGGGGAATAGAGAGATCGGGACAGAGAGACTGGGACAGAGAGAGGGTTACAGACAAAGGGGAACAGAGAGACGGGGACAGAGAGGGGGGGAGAGAGAGAGAGAGAGGGGGGGACAGTGGGAGAGGGGGTACAGAGAGATGCAGGACAGAGAGAGGGGCGACGCGGGTCAGAGAGCGGGGGACAGAGAGAGGGGGACAGAGAGAGGGGTACAGAGAGAGGGGTACAGAGAGAGTGGGGGAAAGAGAAGGGGGACAGAGAGAGGAAGGATAGAGAGAGGGGGTCAGAGAGAGGGGGGATAGAGAGAGTGGACAGAGAGCAGGGGACAGAGAGAGGGAGGACATAGAGAGGGAGGACAGAGAGAGGGAGGACAGAGAGGGGGGACATAGAGGGGGTACAGAGAGCGGAGACAGAGAGAGGGGGGACAAAGAGATTGGGGACAGAGAGAGGGGGGAGAGAGAAGAGGTCAGAGAGTGGGGACAGAGAGTTGGGGGACAGAGAAAGGGCGGACAGAGAGGGGGCAGAGCAGAGGGGGGACAGAGTGAGGAGGTTCAGAGAGGGGGACAGAGAGAGAGGGTACAGAGAGAGAGGGGAGGACAGAGTGAGGGGGACAGAGGGTGGGACAGAGAGAGAGGGGACAGAGAGAGGGGGAGGACAGAGTGAGGGGGGACAGAGAGATTGAGGATGGGGGCAGAGAGAGCGAGAGAGGGGATAGAGGGGGGACAGAGAGAGAGGGTACAGAGAGAGAGGGGAGGACAGAGTGAGGGGGGACAGAGGGGGGGACAGAGAGATTGAGGATGGGGGCAGAGAGAGCGAGAGAGGGGATAGAGGGGGGACAGAGAGAGAGGGGACAGAGAGCGAGAGGGGACAGAGAGAGAGGGACAGAAAATGGGGGGAACAGAGAGGGGAGATGGAGAGAGTGTGACAGAGAGAGGGGGTACAAAGAGAGGGGGACAGAGAGAGGGGGACGGGGCAGAGAAGTGAGGATAGAGAGAGGGGGCAGAGAGAGGGGGCAAAGTGAGGTTAACAAAGAGAGGGGAACAGAGAGAGGGGACAGAGAGTGGGGGGCAGAGAGCGTGGGGAGATAGAAGGGGTCAGAGAGTGGGGGGACAGAGAGGTGGAGAGAGAGAGGAGAACAGAGAGAGTGGACAGAGTAGGGGACAGAGAGAGGGGGCCGGAGGGCAGAGAGGGGGGGGACATAGTCATGGGGACAGAGAGAGAGGGGCGACAGATGGGGGACAGAGAGAGGGGGCAGAGATGGCGTATTAAGAGAGAAGGGGGAGAGAGAGGGGGTACAGAGAGAGGTGGGCAGAAGGGCATCAGAGAGAGGAGGCAGAGAGGGGGGACAGAGAGGGGGGCAGAGATAGAGGGGGTAGAGAGAGGGGGGAGATAGAAGGGGTCAGAGAGTGGGGGCACAGAGTGAGGTGGAGAGAGAGAGAGGACAGAGAGAGTGGGCAGAGTAGGGGACAAAAGGGGGGAACGAGAGAGGGGGAGAGAGAGAGGGGCAACAGAGAGGGACAGAAAGGGGGGTCTCGGATGGCAGAGAGAGGGGGGAACATAGTGATGGGGTACAGATAAAGGGGCGACAGAGTGGAGACAGAGAGAGGAGGCAGAGGTGGGGTGTAAAGAGAGGAGGGGGAGAGAGAGAGGGGGACAGAGAGAGGGGGACAGAGAGAGGGGTCAGAGAGAGAGGGGGTAGAGAGAGGGGGACAGAGCGAGGGCTGCCAGAGAGGTGACAGAGAGGGGGGAGCAGAGGGAGGAAAAGAGAGGGGCAAAAAGAGAGAGGGAAGACAGAGAGAAGGAGGGCAGAGGGCGCGGACAGAGAGTGAGGGACAGAGAGAGTGAGGGACAGAGAGAGTGAGGGACAGAGAGAGGGGGGACAGAGAGAGGGGGGACAGAGAGAGGGGGGACAGAGAGAGGGAGGACAGAGATAGTGAGGGACAGAGAGAAGGGAATAGAGAGACGGGGACAGATTGAGGGGCAGAAAGAGCGAAAGATGGGATAGAGAGAGTGGGGGGAGAGAGAGAATGGACAGAGAGAGGGAGACGGAAAGAGGGGGCAGAGAGAGGGGCACAGAGAAAGGGGAACAGACAGATGGGACACAGAGAGGGGGTCAAAGAGAGGGAAGACAGAGAGAGGGGTACAGAGAAAGGGGTACAGAGAGATGGGGACAGAGAGAGGGGGAACAGACAGAGAGGGGACAGACAGAGAGGGGACAGAGAGAAGGGGGACAGAGAGAGGGGGACCGAGAGGGGGAACAGTGAGAGGGGATACAGAGATAGAGGGGGTAGATAGCGGGGGACATTGCGAGGGTGTCAGAGGGGGGACAGAGGGGGGAACAGAAAGAGGCAAAGAGAGGGGGAAAGAGAGAGGGAAGACAGAGAGAAAGGGGGACAGAGAGCGGGGGGACAGAGAGAGGGGGACAGAGAGACGGGGACAGAGAGTGGGGGCAGAGATAGCGAGAGAGGAGATAAAGAGAGTGGGGGTGAGAGAGAGAACGGACAGAGAGGGAGGGGGACTGAGAGGGGGGAGGTAGAGAGGGAGACAGAGAGGGAACAGAGACGGGGGTCAGAGAGACGGGGACAGAGAGATGGGAATAGAGAGAGGGGGACGGAAAGCGGGGGCAGAGAGAGGGATACAGAGAAAGGGGAACAGAGAGCGGGGGACAGAGAGAGGCAGGACAGAGAGAGGGAGGACAGAGAGAGGGGGGGCAGAGAGAGGGGGGCAGAGAGAGGGGGGGCAGAGAGAGGGGGGCAGAGAGAGGGAGGATGGGGTGCAGAGAGAGTGAGAGAGGGGATGGGGGGACAGAGAGAGAGGGGGACAGAAAAGCGAGAGAGGACAGAGAGAGAGAGCGAGAGGGGACAGAGAGAGAGAGAGCGAGGGGGACAGAGAGAGAGAGAGAGAGAGGGACAGAAAGCGAGGGGACAGAGAGAAGGGGACAGAGAGAGGGGGACAGAGAGAGGGGGACAGAGAGAGGCCGTACAAAGAGAGGGGGACAGAGAGAGGGGGACGGGGGCAGAGACAGGGGGGCAGAGACAGGGGGGCAGAGAGAAGGGGGCAAAGAGAGGTTAACAAAGAGAGGGGAACAGAGAGACAGGAACAGAGAGAGGGGGTAGAGAGTGCGGGGAGATAGAAGGGGTCAGGGAGTGGGGGCACAGAGAGAGGTGGAGAGAGAGAGAGGGGACAGAGAGAGTGGACAGAGTAGGGGACAGAGAGGGGGAACGAGAGAGAGGGAGAGATAGAGGGGGCGACAGAGAGGGACAGAAAGGGGGGTCGGAGGGCAGAGAGAGGGGGGACATAGTAATGGGGGACAGAGAGAGGGACGACAGAGTGGGGACAGAGAGAGGGGGCAGAGATGGGTTGTAAAGAGAGGAGGGGGACAGAGAGAGGGGGATGGGGGTGGCAGAGATAGAGGGGGTAGAGAGAGGGAGACAGAGCGAGGGGTGCCAGGGAGGTGACAGAGAGGGGGGACAAAGAGAGGGGCGAAAAGAGAGAGGGAAGACAGAGAGAATGGGGGCAGACGGCGCGGACAGAGAGAGGGGGACAGAGAGAGTGAGGGACACAGAGAGGGGAATAGAGAGACGGGGACAGAGAGTGGGGGCAGAGAGAGCGAGAGATGGGATAGAGAGAGTGGAGGGAGAGAGAGAATGAACAGAGAGGGAGGCGGGGACAGAGAGAGTTGTAGATAAAGAGGGAGACAGAGAGAGGGAAAGGAGAGAGGGGGGACAGAGAGACGGGGACAGAGAGAGGGTGTCAGAGAGTAGGGGACAGAGAGAGGGAGGACAGAGAGGGTGACGGAAAGAGGGGGCAGATAGAGGGGTACAGAAAATGGGGACAGAGAGTGGGGGACAAGAAGTGGGGTCAGAGAGAGGGAGGACAGAGAGAGGGAGGACAGAGAGAGGGGGGACAGAGAGTGGGGACAGAGAGCGGGGGACAGAGAGTGGGGGACAAAGCGAGGGGGACAGAAAGAGGGGACAGAGAGTGGGGGACAGAGAGTGGGGGACAGAGAGTGGGGGACAGAGAGAGGGAGAACAGAGAGAGGGAGGACAGAGAGAGGGGGGACAGAGAGTGGGGGCAGAGAGCGGGGGACAGAGAGTGGGGGACAAAGCGAGGGGGACAGAGAGAGGGGACAGAGAGTGGGGGACAGAGAGTGGGGGACAGAGAGAGGGAGGACAGAGAGATAGGTACAGAGAAAGGGGAGCAGAAAGAGGGGTACAGAGAAAGGGGTACAGAGAGACGGGGACAGAGAGAGGGAGGACAGACAGAGAGGGGACAGAGAGAGGGGGGACAGAGAGAGGGGGGACAGAGAGAGGGAGGACAGACAGAGAGGGGACAGAGAGAGGGGGACAGAGAGAGGGAGGACAGAGAAAGAGGGGACAGAGAGAGGGGGGACAGAGAGAGGGGGGACAGAGAGAGGGGGGACAGAGAGAGGGGGGACAGACAGAGAGGGGACAGAGAGAGGGGGGACAGAGAAGTGGGGACAGAGACAGGGGGGCAAAGAGAGGTTAACAAAGAGAGGGGAACAGAGAGAGGGGACAGAGAGTGGGGATAGAGAGCGCGGGGAGATAGAAGGGGTCAGAGAGTGGGGGCACAGAGTGAGGTGGAGAGAGAGAGAGAGGACAGAGAGAGTGGACAGAGTAGGGGACAAAAGGCGGGAACGAGAGAGGGGGAGAGAGAGAGGGGCAACAGAGAGGGACAGAAAGGGGGGTCTCGGATGCCAGAGAGAGGGGGGAACATAGTGATGGGGTACAGAGAAAGGGGCGACAGAGTGGAGACAGAGAGGAGGCAGAGGTGGGGTGTAAAGAGAGGAGGAGGAGAGAGAGAGGGGGACAGAGAGAGGGGGACAGAGAGAGGGGTCAGAGAGAGAGGGGGTAGAGAGAGGGGGACAGAGCGAGGGCTGCCAGAGAGGTGACAGAGAGGAGGGAGCAGAGGGAGGAAAAGAGAGGGGCAAAAAGAGAGAGGGAAGACAGAGAGAAGGAGGGCAGAGGGCGCGGACAGAGAGTGAGGGACAGAGAGAGTGAGGGACAGAGAGAGTGAGGGACAGAGAGAGGGGGGACAGAGAGAGGGGGGACAGAGAGAGGGGGGACAGAGAGAGGGAGGACAGAGAGAGTGAGGGACAGAGAGAAGGGAATAGAGAGACGGGGACAGATTGGGGGGCAGAAAGAGCGAAAGATGGGATAGAGAGAGTGCGGGGAGAGAGAGAATGGACAGAGAGAGGGGGACGGAAAGAGGGGGCACAGAGAGGGGCACAGAGAAAGGGGAACAGACAGATGGGACACAGAGAGGGGGTCAAAGAGAGGGAAGACAGAGAGAGGGGTACAGAGAAAGGGGTACAGAGAGATGGGGACAGAGAGAGGGGGAACAGACAGAGAGGGGACAGACAGAGAGGGGACAGAGAGAAGGGGGACAGAGAGAGGGGGACCGAGAGGGGGGACAGTGAGAGGGGATACAGAGATAGAGGGGTAGAGAGCGGGGGACATTGCGAGGGGTGTCAGAGGGGGGACAGAGAGGGGGAACAGAAAGAGGCAAAGAGAGGGGGAAAGAGAGAGGGAAGACAGAGAGAAAGGGGGACAGAGAGCGGGGGGACAGAGAGAGGGGGACAGAGAGACGGGGACAGAGAGTGGGGGCAGAGATAGCGAGAGAGGAGATAAAGAGAGTGGGGGTGAGAGAGAGAACGGACAGAGAGGGAGGGGGACTGAGAGGGGGGAGGTAGAGAGGGAGACAGAGAGGGAACAGAGACAGGGGTCAGAGAGACTGGGACAGAGAGATGGGAATAGAGAGAGGGGGACGGAAAGCGGGGGCAGAGAGAGGGATACAGAGAAAGGGGAACAGAGAGCGGGGGACAGAGAGAGGCAGGACAGAGAGAGGGAGGACAGAGAGAGGGAGGACAGAGAGAGGGGGGACAGAGAGAGGGGGGGCAGAGAGAGGGGGGGCAGAGAGAGGGGGGCAGAGAGAGGGGGGCAGAGAGAGGGAGGATGGGGTGCAGAGAGAGTGAGAGAGGGGATGGGGGGACAGAGAGAGAGGGGGACAGAAAAGCGAGAGGGGACAGAGAGAGAGAGAGCGAGAGGGGACACAGAAAGAGAGAGAGAGAGCGAGAGGGGACAGAGAGAGAGAGAGAGAGAGAGAGGGACAGAAAGCGAGGGGACAGAGAGAAGGGGACAGAGAGAGGGGGACAGAGAGAGGCCGTACAAAGAGAGGGGGACAGAGAGAGGGGGACGGGGGCAGAGACAGGGGGGCAGAGACAGGGGGGCAGAGAGAAGGGGGCAAAGAGAGGGTAACAAAGAGAGGGGAACAGAGAGACAGGAACAGAGAGAGGGGGTAGAGAGTGCGGGGAGATAGAAGTGGTCAGGGAGTGGGGGCACAGAGAGAGGTGGAGAGAGAGAGAGGGGACAGAGAGAGTGGACAGAGTAGGGGACAGAGAGAGGGGGGACAGAGAGAGGGGGGACAGAGAGAGGGAGGACAGACAGAGAGGGTACAGAGAGAGGGGACAGAGAGAGGGAGGACAGAGAGAGGGAGGACAGAGAGAGGGGGGACAGAGAGTGGGGACAGAGAGCAGGGGACAGAGAGTGGGGGACAAAGCGAGGGGGACAGAGAGAGGGGACAGAGAGTGGGGGACAGAGAGTGGGGGACAGAGAGTGGGGGACAGAGAGAGGGAGGACAGAGAGAGGGAGGACAGAGAGAGGGGGACAGAGAGTGGGGACAGAGAGCGGGGGACAGAGAGTGGGGGACAAAGCGAGGGGGACAGAGAGAGGGGACAGAGAGTGGGGGACAGAGAGTGGGGGACAGAGAGAGGGAGGACAGAGAGAGGGGGACAGAGAGAGGGAGGACAGAGGGAGGGGGGACAGAGAGTGGGGACAGAGAGTGGGGGACAAAGCGAGGGGGACAGAGAGAGGGGACAGAGAGTGGGGGACAGAGAGTGGGGGACAGAGAGAGAGGGAGGACAGAGAGATAGGTACAGAGAAAGGGGAGCAGAAAGAGGGGACAGAGAGTGGGGGACAGAGAGTGGGGGACAGAGAGAGGGAGGACAGAGAGATAGGTACAGAGAAAGGGGAGCAGAAAGAGGGGTACAAAGAAAGGGGTACAGAGAGACGGGGACAGAGAGAGGGAGGACAGACAGAGAGGGGACAGAGAGAGGGGGGACAGAGAGAGGGGGGACAGAGAGAGGGAGGACCGACAGAGAGGGGACAGAGAGAGGGGGGACAGAGAGAGGGAGGACAGAGAGAGGGAGGACAGAGAGAGGGGGGACAGAGAGTGGGGACAGAGAGTGGGGGACAGAGAGTGGGGGACAGAGAGAGGGAGGACAGAGAGAGGGAGGACAGAGAGGGGGGGACAGAGAGTGGGGACAGGGAGCGGGGGACAGAGAGTGGGGGACAAAGCGAGGGGGACAGAGAGAGGGGACAGAGAGTGGGGGACAGAGAGTGGGGGACAGAGAGAGGGAGGACAGAGAGAGGGGGACAGAGAGAGGGAGGACAGAGAGAGGGGGGACAGAGAGTGGGGACAGAGAGCGGGGGACAGAGAGTGGGGGACAAAGCGAGGGGGACAGAGAGAGGAGACAGAGAGTGGGGGACAGAGAGTGGGGGACAGAGAG
Source organism: Chiloscyllium plagiosum (assembly GCF_037043375.1). NCBI lineage: Eukaryota > Metazoa > Chordata > Chondrichthyes > Orectolobiformes > Hemiscylliidae > Chiloscyllium > Chiloscyllium plagiosum. The sequence continues at coordinate 64,619,728 of NW_028270180.1, read as the reverse complement.
AGGGAGGACAGAGAGAGGGGGACAGAGAGTGGGGGACAAAGCGAGGGGGACAGAGAGAGGGGACAGAGAGCGGGGGACAGAGAGTGCAGGGAGATAGAAGGGGTCAGAGAGTCGGGGGACACAGAGTGGGGGACATAGTGGGGAGACAGAAAGAGGGGGTCGGAGAGGGGGGACAGGGTGGGGAACAGAGGGAAGATCGGTGCAGAGAGGGGGACAGAGAGAGAGGGTACAGAGAGAGAGAGGGGAGGACAGAGAGAGGGGGGATGGGGCAGAGAGAGCGAGAGAGGGGATAGAGGGGGGACAGAGAGAGAGAGCGGGGACAGAGAGCGAGAGGGGTCAGAGAGAGAGAGGGACAGAGAGCGGAGAACAGAGAGAGTGGTACTTAGAGAGAGGGGGTACAGAGAGAGGGGGACAGAGAGAGGAGGTGGAAGAGGGCGGGAGAGTGGGGGTAGAGAGAGGGGGACAGAGAGTGCTAGAGAGATGGGGAGAGAGAGGTGGAGAGAGCGGGAGATGGGAGGTGAAGACGGGAGGGGGACAGTGAGGGTGAGAGAGAGAGCTGGGGAGAGAGGGCGGAGACAGAGGGGGAGAGTGAGAGGTCGAGTGAGGGAGTGAAAGAGGGACCGGCTGAGAGAGGGAGAGAGAGAGAGGGGACAGCTTTCGGTGACAGAGTTTGGGGAGACAGTTAGTGAAGAGAGAGAGAGAGGGGAGAGAGAGAGAGAGAGGAGGTAGAGAGAGAGGAGGTAGAGGGAGGGAGAGAGAGTGGGGGTAGGGAGAAAGGGGAAAGAGAGATGGGGTAGAGAGAGAGGAAGTGAGGGGGAGGGGGAGAGGGAGCATGCGAGAGGGGACAGAGAGAGAGGCACAGAGAGAGAGGGGGGAAGAGAGAGAGTGGGAGAGTGAGGGAGGGGAGGGGGAGAGCGCGGGGAGAGAGTGGGGGACAGAGAGAGTGGGGACAGAGAGAGGGAGGACAGAGAGACGGGGACAGAGAGAGGGGGTAGAGAGAGGGGGATAAAGCGAGGGGGACAGAGAGAGGGGACAGAGAGATAGAAAGTGCAGGGAGATAGAAGGGGTCAGAGATTCTGGGGACAGAGAGTGGGGGGACAGAGAGAAGGGGTCGGAGAGGGGAGTACAGAGGGAAGATCGGTGCAGAGGGAGGGACAGAGAGAGAGGGGGAAAGAGGGGACAGGACAGAGAGAGAGGGCACAGAGAGAGAGGTGACAGAGAGATTGGGGACAGAGAAAGGCGGTGACAGAGAAATGGGTGCACAGGGAGAGGAGGCAGAAAGCGGGGCAATGAGAGGGGGACAGAGAGAGGGTCCCCCTCTGGAGGAAGCCCCACGCATTGCTCCCCCCCACACCTTCCCCCCCCACCCACGCCTTTTCCCCCCCCACCCACCCACGCCTTTCCCCCCCACGCCTTTCCTCCCCCCCCGCCCCCCCCAGGAAACCTTCAGACAAGAGCTTCCTCCAGAGGGGGGAACGCAGTCCTGAGGCCTGTATGACAGGCTGCAGCCTGTGGGGCCCAGGTGAGTTTTGTCTGTGTGTGACCCCGAGGTTTAATCTCCTCTCTCTGGGGAGGGCAGCTGGCTTTTACCAGGACCTCTGGTTAACCGGGTCCTGTCGGATTGGGGCCTTGTCGTTTTGGAACAGGTTTGAAGCCTGGGGTTAAGGTAACTGGGGCCTTGGGATTTGACACAAATACGTCAACCCTTGACCAGCATCACCCACGATGTGTGTGGGGTTAGATTGCTGCTTGTGGGATCTCGCTGTGCGTACGTGTTTATTAATGTTTCGAGCCTCTGGTCAACTGCCCTGCGGTGATGTCTGTGTAGTTCAATGTCACTGGGATGGTCAGCAATTCATTCATTCATTCTGCAATAATGACACTGACCCAGGGTCACGTGGGAGATTGGGGAAGGCAGAGAGAGCTGTGGGATCGTGCTGTGCTTTTGGTGCCATTGTTGTATTTTATTTCAAATTGATTTGTTTTTATTTCTCAGTGTGTTTCCCCACCCCTCCGTAACCCTGGGGGTGAGCAGGAGATTGGTTTGGGGGGGACAAGGCAGGAGGGGGGGGGACCAAGGCGGGGGTGGGGAAAGGCATGGGTGGGGAAGAAGGCGTGGGGAGGGGTGAAAGAGAGACCAATGTGTGTGGGGGTGGGTGGGGAGAATGCGTGGGGCTTCCTCCAGAGGGGGGAACACAGTCCTGAGGCCTGTATGACAGGCTGCAGCCTGTGGGGCCCAGGTGAGTTTTGTCTGTGTATGACCCCGAGGTTTAATCTCCTCTCTCTGGGGAGGGGGGCTGGCTTTTACCGGGACCTCTAGTTAACCGGGTCCTGTCGGGTTGGGGCCTTGTCGTTTTGGAACAGGTTTGAAGCCTGGGGCTAAGGTAACTGGGGCCTTGGGATTTGACACAAATAAGTCAACCCTTGACCAGCATCACCCACGATGTGTGTGGGGTTAGATTGCTGCTTGTGGGATCTCGCTGTGCGTTCGTGTTTATTAAAGTTTCAAGCCTCTGGTCAACTGCCCTGCGGTGATGTCTGTGTATTTCAATGTCACTGGGATGGTCAGCAATTCATTCATTCATTCTGCAATAATGACACTGACCCAGGGTCACGTGGGAGATTGGGGAAGGCAGAGAGAGCTGTGGGATCGTGCTGTGCTTTGGTGCCATTGTTGTATTTTATTTCAAATTGATTGGTTTTTATTTCTCAGTGTGTTTCCCCACACACAAGGTGGGTGGGGGGGGGAACAAGGCGGGGGGCGGGAACAAGGCGGGGGGGGAACAAGGCGGGGGGGGGGAACAAGGCGGACAGAAAGAGAGAGAGAAAGAAAGAGGACAGAGAGAGAAAGAAAGAAAGAGGACAGAGAGAGAGAGAGAGAGAGAAAGAAAAAGGACAGAGAGAAAAAGGACAGAGAGAAAAAGGACAGAGAGAAAAAGGACAGAGAGAGAGAGAGAGAAAATGGACAGAGAGAGAGAGAGAAAAAGGACAGAGAGAGAGAGAGAAAAAGGACAGAGAGAGAGAGAGCAAAAGGACAGAGAGAGAGAGAGAGAGAAAGCACACACAGAGAGAGAGAGAAAAAGCACACACACAGAGAGAGAAAAAGCACACAGAGAGAGAGAGAAAAAGCACAGAGAGAGAGAGAGAAAAAGCACACACACACAGAGAGAAAAAAAGCACACACACAGAGAGAGAAAAAAAGCACACAGAGAGAGAGAAAAAAAAAGCACACACAGAGAGAGAGAAAAAAGCACACACACAGAGAGAGAAAAAAAGCACACACACAGACAGAGAAAAAAAGCACACACAGAGAGAAAAAAAGCACACACACAGAGAGAAAAAAAGCACACTCAGAGAGAGAAAAAAAGCACACAGAGAGAGAGAGAAAAAAGCACACAGAGAGAGAGAGAAAAAAGCACACACACAGAGAGAGAAAAAAGCACACACACAGAGAGAGAGAAAAAAAGCACACAGAGAGAGAGAGAGAGAGAAAAAAGCCACAGAGAGAGAGAGAGAAAAGCACAGAGAGAGAGAGAAAAAAGCACAGAGAGAGAGAGAGAAAAAAGCACAGAGAGAGAGAGAGAGAGAGAGAGAGAGAGAAGCACAGAGAGAGAGAGAGAGAAAAGCCACAGAGAGAGAGAGAGAGAAAAGCACAGAGAGAGAGAGAAAAAAGGCACAGAGAGAGAGAAAAAAAAGCACAGAGAGAGAGAGACAAAAGCACAGAGAGAAAAAAGCACAGAGAGAGAGAGAAAAAAGCACAGAGAGAGAGAGAAAAAAGCACAGAGAGAGAGAAAAAAAAGCACAGAGAGAGAGAAAAAAGGCACAGAGAGAGAGAGAGAGAAAAGCACAGAGAGAGAGAGAAAAAAGGCACAGAGAGAGAGAGAAAAGCACAGAGAGAGAGAGAAAAAAGCACAGAGAGAGAGAGAAAAAAGCACAGAGAGAGAGAGAAAAAAGGCACAGAGAGAGAGAGAGAAAAAAGCCACAGAGAGAGAGAGAGAAAAAAGCACAGAGAGAGAGAGAGAGAAAAAAGGCACACAGAGAGAGAGAAAAAAGCACAGAGAGAGAGAAAAAAAAGGCACAGAGAGAGAGAGAAAAAAGGCACACAGAGAGAGAGAAAAAAGCACACACAGAGAGAGAGAAAAGCACAGGGAGAGAGAGAAAAAAGCACAGAGAGAGAGAGAAAAAAAGCACACACACAGAGAGAGAAAAAAGCACACACAGAGAGAGAGAAAAAAAAAGCACACAGAGAGAGAGAGAGAGAAAAAAGCCACAGAGAGAGAGAGAGAAAAAAGCACAGAGAGAGAGAGAAAAAAAAGCACAGAGAGAGAGAGAGAAAAAAGCACAGAGAGAGAGAGAAAAAAAGCACAGAGAGAGAGAGAAAAAAGCACAGAGAGAGAGAGAGAAAAGCACAGAGAGAGAGAGAAAAAAGCACAGAGAGAGAGAGAGAAAAAAGCACACAGAGAGAGAGAGAGAAAAAGCACACACACACAGAGAGAAAAAAAGCACACACACACACAGAGAGAAAAAAAGCACACACAGAGAGAGAGAGAAAAAAGCCACAGAGAGAGAGAGAGAGAGAAAAAAACACAGAGAGAGAGAGAGAGAAAAAAGCACAGAGAGAGAGAGAAAAAAGCACACAGAGAGAGAGAGAAAAAAAGCACACACACAGAGAGAGAAAAAAAGCACACACACAGAGAGAGAGAAAAAAAGCACACACAGAGAGAGAGAAAAAAAAGCCACAGAGAGAGAGAGAGAGAGAAAAAAGCACAGAGAGAGAGAGAGAAAAAAGCACAGAGAGAGAGAGAGAAAAAAGCACAGAGAGAGAGAGAAAAAAGCACACACACAGAGAGAGAAAAAAGCACAGAGAGAAAAAAGCACAGAGAGAGAGAGAAAAAAGCACAGAGAGAGAGAGAAAAAAGCACACACACAGAGAGAGAAAAAAGCACAGAGAGAGAGAGAAAAAAGGCACAGAGAGAGAGAGAGAAAAAAGCACAGAGAGAGAGAGAAAAAAGGCACAGAGAGAGAGAGAAAAAAGCACAGAGAGAGAGAAAAAAAGCACAGAGAGAAAAAAGCACAGAGAGAGAGAGAAAAAAGCACAGAGAGAGAGAGAAAAAAGCACACACAGAGAGAGAGAAAAAAAGCACACACACAGAGAGAGAGAAAAAGCACACACACACAGAGAGAGAAAAAAAGCACACACAGAGAGAGAGAGAGAGAGAGAAAAGGCACACAGAGAGAGAGAGAAAAAAGCACAGAGAGAGAGAGAGAGAGAGAGAAAAGCACAGAGAGAGAGAGAGAAAAAAGCCACAGAGAGAGAGAGAGAAAAAAGCACTGAGAGAGAGAGAAAAAAGGCACAGAGAGAGAGAGAAAAAAGCACAGAGAGAGAGAGAAAAAAGCACAGAGAGAGAGAGAAAAAAGCACAGAGAGAGAGAGAGGAAAAAGCACAGAGAGAGAGAGAAAAAAGCACAGAGAGAGAGAGAAAAAAGCACAGAGAGAGAGAGAGAAAAAAGGCACAGAGAGAGAGAGAAAAAAGCACAGAGAGAGAGAGAAAAAGTCGCCCTCTTTCTGTCCCCCTCTGTCTGACCCCGTCTCTCTCACACCTGACTCACCCTCTGCCCCGCTCTCTACCCCCTCTCTCTGTCGCCCTCTCTCTGTCCCCCTCTGTCTCCTACCCGCCTCTCTCTATCCCCCCTCTTTGTCCCACTCTCTCTCTGTACCCCTCTCTCTGTTCCCTCTCTATCTGTCCGCCTCTCTCTGCCATTCGCCTCTCTCTGACCCCGTCCCTCCCACACGCCTCTCTCTCTGTCCCCCTCTTTCTCTCCGCCTCTCTCTCTGTACCCCTCTCACTGCCCCCCCTCTCTGTTCCCCTTTCTCTCTGGCCACCTCTCTGTCACCCTCTCTCTGCCCCCTTCTCTCTGCCCCCCTCTCTCTCTGTCCCCCTCTCTCTCTGTCCCCCACTCACTCCATCCCCCCACTCTCTGTCCCCCTCTCTCCCCCGACACTGTACCCCTCTCTGCCCCCCACTCTCTGTCCCCTCTCTCTGTCCCCTCTATCTCCCCCTCTCTCTGTCCTCCTCTCTCTGTCACCTATATCTCTCCCCCGATCTCTGACACCCTCTCTGTTACCCTCTCTCTGCCCCCTTCTCTCTGCCCCCCTCTCTGTCCCCCGCTCTCTCTGTCCCCCGCTCTTTCCATCCCCACATTCTCTGTCCCCCTCTCTCTGACCCCCCTCTTCCCCCCACTCTGTACCCTCTCTGTCCCCCACTCTCTGTCCCCCTCTCTCTGTCCCCTCTATCTTCCCCTCTCTCTGTCCCCCTCTCTCTGTTCCCTCTCTCCCCCCCACTGTCTGACCCCCACTCTGTCACCCTCTCTCTGCCCCCTCTCTCTGCCCCCCTCTCTCTGCCCCCACTCTCTCCATCCCCCCACTCTCTGTCCCCTGACTCTGTACCCCTCTCTGTCCCCCACTCTCTGTCCCCCTCTCTCTGTCCCCTCTATCTCCCCCTCTCTCTGTCCTCCTCTCTCTGTCCCCTATCACTCTGCCCCGCTCTCTGACCCCCTCTCTGTTACCCTCTCTCTGCCCCTTCTATCTTCCCCCCTCTCTGTCCCCCTTTCTCTCTGTCCCCCACTCTTTCCATCCCCACACTCTCTGTCCCCCTCTCTCTGACCCCCTCTCTCCCCCCCACTCTGTACCCTCTCTGTCTCCCACTCTCTGTCCCCTCTCTCTGTCCCCTCTATTTTCCCCTCTCTCTGTCCCCCTCTCTCTGTCCCCTCTATCTCCCCCCTCTCACTGTCCCCCTCTCTCTGTCCCCTCTCTCTCTCCCCCCCCGCTGTCTGACCCCCACTCTGTCGCCCTCTCCCTGCCCACACTCTCTGTCCCCCTCTCTCTGTACCCCACTCTCTCCATCCCCCCACTCTCTGTCCCCCTCTCTCTGACCCCCTTTCTCTCTCCCATTCTGTACCCTTCTCTCTGTCCCCTTCTCTCTGTCCCCATCTCTCTGTCCACTTCTCTCTGTCACCATCTCTCTGTCACCATCTCTCTGCCCCCCCTTCTCTCTGTCCTCATCTCTGTCAATCCCCCTCTCTCTGTCCCCCACTCTCTGTCCCCCTCTCTCTGTCCCCTCTATCTTCCCCTCTCTCTGTCCCCCTCTCTCTGTTCCCTCTATATCCCCCTCTCTCTCTGTCCCCCTCTCTCTGTCCCCTCTCTCTCCCCCCGCTGTCTGACCCCCACTCTGTCACCCTCTCTCTGCCCCCTCTCTCTGCCCCCTCTCTCTGCCCCCACTCTCTCCATCCCCCCACTCTCTGTCCCCTGACTCTGTACCCCTCTCTGTCCCCCACTCTCTGTCCCCCTCTCTCTGCCCCTTCACCCTCCCACCCGCCTCTCTCTTTCCCCCATCTCTCTGTCCCCCACTCTCTGTCCTCCTCTCTCTGTCCCTATCACTCTCCCCCGCTCTCTGACCCCCTCTCTGTTACCCTCTCTCTGCCCCTTCTACCTTCCCCCCTCTCTGACCCCTTTCTCTCTGTCCCCCACTCTTTCCATCCCCACACTCTCTGTCCCCCTCTCTCTGACCCCCTCTCTCCCCCCCACTCTGTACCCTCTCTGTCTCCCACTCTCTGTCCCCTCTCTCTGTCCCCTCTATTTTCCCCTCTCTCTGTCCCCCTCTCTCTGTCCCCTCTATCTTCCCCTCTCTCTGTCCCCCTCTCTCTGTTCCGTCTCTCTCCCCCACCCCCGCTGTCTGACCCCCACTCTGTCGCCCTCTCCCTGCCCACACTCTCTGTCCCCCTCTCTCTGTCCCCCACTCTCTCCATCCCCCCACTCTCTGTCCCCCTCTCTCTGACCCCCTTTCTCTCTCCCATTCTGTACCCTTCTCTCTGTCCGCTTCTCTCTGTCCCCATCTCTCTGTCCCCTTCTCTCTGTCACCATCTCTCTGTCACCATCTCTCTGCCTCCCCTTCTCTCTGTCCTCATCTCTGTCAATCCCCCTCTCTCTGTCCCCCTCTCTCTGTCCCCTCTCTCTCTCCCCCACTCTCTCTGTCCCATCGATCTCTCCCTCGCTCTCTGCCCCCCTCTGTCGCCCTCTCTCTGTCCCCTCTCTCTCTGCCCCCTCTCTCTTTGTCCCCCTCTCTCTCTGTCCCCCACTGTCTCCATCCCCCACTCTCTGTCCCCCTCTCTCTGACCCCCCTCTCTCCCCACCACTCTGTAACCCTCTCTCTGTCCCCCTCTCTCTGTCTCCCTCTATATCCCCCTCTCTCTGTGCCCCTTTCTCTGTCATCCTCGCTCTGCCCCTTCACCCTCCCACCCGTCTCTCTCTTTCCCCCATCTCACTGTCCCCCTCTCTCTCTGTCCCTCTCTATCTTCCCCACACTGCCCCCCCTCTGCCCTCCTCTGTCTTTGTCCCCCTCTCTCTCTGTCACCCTCTCTCTCTGACCCCCTCTCTCTCTGACCCCCTCTCTCCCTGACCCCACTCTATCTCCCCCACTCTCGGTGTCCCTCTCTCTGCCCCCCTCTCTCTGACACCCTCTATCTCCCCCACTCTCTGTGCCCCTCTCTCTCTGACCCCCTCTCTCCCTGACCCCCCTCTATCTCCCCCACTCTCGGTGTCCCTCTCTCTGTCCCCCTCTCTCTGACACCCTCTATCTCTCCCACTCTCTGTGCCCCTCTCTCTGTCGCCCTTTCTATCTCCCCCCTTTCTCTGTCCCCCTCTCTCTGTCCCCCCTCTCTGTCCCCCCTCTCTCAGTCCCCCTCTCTCTGACCCCTCTCTCATTATGTCCTCCCCTATTTCTCTCTCTCCCTCCCTCACCTTATCTCTCCCTTCCCTCTCTCTCTCCCTCTGTCTCTCCCCGCTTCTTCGCTCTCTCTCCATCTTCTCTCACTCTCGATCCCCCTCCCTCGGTGTCTCTCTCTCCCCACCTCCCTCCGTTTCTCTCTGACTCAATCTCTCTCCCTCCTGTCCTGCCCTTCATCTCTCTCTGACACACTCTGTCTCCCTGGTCCTTCCCTCTCGCTCTGACCTAGAGACTGGGTGTTTGTGGTGAGGCTGCGTGTGATGGGTGGGGGTGAGATCATTGAGAGATGTGGGAAGTGGGGAGGTGAGAGAGACACAGTGTGCAGAAAGAGAGAGAGAGGGAGAGAATTGAGGAGGAAGAGTCGGGGAGAGGAAATGGGTAGGCCAGGTTGGAGTGGGGGGACAGAGGGAGTTAAACCCAGCTCCTGAGCTCAGGGCGCGGTGCCCTCCACTTCCCTGAGGACCAGGACTTGGGGCTGAGTCTGTCTCTCTCCAGCTCAGCGTCTCTAACACAAAGACACACAACAACATCGGTCACTCTGCTGCTCGGCACGCTTTAATCAACATTTTTATTGTTTACAAATGTAAGTGATGGATACAGTCAGTGGGATGGTGCCTTTTCTCACTGGCCCCTGAGTTGTGAGAAACGTTGAAATGTTTCCCTGTAACCCCCCTGTGGGATAAGGATGGACAAACCAGCGCTACCCTCAGTCTGTTACCATAGCGACAGGCTGCTCCATCGCTGAAACACTGAACTGAAATGAGAAAATCCCGGATGGATTGATTAATGAGGGAATTTGATGGATGGATGGATTTGGGTGAAGGGATATTTCAGCACATTCTTCAGCTGCTGCCTGAACTTCGTCTGGATCACAGCGTAAATCACGGTGTTTGTGCACAAACTGAGGAGCGGCAGCATGAAGCCCAATTCCCCCACCAAGTAATGTAGATACACAGACCGATACCCAAACTCCCACATCCGGCTCCATATAGAATACAGCATTAACATTGACCATAACAGGATGAAATTGGCCGAGATCACAAACAGTAAAATGATGGATTTTTTTCGGTTTCTCATTTCTGTGTCAGACTGAGCGTCCCCATTGGTGTGAGCGCGGAGTCTCCTGCGGGCTCTGCTGGTCACTACAATGTGTCTGACGGTGAGAACATTGAGCAGCAGAATCAGGAGAAATGGGACACCCGGGGTTAAAATGTGGTGGAGGAACTCGATTGTGAGCCAGACACTGGAGTATGCAACAGCGGTTGTTCCAGCACAAAACGAGGGGTCGTTCCCCAGCCCATACCAAGCCGTGAGGATAAAATACCAGGAAATGTCCTTTAAACAGCTCAGCACAGTCACTGCTCCCAGAACCACAGCCGCCGTCTTCTCACTGCAATATTTACTTTTCAGCTTCTGGCAACAAATGGCCACAAACCGGTCAAAGGTGAAAGTGACGGTGAACCAGACAGAGCAGTCAGTGGCTGCATAAAGCAGGACGGCGTGGATATTACACACTGGGACGGAGTCCCTCAGGAAATAAAACTGTTCCTGATAAACAATGGGAATGTGTCTCAGGATCAGGTCGAGGATAATGACCAGGAGATCCGCCGCTGCCATGGCCCCCAGGTAACGTCTGACACATGGAGACAATCCACAATCTTTATAAAGCAGGACGTAGATGGTCACTACGTTAACTGTGAGGAAGGAAAACAAACCCATTGTCCATCAGCCTGGAGGCAAAGGGACCCGTTTGATCGAGGACCCAGTGAGATTTCCAAATGTGTCCCTGTATTCAGGGATTTATTAAAATAATTGGAGCTGGAATAACAAATGGGAAGGTCGGAATTACTGACAAAAATGTGACATAAATCACAAGAAACCCTCCCTCCCCAAACGCACAGAGACACATCCATAAGGACAGATGGTTTCTAGAACATTCCCACACACTCGATCACTCGAGAGCAGACACAGGTCACTCCTTCCCAGTTCCTAATACGGAGGGTGGGAACGTTGTTGTCCTGAAGGATTCTCTCCCAGTTTCCTGAAGACAAACGGAGTTTGGGAATTTCTGTACTTCGGTCTAAATTGTGGATGATCCTGTGTCGTGGAGAAATGTAAACGCAGGGAAAACGTATTCACCCGTTTAACTGCCTGAGGGGCCTTCGGAACAGTGTCTCCTTCTCCCTGGAACGGGATCTCTTCCCTCGGGATCTTATCGTTTGTTCAATTCACTGACGTCCGGCCGTTCACAAACAATGTCAGGGATAGAACGTTCCGGGGAATGTCAGTTATAGAATGTCGGGGATAGAACATGCCGGGGAATGTCAGTTATAGAATGTCGGGGACAGAACGTTCCGGGGAATGTCAGTTATAGAATGTCGGGGACAGAACGTTCCGGGGAATGGCAGTTATAGAATGTCGGGGACAGAACGTTCCGGGGAATGTCAGTTATAGAATGTCAGGGACAGAACATTCCGGGGAATGTCAGTTATAGAATGTCGGGGACAGAACGTTCCGGGGAATGTCAGTTATAGAATGTCGGGGACAGAACGTTCTGGGGAATGACAGTTATAGAATGTCGGGGACAGAACGTTCCGGGGAATGGCAGTTATAGAATGTCGAGGGCAGAACGTTCCGGGGAATGTCAGTTATACAATGTCGGGGGCAGAACGTTCCGGGGAATGTCAGTTATAGAATGTTGGTGACAGAACGTTCCGGGGAATGGCAGTTATAGAATGTCGGGGACAGAACGTTCCGGGGAATGGCAGTTATAGAATGTCAGGGCAGAACGTTCCGGGGAATGTCAGTTATACAATGTCGGGGGCAGAACGTTCCGGGGAATGTCAGTTATAGAATGTCGGGGACAGAACGTTGCGGGGAATGTCAGTTATAGAATGTCATGGACGGAACGTTCCGGGGAGTGTCAGTTATAGAATGTCAGGGACAGAACGTTCCGGGGAATGTCAGTTATAGAATGTCGGGGACGGAACGTTCCGGGGAGTGTCAGTTATAGAATGTTGGGGACGGAACGTTCCGGGGAGTGTCAGTTATAGAATGTCAGGGACAGAATGTTCCGGGGAATGTCAGTTATAGAATGTCGGGGACGGAACGTTCCGGGGAGTGTCAGTTATAGAATGTTGGGGACAGAACGTTCCGGGGAATGTCAGTTATAGAATGTCGGGGACAGAATGTTCCAGGGAATGTCAGTTATGGAATGTTGGGGACAGAACGTTCCGGGGAATGTCAGTTACAGAATGTCGGGGACAGAATGTTCCGGGGAATGTCAGTTATAGAATGTCGGGGACGGAACGTTCCGGGGAATGTCAGTTATAGAATGTCGGGGACGGAACGTTCCGGGGAGTGTCAGTTATAGAATGTCGGGGACAGAACGTTCCGGGGAATGTTAGTTATGGAATGTTGGGGACAGAACGTTCCGGGGAATGTCAGTTATAGAATGTCGGGGACAGAATGTTCCGGGGAATGTCAGTTATAGAATGTCGGGGACAGAACGTTCTGGGGAATGTCAGTTATAGAATGTTGGGGACAGAACGTTCCGGGGAATGTCAGTTATAGAATGTCGGGGACAGAACGTTCCGGGGAATGACAGTTATAGAATGTCGTGGACGGAACGTTCTGGGGAGTGTCAGTTATAGAATGTTGGGGACAGAACGTTCCGGGGAATGTCAGTTATAGAATGTCGGGGACAGAACGTTCCGGGGAATGTCAGTTATAGAATGTCGGGGACAGAACGTTCCGGGGATTATCAGTTATAGAATGTCGGGGACAGAACTTTCCGGGGAATGTCAGTTATAGAATGTTGGGGACGGAACGTTCCGGGGAATGTCAGTTATGGAATGTTGGGGACAGAACGTTCCGGGGAACTCCTTGACCTGTCCATTACCTTTCCCCGCTACCCACCCCACCAACATGATGTACTGTGCCTGGACTCACTGTAACATTAATGGGGTGAGAGACGGAGGGTCCAATCACAGGAATGAGAACTAAAGGCATTGCCAGATCAGCTAAAATGGTTAGATTTACCACATTCTCAATCCACCTCTCAGAACCAGCCCAGACACCATACACCCAGGGGATATATCTGTTCACCATGGAACACTGTGCAGACCAGGCCAGTGTCCTGCTCAGTATAATCCAGCAATCTGTCCAGATTCATCCATTACACTGGTCAATACAATCCAGCAATCTGTCCAGATTGGAACACTGCACAGATCAGATCAGGGCATTGATCTATAAACCCAGACCATATATCTGAAAATGTGTTGCTGGAAAAGCGCAGCAGGTCAGGCAGCATCCAGGGAACAGGAGAATCGACGTTTCGGGCATAAGCCCTTCTTCAGGACAGACCATATATCTGTCCAGCATCGAGAGCTGTGCAGACCACAGCAGTGCGTTATCTATAAAACTCAACCAGATAGTGTGACCAGCACAGCGACCTGCGCAGTGATCATCCGGGAATTAATCTAAAAGCCAGGAGCAGTTACCCTCCCAGCATGTAGGGCTGTTTACACCAAACCAGGGCATTGATCTGTAAACCAGGAGCAGTTACCCTCCCAGCATGTAGGGCTGTGTACCACACCCCAGTGCATTGATCTGTAACCCAGGAGCAGTTACCCTCCCAGCATGTAGGGCTGTGTACCCCAAACCAGGGCATTGATCTGTAACCCAGCAGCAGTTACCCTCCCAGCATGTAGGGCTGTATACACCACCCCAGGGCATTGATCTGTAACCCAGGAGCAGTTACCCTCCCAGCATGTAGGGCTGTGTACCCCAAACCAGGGCATTGATCTTTAACCCAGGAGCAGTTACCCTCCCAGCATGTAGGGCTGTGTACACCAAACCAGGGCATTGATCTGTAACCCAGGAGCAGTTACCCTCCCAGCATGTAGGACTGTGTACACCAAACCAGGGCATTGATCTGTAACCCAGGAGCAGTTACCCTCCCAGCATGTAGGGGTGTGTACACCAAACCAGTGCATTGATCTGTAACCCAGGAGCAGTTACCCTCCCAGCATGTAGGGCTGTGTACACGACCCCAGGGCATTGATCTGTAACCCAGGAGCAGTTACCCTCCCAGCATGTAGGGCTGTGTACCTCAAACCAGGGCATTGATCTGTAACCCAGGAGCAGTTACCTTCCCAGCATGTAGGGCTGTGTACCTCAAACCAGGGCATTGATCTGTAACCCAGGAGCAGTTACCTTCCCAGCATGTAGGGCTGTGTACCTCAAACCAGGGCATTGATCTGTAACCCAGGAGCAGTTACCCTCCCAGCATGTAGGACTGTGTACCCCAAACCAGTGCATTGATCTGTAACCCAGGAGCAGTTACCCTCCCAGCATGTAGGGCTGTGTACGTCGCCCCAGTGCATTACTCAGTAACACTGTGATAATCACTGCCCAGCATGGGGAAACTAGCAGCCCATACTGGAAGTGAGGGGATGGGTAGCTCCCATCCATTTCCAGCTCGATCTCTCCATCGTGCCCTGACAAGGGGGTGCTATGGGTGTGAACATCACTGCCAGAGAGAGATGGCGGGCGAATCACGTTAAATATCACCACATGCGATGCGTTTGGGGTCCAGACAGAGAGGGGGTGACTGAGAGAAAGTGTCATGGGAGGATGTGTTCCCAGGTTTCAGAATGCTGAAGTGTAGACACTTCGATAACATCCTGGAACATGAGCCTGTCTTCCCAGGAAAGATGGGAAAAAAGGATACTGGTGTGACGTCAGCTTAGCATATGTTCTGCATCTTTGTAACTGGAATTAGTTTCACCCGAATCTATGACTCATTGGGCATATTCTAACAATAATTTCTGTTTGTTTGATTTTCCTTGAGTGTGACAGAGGGATTGTCCACATGAGGCTGAGCTAGTTTCCTGGTGCTATCATACCGGACTCACCTCATTAACTACCCAGCCCACCCTATGGTGTCCCTCTCATTCAATACCAGCCCGATTCTCCCACCATTATGGCCGCAGTAACTCACCATCGCCCGGATGCCCCTGGATATTCTCTGATCCCTGGCGCTGGTGCCACCTTTAAAAGGCCAATGGGCACATGTTTGACCTTTCTCCGTTTGGAGTTGCCCTGCACAGTTTAACCCGAGCATGGCAGGTATTGGGCAATTACACCACGGTTTGTCGACAGGGACACGGAGTTCCTGGTGGAGGGCCGAGTACAGAGGGGGCCATTCTCTTCCTAGAGTGGGGGGCACACCACCAGACCCACCGAGCATGGTCTGAGCTCCCCACCCAGCTCAGTGCACTATCTGCGGTCTGAGGAAATGTCCAGCAATGCAGGACAAGCATCAATAACCTTCTCTGCTCTATCAGGAAAAGGGTCACCGTATTCTCTCTGCTCCCTGACACTCACTTTATATCTGTTATGCCACCAACCCTCCAACTAGGTTCCTGCTCCACCACTCTCACTGCTGCATGCAGCACCTTCTCTCTCTCTCTCTGTCTCCATCCACTTTACCCCCTGCATAGATACAACACTGTAGACCTACTCCCTCCGGACACCCCACCATACCTCCCCCAACCCCCACCTACACCAGCACTAACAGCAGGGCCTCCCACTCCCTCCCTCCCTTCCTCCATTCCAAGAGAAACAGCCGGGAATAGCACGGGAAGGGCCAAGCCGAGCGGTGGAGTGCCCGCTATCCATTCCCTCAACCCCCCCTCCCCCCGCCATGTGGGGAGGACCCTGGTATGAGCCGGAGAGGACCGGGATGCCTCGTGTGGAGATGCTGAAACATCCAGGTCCCACCAACCGAGTAAGGAGCAATGTTCAGGGAAGGGCAATTCTCACTTTAAACCCACTGGCAGTTCCGTTTCCCCCCGGCACAACTTAGAAGCCGTGGCCCTGATGCCATCTCCCTTTTGTGTCGAGCTGGTACAAATGGAATCCCCACGGTCTCGGTGGGCAGGAGGGTGGGCTCACAACACATCATCACCACCACCTCCCAGGAAGGGAGAACGGAGGCTACCTCCTACACCTCCTCCTGTAAACAGCTCAGATACTGAAACTAATCTGTGATAGTTACTGCTCTCCTCACTTGTCCTGACATCTTCAACAATCTGTGCTCATATACACCCAGCGCCCTCTGCTCCTGCAGCCCCATTATAATGGCACAGCCTGTTTTAATCTGTCTTTCATTGTCTTTCCTACCAAAGTGTATCACCTCACACTGCTCTGCACTGATCCCCATCTGCCTTACACCTGAACACTGCACCAATGTGTGATTGTACGGTTAGAGTTCCACACTGTCCTCCATAGACTTCAGAGTTCTTCCAGGTTCGGTGCCATCTACAAACATTGAGATTGTCATAGCGTGACAGTCCCCATGTAACAACTGAAATCCTGCCCCACACACACGAGTGTGAGCAAGTGAAATACTGATATATTCCTATGGACAAAGTTGAATAATGACATGCTGTCAATGGAGCAACAAAAATCCTGCACACACCAGACGGAGCAAATGAAATATTGACAAACCACAGAGCAAGAGGAATCCGGATAGGTCCCACTTATCGATATTCACCAGGGTATAATGTGATGAAGTTGAAAGTGTGTACTGTACCTTTAAGCGAGGGTGAATGCTGTTCTGAACTGAGAGCTTGCAAGCACCTGTGGTATGAGAGGATGGCAGACCCAGAAACAGTATATTACTGTAGAGCTGGAGTCGGGAAATAAGCAGTTAAGAGAAAGGGAGTCCCAGAGTTGTGAATAGTTGATGTAAAATGTTCACTTTCAGAGTGAAAAAAATAAATTGATGTTTTTATTTAAACAGTGGGGTTTGGCAGACCTGTCCCTCATATTTTAGCAGTTTACAAAGCAAATTGAGCATTTCTTTATGCTCAGTTTAAATTACCAGATGAGCTCAATGTTGTGTCCAAACAATTGCTGTGCGTGTATCTGTGTGTCTCTGGGTGGGGCAGGTCTGGCAGTCTCTGTGGTGCTTAAAGTGATGCAATGTCACCCTCTGCTGGCCTCCCCACGCCACTGCACAGACATTGGCAGAGGGTGAAAACCAACAGGGATTCATTCAGAGAGGGGGAGGGAGAGGGCAGCTGCTCACAGCACCATCCAAACTGATGTCTTATCCATGTACTGATCTAAATGTCCTTTAAACGTTGTAACTGTCCCTGATTTCACCACTTCCTCTGGAAGTTCATTCCACACACATGCCAGCTTCTGTCTAAAATATTTACCTTTCGTGACTTTTGTAAATCTTTTTCCTCGCACCTTAAAATATCCCTCAGTTTTGAATCCCCAACTCTAGGGAAAAGACATCAGCCCTTCAGCTTATCTGTACCCCTCATTATTAAGTTCCCCCTTAGTCTCATACTCTCCAGTGAAACGAGTCCCAGCCGACCCAGCCTCTCCTAATAGCTCACTCCCTCCTTTCCCAGCAACATACAGATTAATCTGTTCTCAACCCTCTCCAGCTTAATACTATCAAGGTCAGTAATATCAAAGTGAACAGTCAAGGTGTTTTCTAAGGGAATGGGAAGTCCAAAGACCCTGAGCTTGGTTTGCCTTGTGTGGTTAGGGTGAGGAGGGAGGGATTGCTGACACAGTCAGTGGGGAGGAGAGGCTGGACAGTTATCAGCGGCCTGGTGTCATTTCATTTTAGGAAGAGGGCAGTCGCACGTTAGAGGTGGGTAAGGGTGATCGGTGTGTTGTGACCAGAAATTAAGCTCTCCCTTCGTCTCTGGTGTTCAGTAATAAATATCTATTTGAGACCCTTCATTGGGCAGATTGTGTCAGCAGGATTTCTTTTTCTCATATTGCAGACCACAGATAATAGCAATTAAAGATGTTTATAGTTACTTTCGATGGCACAGCACATACACTCAATATCCTACAGTTGAGACAAATGTCTTGCATTTGTTTAATAATGCAAAGTGTTGTTTGTAATTCAGTAATGGTAACCTGATTATAATAAATCCACACCAAGCTGAAAGATGGGCACTAAAATATGAACCAAAATCTGGGTAAGGTAGTGTAGTTTGTAGTGTCCCTGTCTCTGAGCCAGAGCTCTGGATTTGATTCCAATTCCTGAAATTGTGTGGTAGTGTTCCTAGGTCTGGAATAGAAGGCCTGGATTCAAGTCCTGCCTATTGCAGAGGTATGTCCCAGCATGTCTGAACAGACTGATGAACAAACCATACAGGAGAATACTGTTACAACTTTATGGGTATTGCAGAGTGGTGCTCGTATCCCAACCTCATTGCACAAAGGTCTAGGTGTAAAGCTCACAGAAGTGCCTCATGATACATCTGAACAAACTGAATAAAATAGACTTAGAATTGTGACTTGATGGAGAAGGATGAGGTGTCAGTATTGCATTTCAGAATTTAGGCCCAGGATAACTGAAAGTACAGCCATTCGCGTTGATTGGGACCAAAGTTCACAGCAGTAACGGTTTATAAAATCAGAATGGTCATGGATAGGGTGAGTAGGCAAGGTTTTTCCCAGGTTAGGGGCGTCTATAACTAGAGGGCATTGGTTGACAGTGAAAGGGGAACGTTTTTGAAGAGGCCTAAGGGGCACCTTTTCACGCAGAGGTTGGTGTGTGTATGGAATGAGCTGCCAGAGGAAGTGCTGGAGGCTGGTACAAATACAGCATGTAAAAGGCATCTGGATGCTGACAGACCTGCCAAGCTTTTCCAGCAATTTATGCATTTCTTTAAAAATGCATGCATTTTAACACAGGAATTCTGAATAAATTAAACATTTCATTTGTTTAATGACGCGAGGCCATGTAAACATATTTCAAATCGGCCGAGACCATTTTCTGTGAAGGGTATGGCTCTGTGTATGACAGCAGCAATGATGCAACAACATGGAATAGGGAATGTGATGGAGACATAGTTTGGACCATGTACAAGGAGACCTCACATGGCCCAGTTTGGGAGAGGATGACATTACTGTGTGACTCAGCTCAGAAAGGGAGAAAATGTAATCTGTCCGAGAAGGAACGGCCTATTGCACTCTCTCTCCTTCATTGTTCGTCATCACAGCAATGTATGCGAGCTAAAAAGAACTCTACAGTCATCGTTACCATTCTTATTGGAACCGAATCCCTGCAGTATTGAAACAAGCCCTTCGGCCCAACAAATCCATACCAACCTTCCCAACACATTCCCCTATAGTTACCCCGGACTAATGCACCTAACCTAGAAACCCTTGAAAACTACAGACAATTTGGCACGATCAATCCATCTAACCTACACAGTTTGAGCTGTGGTAGGAAACTGGATCACCTATAAGAAGCTCATACAGACAAGGGGAGAATGTGCAAACTTCACACAGACAGTCACCCAAGGTTGGAATCGAACCCAAGCCCCTGGTGCTGTGAGGTAGCAATGCTAACCACCATGCTACCCTTTGGGTGCTCCCTGACCAGCATCCATTGGAATCTACTCACTGCCTAAAGCAAATGGAATTCAGCCAAATCCAACTCTTCCAGGATGGAATCCCATTGCTCGCAGCTGTGTGAGTACAATATCTTCAAAAGCAGAATGATGTTTTGGAAAATCTTGCAATTTTTCCTTTTGTCATGAGTTACAATAATATCTGGGCAAAGTTCTTTCAAGTTAAAGTTGCAGAGATTTTGTTTATGTGTGTGTGTGTGTGTGTGTGTGTGTGTGTGTGTGTGTGTGTGTGTGTGTGTGTGTGTGTGTGTGTGTGTGTGTGTGTGTGTGTGTGTGTGTGTGTGTGTGTGTGTGTGTGTGTGTGTGTGTGTGTGTGTGTGTGTGTGTCAGTGTTTTTAGAAAAGGAAATATTGATTATATATTTTCAACACCCAAACATCCATCTTTCCATCATAGTTTGAGTAACATTGCTCTGGATCAAAAACGTGTTATTTGAGCAGATTACAGAAACTAGCCAGACTTGTTCCTAAAACTGACCTTGACCCAGTCTGAGACCGATATGATCGGCATGACACCAACCTGGTTACATTTAACATCTGTTGTGAGCAGTGCAGGAGTGGGACGAGAAAAGCAAACAGTGACCCAAAAAGGCGGGGAACTATAGACCGGTGAGCCTGATGTCAGTGGTGGGTACGTTGTTGGAGGGGATTCTGAGGGATAGAATTTTCATACATTTGGGAAGGCAAGGGCCAATCGGGGTACACAGCGTAGCTTTCTGCATGGGAAATCATGTCTCATTAATTTGGTTAAGAGGTAACAAAGAAGATTGATGAAGGCAGTTTGGGTGACATTGTCTATATGGACCTCAGCAAGTTGTTCATTTAAAGAACAAAGTGCAAAGAAAATTTACAGCCAAGGATCAGGCCCTTCAGTCCTTCAAACCTGAGCCGATCCAAATGTACTGTCTAAATCTGTCGGACAATTCCTAAGGATCTGTATCCCTCTGCTCACTACTTACTCATGCATCTGTCCAGATACATCTTAAATGAATCCACCGTGCCTGCCTCTACCACGTCTGCTGGCAACGCGTTCCAAATGCCCACCACCCTCTGTGTGAAGTGCTTACCGCGTGTATCCTCCTTAAACATTCCACCTCTCACTTTGAAAGCACGACCTCTCGTGACTGAATCCTTCAACCTGGGAAACAGCTTGTCTCTATCCACCCTGGCTATACACTTCATGATTTTGTAAACCTCAATCAGGTCCCCCCTCAATCTCCTTTTTCTCGTGAAAATAAGCCTAGCCTACTCAATCTGTCTTCATAGCTAGTATTTCATTCTGATTGGTAGACAAATGAGTAAGGTTCGGTCACTTGGGATACAGAGGAAGCTAGTTACAATTGGCTTGAAGGAAGAGGGATATTTTTCAGACTGGAGGCTTGTGAGCAGCAGTGTGCTGTAAGAATCCGTACTGAGTTCACTGCATTTCATCATTTATGTAAAGGATTTAGTTGTGAATATTGAGGACAGAGTAAGTTTGCAGATTATATCAGAATGGTGGTTTAGTAGATTATCTCAGAGTACAACGATACCATAAATAGATGGGACAAAGGGGCAATGAGTGACAGATGAAGTTAAATTTAGATAAATACGAGGTTTTGCATTTTGGGAAGGCAAATCAGGGCAGACATTATATGCTTCATGGTCAGGTCCTGGGGCATGTTGTGAAACAAAGTGGCATAGGGCTGCAGGTACATTGTTCCTTGAAAGTAGAGTCGCAGGTAGACAGTGTGGTGCTGAACACATTTGGCACATTTGCTTTAATCAGTCAGAGCATTGAGTATAGGAGTTGTGGTGGCATGTTGTATCTGTACAGGATGTTGGTGAGACCACTTTAAGAATATTGTGTACAACTCGGTTTTCTGCAGAAATGACTTACACATATGTTCCAGGACTGGAGGTTTGACTGCAGGGAGAGGCTGATTCCGTTGAGGTGTTTCCCCCCGGAGTGTCAGAGGTTGAGGGGTAACATTACAGATGTTTATAAAACCAGCAGGGGCATGGATATTCTGAACAGCCACGTTCTGCTCCCCAGGATAAGGGAGTCCAGAACAAGACTGCATAGGTTGGAGGCGAGAGGGATTGATTTAGAAGAGACCTGAAGATAAATGTTTCACACAGAGAGTGGTGTGTGCACAGAAAGTGCTGTTAGGGGAAGTGCTGAAGGCGGTTACAATCGCACATTCAAAAAGTATCTGAAAGAGGAGGTATATTGGCCAATTGCTGGCAAATGGGACTGGATCAGATTTGATATCTGATCGGAGTGAACAGATTGGACTAACGGGTCTGTTTCCGTTCTGCATGACTCTCTTATTCTATAAGAGGGATGATGAAAATTTCTGAAAGGACCTTTCAAGTCGGAAATCTCTTCACTGGAAGTTTATCGTGCCTCTATGTTCACATTGATTGAAAGATGCGTTAGGTAAATATTTGGTAGAGAAGTGAATAACGGATAATGGGATATAGACAAAAAAGTAGGCCCCAACCTGATCAGCCACAATTTTAGTGCCTGGTGGAGAAGGATCAAAATGTCTAATGACCCTCTCCTGCTCCTCAGTCCCATATTCCCGTGTTCCATTCAGCCCCTCAAACCTGCTAGACAGGAACAGTTGGATGGGGTAAAAACAATGACTGCAGATGCTGGAAACCAGATTCTGGATCAGTGGTGCTGGAAGAGCACAGCAAATTAAGGCAGCATTCGAGGACAGGCAAAATCGGACCAGTTGGAGGTCACTTACTCCTATAACCTGTTGCACGGAAACAGAGGAGACCATTTGGCCCTTGAAGACTGCCCCACATGTTTCGAGGTGATTTGGGAAATATAATTGGAAAACCCAGGCTGGGTATGAAAGAGGCCCCTCATTTCTCTTTACAGAGCTTCCCCTCTCTGCAACTTGTGCTTCATTTGTTGGTCATGTTGTAGACCCAGATTCACTGTGAATACAGCCCCCATACCTCACTCAGCGATGACTCACAAAATCCTCTGGTCTCCCTGTCTGCAATATTCAAAAACATAACATTCAGGAAAATAACACCCACTAACTTTCCAATAACAGAATGGGCGAAGATCAGATACAGGGGCAGGTCGTTCACTCCCCAAGCCTGCCTTGCCCTTCACTAAGA
The DNA here is from genome assembly GCF_037043375.1 of Chiloscyllium plagiosum. Taxonomy (NCBI): domain Eukaryota; kingdom Metazoa; phylum Chordata; class Chondrichthyes; order Orectolobiformes; family Hemiscylliidae; genus Chiloscyllium; species Chiloscyllium plagiosum. The sequence goes on along the minus strand of NW_028270180.1, from coordinate 64,597,364 downwards.
TCATGCCTGATCTGCTCTTGGTCTCAAATCCTCTTCCATACCCAATTCTTCATAGCCTCACCTCTCTGACAGGTCAATATCCAGTACCTCCTCTTCAAATACTTTCAGTCATCTAACTCCCCGAACACTCTTGAGACGAGAAATCCTGGCATTCAATCCCATCTGTTTGAAGAAAACACTTGCTGCTCCTATACCATGGCCTATTGATGTGAACAAAAGAGGTTGAGACAAGGGGTTCAGGTACAAATGACTGGCCCTGATACCAAGGCAGTGGTTGCCTTCTGTTGATATCAAGGAGCTTAACAAAACTGGACTTAATGGGAATCAGAGTAAACTCTCCAGTGTTTGGAGTCAAACATGGCACAAAGGAAGATGTTCATCATCTCCGTCCTGTGTCAGCTCTGCGGGAGATCCTCAGGGTAGCTTCCTCTTCACAAACATCTTCAGCTGCTTCATCAGTGTCTACCCAGCCCCACCCTCCCCACCATAAGATCAGAATGTGGGGATGGTCACTGAAGATTCCACAATGTTCAGAACATTTTGTTGCCCGTCAGCTCCTGAACTGGTCTGTGTCCATGAGCAGCAAGACCTAGACTCCATTGAGACTTGTGCTGTTAACGTGTCTGCAACATTCGTGTAACAGCACTGCCTGACACTGCACATTGCCACAGTGAAATAGAGTACATTCAGCAACTCACGCTGGTTTCACAGGAATATGAGGAAGCCATTCAGCCCATTGACATTATTGGAGAAGAACAGGGACAGCCTGTTCAGTGCCTCCAACCTATTACTCAGGAAGAGAAGGAGTCTAGTGTGATGGACCACACCAGAGCCCCTCGACAATATTTGAAGGCGGTAGCGTAGATTCTAATGTTTTCTTATTTTAAAGGGAATGTAAAGGGTCTGTTCCAGATGCAATGTGACAGGTCAAACTACTCGGTGTGAAGCTAAACACTATTTATTTAAACACGAAAGATAAAATGAAAGCAAAGAAAGAGGAAATTAGAATAACTTAATTCTATTGGACAAGTTAACAGAATAATTGATCGTGGAGCTATTACTAATGAACTGGCCCGATACACGAAAATCCCATAAACACAGCCCTTGGCAAAACTGAGTATTCAGTCACAGATTGCCACAAACTCAAAGATCCTAATCTGTGAGAGCTGGCCACATCCATTCAGGCTGCACTAAAATAAACCCAAGGCCTCCCTCGCTGTTTACTCAGTGGTCTTAACTAACCAGCCTGTTAATGATCATTCAATCTCTCTCTTCAAAGAAACCAGGACAAAATAATTCTTAAAGCTGCAGCATCATCACACTTGTCAGTACATCGACCTATTAAACAGGAACCAGGGCTAACCAGTCAGGCCCTTGGCCCTGTCCAATTGAACAAGGAAGAAGTCATTCAGTCCCTTGAGTCAATTACACAGAAACAGAACGAGGCCATTCAGCCCCTTGAGTTACTTACACATGAACAAGAGGAGGCCTTTCAGCCCGTTGAGCCACTTATACAGGAACAGTAGGAGGCCATTCCCACCTCAATGCACTTACACGGGGGCAGAATGAGTTAATTGATGCTGATTCTGATGAATGGCTTATGCCCAAAACGTCGATTGTCCTGCTGTGCTTTTCCAGCAATTGATGCTCTACTCTGATCTCCAGCATGGGCAGCCCTCACTGTCTCCTAGTAGATGCTCTAACATGATGAACAACTGGAGCTGAGGCTGCACAGACAGGCTGCTCCATGTTGTTCCTCCTGGCTCCATTGCTCATAACACACACGTGGGACTTTAACATGGTTTTCTCGCAGTGAGGAGGGAAGCCATATGTCTTGTGTGAAGTCTCAAGAAGGCACCTTTCATTTCCTGAAGACAGCCTGCTGTTCTTTATGCAGGACGGAAGCTGGTGGGAATGGCTACCTGTTTCAGATGGAAGGTATTGTGGCTGCTGTTGAGGATTGTGAGCAACCTGACGTTCAGTACGGGCTCACACGCCGACTGCACAATAACATGGGAGAGTTAGTAAAAGCATATAGACTATTAGGAAAGTTACATTAGATTGATGAATGGACTCACTAAGTTCAAATAATGCTGATATTATTCATGTTGATCTTGTCTAGTGCACGTCCAGTTCCGTGTAACTTGTGTGCCTTACTCTGTCCAAGTCTATGTCCACCCTATGATCTGTCTGGCCATGCTTACGATGACCTGTATCCACTGCTCATAAACAAAGTGTTTCCCTGTACTGAGGTACACGTGGCAATAAATCAAACCAATCAATCCTGGGTAAAGCATGGAATTTCTCACCCTATCAATGTCTCTTTTGCAAATAAGTGATCGCTGCCACTCCTCGTGTTTCAGCGTCACCATTTCTTCATCCCTTACATCTCTACTTAGCTTCTTCACTCTATCCTCATGTTACCATCACCCGTGTCTGTGGTAAGGAGATCATTCCTTACAAAGGAGATCAAATCTGTAGAGAGTGCCCCAAATGCTCTCTCAGCAAGGCTCTAAAACTGCAGGAAGATGGCTTTACTTATGTTCTCGAATCATCATAAAATGAAGGACAGCATTCCATTGACTGTACCCATTACCTACACAGGGTTTGATTCGGAGCAGTCAGCATAGATTTGTGAGTGGGAGATCATGCTTCCCAAATTTGTTCGAGTTCTTTGATGAAGTGACCAGGAAGGTTGATGAGGACAGAGGGGTAGATATAGTCTCTATGGATTTCAGTCAGGCCTTTGATAAGGTCCCACACGGCAGGCTGCTCTGGAAGTTTCCATCACGTGGAATGCTGGGGGAACTGGCCAATTGGATACACAGTTGGTTTGATGGTAGAAAGCAGAGGGTTTAGTGGAAGGATGCTTGTCAGACTGGAGGCTGGGTCCATTGTTGTTTGTTATCTATGAATTGGTTGTGAATGTACAAGTTATGATTAGTAAGTTTGCAGATGACACTAAAGTAAGTGGGAGCATGATCAGTGAAGAAGTTTATCAGAAATTGCAGCAGGACCTCACTCAGGTGGGGAAGTGGGCCGAGAAATGGCAAATGGAATTTAATATAGATGCGTGATGTCTTACATTTTGGGAACTCAAAGCAAGGGAGGAGTTTCATGGTGAATGGGAGGATCTTCAAGGGTGTAGTGGGCAGAGAGACCTTGGAGTTCAGGTGCACGGTTCTCTGAGAGTGGAGCCACAGGTAGACAGGGCAGTGAAGAAGGCATTTGGTACATTGGCCTTCATCAGGCAGGACATGGAGTACAGAAGTTGGGAATTTATGTTGCAGTTACACAGGACTTTGCTAAGGCCGCACTTGGAGTATTGTGTTCAGTTTTGTCACCTTGTTATAGGGAGGACGCTATTAAATTAGAAAGAGTGCAGATGAAATTTTCAAGGATGTTACCAGAACCCAATCGTCTGAGTTATAGGGAGAGGTTGGACAAGCTCGGACCTTTTCTTTAGCATGTAGGAGACCTTATAGAGCTGTATAAGATCACGATGGTAGGGTTAATGCTCTCAGTCTTTTTCCAAGGTTTAGAGAATCGAGAACGACAGACGATCAGTTGAAGGTTAAAGGGGAAGGACTAAAAGAGAATCTGAGGGACCCCTTATTTACATAAATGGCTGGTGTACGGATGAGCTGCCAGCAGATGTGGTTGGGGGGTACATTAACAACATTTCAAACGCAGTTGGATAAATATGTGAATAGGAATGGACTGGAAGGATATGGGCCAACTGCAGGGAATTGGGGTTAGCGTGGATGGACATTTCCAAGGTGGAGTCGAACCCTTCTGTTAATTAAAACCAAACACCCAGAAAAGCTCGCCTCAACTCGTAATCTGTTAAAATATGAGTGACACAGATCTCCTACATTCCACGACTTATACAAAAAATAACAAGTTAGTTTCTTAACTTTAATAGTGAACACTAAACAACAACTATTCACAAATACAAGCCCCTCTTTTCTTAGCTACTTGCTATCTGACTCCGACTCTGTAAAAATATGCTATTCCAACAGCCCACATATTAAACATTACAATCTCAAGACCACACAGTCTCTATCTTCCCCGCTGTGTTCACTCTTCCAGCTGCTGATCTCCCTGGGTCATTTTTTTTTATTGCAAATCGGTTTGACATGAACATGTATCCTTGAAAGAGAGTTTTTGAGATGACCAGTTAGCACTCCTGCTCTACAGCAGTTATTCTGTTGTTGGATGGCAGTGGCTCTCCCTCTAGTGTTCAAATGTTGGGTTTATATACTACCCATGATACAGCAATTCTCATAATTTGATTGCTTTCCAGGTGTCTAAACAATAATATTCAAATTCCGTTGGCTTTTGGTATCCTGACCATTATTTAAACACGTTGGTTGTATTTGAATTGTTGTCAAAACAGCAACTAAAACTCAGGTATCCATTTCACAGCTAACTGTGACATATGGAACAATCTGACATTTAGCTGTCATCTGTGCTGTACTTTCTTTTCAACAAAACCCGTTCTGTCTTAAAGTGAGCTGACATGCTTTCTGCTTCATAAGACCTCCCTCCTTCAGAAAAAAAAACAATTGAATGAAAGGATGGCTTCGTTTCTTTTCTTCTAATTCTTACTCCCATTATTATGAAATACAAAAGTATTAATCTCAGTTATATCAATCATATTAATCTTACACACCTATATAAACTGGAATAAGTCAAATCTTATCTAACCTTTTTCCTTTAAATCCACGATAACACATCTGCTATCACATTTTAGGACCCACAGCATGTACATTTTGTAAGTTTAAAGTCGGTGTGATAAGACTCCAATGAAATGATCTCATATTCTGGTCTTTAAATATTCCAAAAAACGCGAGAGGTTTGTCGTTGTCCACAACCATCTCCGACAATTTATTTGTCACATAAACATTAAAATATTGTCAGGTCAGTGCGAAACTTAATCATCCTTTTTCAATAATGGAGAATGTTGTATTTTTCTATCTGGTGGATATTGCGTTTTTTCGACAAGTAGCCAATTAGCCATTCAATTCCATCATCATCTTACTGTATCAATAAAACTCCAACCCCTATATCCCTAGAAGCAAATAGAATTTTGAAAGGGTTTGAAAATATTTGGTGTAGCTAAAACTGGTGCGGTGATTAATCCTGCTTTAAAATTCTCAAATGCCTCCTGGCATTGTTCTGTCCACCACAATTATGTTTCCTTCTTTACTAAGTCCATCAATGGTGCCAATACGCTGCTGAAGTTTGGAACAAACTTCCGATCGAATCCACTCAGTTCCAAACATCCTCTTTCATCGAGGATGGTCGTGGAAATTCCTCAAAGCCTTTGTCTTTGTGTTCCATGGGGGTCAACCTTCCATGTCCAATGTAATGTCCCACGAACGTCACCTCTGCCTTCGCGAATTCAGTTTTCTTTAAGTTTATTACAAAGTTTGCTTCTTGTAAACGTTCAACATGCTCTGGCATCTGCAACACGTGAGCTTTCAATCACTTGCTAAAAATCACTACATCATACAGATAAACTACACGATTTGTCCATCTGACCATAACTCTGTTCCTGAGTCCCTAAACCTGGCATTGAAGGGGATTCCTATCACTGGTGACAATACTAATACGTCATCCCCACAGGAAATCGTCAACATTTCAGAGTTTTTATCTGCCACGTGCTTCATTCTATACTGTGCCCTTCAGGTGTTGTTTACCTAACTCACCTACTCCATCTAATCTCTCCATCACCTCACATATATAAGGTGTGTGATTAATTATATTCGATTAATTCCAAAGGACCTCTGACTTCAAATATTAACTCAAAGGAAGTAAACTGAGTAGATTTATTTGGGGCAAATAATTTTTGTCTAATGGCAAACAATTTAATGAGACACCTTCATTCCAATCATTCCGGTAATCCTGATAGTATGCTGTTAATATGGTCTTCAGCGCCTGATGCTAACTTTCCAAGGGTGCCTGGGATTCAAGATGGGACACTCTTGATTTGAAGTGCTGTATGCCTAAGCTATCCATGACTTCCTTAAACTATCCATGACTTCCTTCAACAGCTGAGCGGTAAAATGAGACCTTGGTCTGACTGAATCTCTCTGCGGAGCCCACAGTGAGTAAAGAAAGCTACCAACTCCTCCACCTCCCTTTTTACTTTAACACTCCATAATAGTTAAAAACCACACAACACCAGGTTATAGTGCAACACTTTTAATTGGAAGCATTCTAGCTTTCGGAGTGACGCTCCTTCATCAGGTGATTGCACAATCACCTGATGAAGGAGCGTCGCTCCGAAAGCTAGTGTTCTTCCAATTAAAACTGTTGCACTATAACCTGGTGTTGTGTGATTTTTAACTTTGTACACCCCAGTCCAACACCGGCATCTCCGAATCATGACTCCATAATAGAATTGCCTCTGGGAATCTGGTAGACACATCCATTATGGCTCGCAAATATTGGTTTCCACTTTTATTTTAGATAGGGGAGCTACACAACTAATCATAACCCACATGAAATGTTCTTCGAATGCGGGAATTGGTAACAAAGATGCTGGCTTTAGTACTGCCTGTGACTTCCCTACCATTTAGAATGTTGGACATGTACATCAAAAAATAACCACGTCCGTGTGCATTCCAGGCCACTAGAAATGCCTCTGTATCTTAGCCTGGGTCTTCTGTACACCTAGGTGACCCCCTGCAGTTAGTTTATGCGCTACCCGTAACACTTTACGCTGTTCCGAAAACAATGTGGTGCACTTCGGCCATTTCCCTTCTGCACTAACCTATCGGGGTCTCCATTTTAATTTTAGCATTCTATCTTTAAGTTAATAACGTTCGACAATATATTTTGATTCCTTTTTTGTGTGTGTGCATGTGTATGTGTGTGTGTGTATATATATATATATATCTGTTGTAAGTCCATTAGCCTTTCAGGGCGGCACGGTGGCACAGTGGTTAGCACTGCTGCCTCACAACGTCAGAGACCGGGGTTCAATTCCCGCCTCAGGCGACTGACTGTGTGGAGTTTGCACGTTCTCCCCGTGTCTGCGTGGGTTTCCTCCGGGTGCTCCGGTTTCCTCCCACAGTCCAAAGATGTGCAGGTCAGGTGAATTGGCCATACTAAATTGCCCGTAGTGTTAGGTAAGGGGTAAATGTAGGGGTATGGGTGGATTGCGCTTCGGCGGGGCGGTGTGGACTTGTTGGGCCGAAGGGCCTGTTTCCACACTGTAAGTAATCTAATCTAAAAAAAAAACCTCTGCCTGTTCAGGTTTTTTTCTGCACCGTGACATCAAGCAGGGTGTCAGTTCACTGAACATCATCTCCTTTGGCTTTTTATATTGGTTTTCCTTCCTGCTCTAACTTATGACAGTGGAATTGCAGATTAGATTACAGATTACATTACAGTGTGGAAACAGGCGCTTCGGCCCAACAAGTCCACACCGACCCGCCGAAGCGCAACCCACCCATACCCCTACATTTATCCCTTCTCAGGAAAGTGGGGGATGGGGTAACGGAGGGGGAAGGGGGCCGAGAAATAAATAGGAGGGTGGGGGTGGAGCTGGGTGTAAGATAGCTTGGAAGACGATAGGTAGATGCAGGTGGGGTGTGATGGTGATAGGTCGGACAGGAGGGTGATAGGACACCTATCAGTGGGAGGACAGCTGGAACCCTCAAACTAGAACCATCATCAACGTTGACTTCACCAAATTCCAAATCTCCCCTCCACCAACCTCTCCCAGATCCAAGCGTTCAACCTAGCACTGCCATCTTGAACCGCCCTAACTGGCCAGCTTGCTTCCCACCTACCGACTCCATCCTCCTAACCGACATATCATTATTACTCCCACCTACATCTTCTTATCGCCTTCCCAGTGACCCTCCCACAGGCCCAGCTACTACCCTCGTATTTATCTTTCAGCCCCATTGTCCCCCCACCACATTCCTGACGATGGGTTTCTGCCTGATATTCGATTGTCCTGCTTTTCGGATGCTGCCTGATCTGTTGTGCTTTTCCGGAGCCTCACTTCTCAACTATTAGAGACTGAGCAGATCCCATATCTCACAAAATTATAACTTCTTGTCCTTCTCCCCATGATCTTTCTGAGTAAACTTTATCTACAGAGGTGAATTCTTTATAGCGATCAAGTACTGACTCCATACCCAGCCCCTGCCTTGGCTGTATACTCTCCTGCAGCTCCTCGGCTCTACTTTGGGTCTCCTTTACCAGTTTCACTAATGCCACTGGGCTTAGCCTCTTCTACCACATCTTTCCCCAAAATGCCTTCCTTCAACGACCACTGCAGTGAAAACACCTTTTCCCAGTGCCCTTCTTAAACCATCGGCACTGTCATTTTATGTATTACACAGCCTTATACTGAGAACACCTGAGGCCTTTCACCTCCTTTCAACCCCTTTGGGCTTCTTTTTTCACTTGTGGTAAACTATTGTGCGCTACTGTTCGCTTTGTAATGTGTGAACTTCCCTTCTCCCAATTTCTATCCCTCATAGCATGAAAATTCTCACGGAAGCTAAATTTCATCTCATGCACCAATGCATATTTACCTGCCATTTATGCCGCGCTTCTCACTTCTTGACCTTTCTGTTCGTGCACATGAAATCTTACCATCTCTGGAAGTGAGTCTTTAAACTTCTCCAGCAGAATAATCTCCCTTCGATCCTCACAGGTCTTATCTATTTTTCAGTCCAACACCCATCTATCAAAATGACTGTAGTTAATTCTTTCAAACTTAACATAAGTCTGACCAAGTTCCGTCTCAATTTTTATGAACTTCTGACTATGTGCTTCTGGTACCATTTCATAGCCAATCAAAATAGCTAATTTGACATTTGCATAATCTCTTGACCCCCCATCTGACAGCGCTGCACATGCCTCACCAGCTGTGCCCACCAGCTTAGTCTGAACTAGCATTACCCACAAGTTCACTGGGCACGTCATCTGCCGAGTCATTTTTTTCAAATGAAATAAAAAAGGTTTTGACATTTTTCTCACCGAAATATGGCAAAGTACTAACATAGTTGTATACATCCCGATGTTCTCCCTTCAACTCCATTAATTTAACTTATAGTCTAATTCACAACTTCTGAATCTCAAATTCTCTCTCTCTTTCTTTTCCCTCTCCTCTTTTTTCTAACTCTATTTCCGTCTCTTACTTTATCTTCTAACTTCAGTTGCCATATTTGCAATTTAAGTTTTTTCTAACTCGATTGCACTTGTCTGTTTCTCTGATACATCAATGTGCTTGACCAACTACATTATAATTTCAGCTTTCCTTCTGTCCGTGGTTAAACCCAATTCCAACCTATTTGCTAATTCTAATAAATATCCTGCTTCAGTCTTTCTCAACTTTCTTGGCAAATTTGGGAACCTCTTTAGTAATGTTAAGAGCCATTTCCCTCAGTTTTAATTTAAACAACCACCAGTAAACAAAATTAAACAGATTTTCCGACCGGTTTTATTTGAAGAACTAGGTCACTAATTGCAACGTGTTGGAATTTGCTGGGACATTTTGTACCCGAAATCTGTTCAAATCTACCCAAGTCCCTTATGGCAGGGCCCCGAACTGTGAAGACATCTATGTCGAGCACTTCTGTTAATTAAAACCACAAACCCAAAAAAGCTCACCTCACCTCGTAATCTGTTATACATGAGTGACAAGAACTCTCAAATTCCACTAATAAAAGAAAAATAACAGTTTGCATGTATGCAAGTTAGCTCGCTGTGCTTGAAGGTTTGTTTTCTGACGATTCGACACTATGACTAATTAACATCATCAGTGAGAGGCTCTGCTGAAGCTCTGCTGGTATGTCGTGCCTCTCTATTTATAGGTCTTGGGTTCTTAAGATGGGTGATGTCATTTCCAGTTCTTTTGTTTTACAAGCGAAGGTAGATAGGATCTAAATTGCTGTATTTATTGACGGACTTCTGGTCAGAATGCCATTTCTCTAAGAACGTCCTTGCATGTCTTAGTATGTGCGTGCGTTATCCCAATCAAAGTGGTGCCCTTCTTTGTCTGTATGTATGGAACATAGTGATAATGGGTCATGTCTTTTGGTGGCCAGTTCATGTATCCTGGTAACACGACAACAGGACAGTTTCAATGGCAGAAGAATGATTTTATACTCACTGTTTAATTAATGTGTGTGTGCAGATATGTAACATTTTTCATATGTGCACAACACATTCTAAATGAACAACGGAGACACAGTAAACTGAAAGTGATGCATATGATGTATAAAAATTATAAAACATTAAAACATCATTTGATTCTCATCTAAAATGATATGTTCCCCTTCTCTCAACGTTCCCTCCTTTTCTGGAAATCTCCACTCCAATCTCTCATTCTTATCAGGATGTGTATTATAAATTCTTCCTTCTGGTGTCCCAGCTTATTTCAGTTAATCCCCTTTCTACCAGAATTCAATATATTGGCCTGTTGAGTACTTTCCAAAGCTAGTGTCTGTCACATTATTGGAGATAAAATTTCTGGCATCAGACCCAGCATTTGAACATATTGCTCTGTTGTACATGCACTGTACAAAGGACCACAGCACACAGGAATTGCCAAAACACTGGGGGATGTTCATCTCCTTCTTTCGATGATCTAGTTTTCTCATATTTCACATTTCATCATCTATGTTGTCTCGCTCTTCCTCTCTTTGTATCTAGTTAAGACATTTACCAATTATTCCTTGCGTCCCTTCTCTTAAAGCTCCTTCTTCAGGTTTATATCTATTGCTCTCTTCTTGATGTAATGTGATTATAATTGAGCAATGTAGCTACAAAGACATTTGGAAGGAGCTGGTCACAGTCAATTGGAAGGGGAACTGAGCAGGGCAGACCATGTAACAGCAAAAGCTGGAATTTCTGGGGATATTTTGGAGGATATCAGAAATTCTCCCAAAGGAGATGAAACATACTCATGGCAGGACAAGGCAACCATGAGTAATAAGGCATCAAACTAAAAGAAGAAACATACAATGTGGTGAAGATGATTGGGAATCCAGAGAATTCATTGACTCTGAAGCTACATAAGGCTGACATCACTGACACTGCAGAGCTCTTAATCATGGTCAGGGAGAGAAACAGAGGGAAAGGCATTCACTTTAAACACAGAAGATGGTATTACTCAAGGAAAAAGATTCAAATGAATTAAACAATTGAACTAAAATGATTTAATTGGTTTTGCAAAATGTATCAGATTGAAGGCATGTCCCGGGGAGAGACCCTCAGCAGAATGAGAGTATGAAAATGGAAGTGTTACCACATCAGAAACCAGAGTAGGTCACTGAGTACATGACTGATGGGTGAATGGGTCTCGTTGTGAACTAAGGGACAGAGAGCAGAATTGCATTGCAGCTATTGCAGCTCAAAACTGCGTATTTATGTAGTACTGTAGACTACAGCAGCAGGAGAAGCAGAACAACATTCAACCACAACTTGTAACTTTTAGCCTCGAATAATTTCCTCAGTCTGCCATTGCCATCAATACGATCTATGTTTCAGTAATGACTGTGGGTGAACATGACTGGATCAGAACCACGTGAACCTAAACCTGACGCAAACTCATTAAAGCTACCACACTTGACTAACAGATATGATCGAAGCTCCACAATCCTGTCACGTTCTGTCATAAATGGTGATGAATGATTAAACAAATGACTGGAGCAAAGGGATCCACAAATATCCCCATCCTCAGTAATCAAACAGCTCTGCACATCAGTGTAAAAGACCAGGATGTGGTAGCTGCACCAACCTCAGCCAGAAGTGTTGAGTTGATGAACCACCTCACCCTCGCCATGATACCCACAGAATCACAGATGCCAGTCTTCAACCAAGTCAATTTGCTGTTCGTGACATGAAGAAACAGCTGAACACAGTACGTACGAAAAAGACAATGGTCCCTGACCCCATTCCTGCAATAGGACTGAAGACTTGTGCTGCACAACAAGCCGTGTCCCTGGGGAAGCTGTTTCATTCCAGCTCCAACTCTGACATCGCCCTGGTAATGTGGAAAATTACTCAAAAATATCCAGTTCCTAAGAGGATTATAATTACAATCTGAGCAGTTACCTCCCCCTCAGACCCACCACGACAGTCAAATTGGTGGGAGTTCTTTTTGACAGAGTTATCAAACAGCACAGAAATAACCTGTACAGTATGATTTCAGATAGGTCCCCATGTCGAGATGGTGCTACTGTGGAAATGTCACTGGATTACTGATCCAGACCAGGCTAATGCTCTGGTAGCTGGTGGAAGTTAAACACAATTGACAAAATATTAAGATGCAAAATCTGGTGTCCGTAAATAATGACCTTCAAGTCAATGTCGATTGTAACCACCAATTTGCTTCACAAATGTACTTTCAGAAAGTGAATCTCCCGTGCTTTCCTGGTCTGGCCTAAACGTGACTACAGACACACAGACATGTGGTAAACTTTTCAATGGCCTCTGATTCCGCCAACCAGGACATTCTAATGCATCAAACTGTTCCGAGGTCTAAAGGATAAAACCAGACAGAACACCCGGCCCCAGCCTCAGTATCGGAAAAGGCAATGAGAAACACAGTCCTGTTGACCCTGCATAGATCTCCTTCCTAACATCTGAGAGCTTGTGACAACATTTACAGACTGCACAGAAACATCGGGAATGGAGTAGGCCATATAACACATTGAGCCTTCCCCATTCCAGTTCATGTTCAAACATCTCCTCAATGCACTTTTCCCACACACTGTACACATCCCTTAATGTGTTTAACCGTGGGAAGCGATAAAGGAGGAAGTGCAGTAGTCCATTTGGTCTGTCGAGTTTCCTACCCAATTCAATATAATGATACCTGGCCCTTTATTTCCATATCGTTCTCCTTCTATCCCACCATTCCTTTACTGTCTCTACGTCCGTATTTATATTCAGTATCTTGGCTTCCAGGTTCGAGTGCATTCCCCAGGTTCACCAGACGCTGAGGGCAGACATTTATTGTCATCTCATTTCAGAATGGTCTGTCTGTACCTAATACTGTGGACCCTTGTTTTAGACACCAGAGCCTGGGGAATTATTATCCCTGCTTCCAATCCGTCTCACCCTGTCAGAGCTTTATATATCTCACTGAGATCTCCACCCATTTTCCTAAACCCCATGGAATACAGGCCCAGTCACCCCAAACTCTGCTCCCACAACAAGCCTGTCATCACAAAGATCCGTCTGGTCATCCTTCACTGCACTCCCTCAATGTCAGGTTTGTCCTTTATTAGGTACTGAGACCAAACCTGCACACAATACTGCACAGTGTTTGAGACGGGGTCTCAACAACACTCTGTACAGCTGCAGTTAGACACCCTTACTCCTGGATTCAAATCCCCCTGAAATGAAGGTCAGAACATCATTGATCTTCCTAACTGCTTTCTGTTCCTGCAATATTGCTTTCAGTGACTGGTCCACAGGGAGATCCAGATCCTTTGCAATGTTACAGCTCCCCACTTGATGGGTCTATGTACACTGGGCAGCGTGTGAATGCAATTCCCAGTGTTGACTTCTGGGTTCAGACCTCACTGCGTTGCAGGGACCTCGGAGGTCTGCGCAGAAAGAAACAACAAAAAGGATCATATGTCGCTTTTTAGATCAACATGTTTCAAACAATCCTTTTTCAAATGAAAAGCTGCCAATCTCTTGTTCCCACCAAAAGGCACACCGTCACCTCTACCCATATTGCTCTTCATCTGCCACATATTTGCCCATTCACTCCACTTGCCTTAGACACCTTAAAACTTTTTTACAACCTCCTCACCCACTCGCAATGCAACATCCTTTAGTTTTCTCAGTAGTTTGTGATATATTGTATTTGATTCCCACCACCACATTTTTAATGGATATTGTGGACAGCTGGTACCCGAGCACGGATCCCTATGATACCTCAGCAACCTTCCTCTGTTAAAAAAAAATCTGTTTTTTCAATTTATTTATTTGGTGAATCTGGGTGTGTCTGGCTGGGCCAGCATTTATTGCCTGTCCCTGGTTGCCCCTTGAGAAGGTGGTGGTGAGCTGCCTTGTTGAACTGCTGCAGCCCACTGTGGATTCAGTGATAGTAACACCATTGAATGCCAAGGGACAGCGGTTAGATTGTATTTTAGTGGTGATGGTCACGATGTGACAATTGTGTTACGTGAATATTACTTGCCACTTTTCAGCCTGGATGCTGTCCAGATCTTGTTGCATTTGGACATGGACTGCTGCAGTATCTTAGGAGCCACAAATGTTGCTGAATATTGTGCAATCATTGGCAAACATCCCCACGTATGACCTTAGAATAGAGGCAATGTCATTGATGAAGCAGCCCTGAAGATGTTCGGGCCTAGGCCACTGCCCGAGGGACTCCAACAGACTTGCCCTGGAGCTGAGTTGACTGGCCTTTATCAACCATGACCATCTTCCTCCGTGTCAGGTCTGATTCTAACCAGCGGGGAGTTTGCACCTGATACCCATTGATTCCAGTTTTGTTTACGCCCCTTGATGCCACTCTTGGGAGAAGACAGCCTTGTTTTAAAGGACTGTCACTCTCACCTCACCTCTGGAATTCAGCTCTTTTGTCCATGTTTAACCAAGGTAATGAGGTCAGGAGCTGAGTGGCCCTGGTGGGACCCAAACTGGGCGTCATTGACCAGGGTATTGCTGAGCAGGTGCAGCTTGAAAGCACTGAGACATTCCACCACTTTACTGATGATCGAGAGTAGACTGGTGGAGTGGTAATTGGCCGGATTGGATTTGTTCTATTTATACACAGGAGATACTTGGGGTAATTTTCCATGTAATCGGGGAAATGTAATTGTAACGGTATTGGAACAGCTTGGTGAGGGCAGTGACAAGGTCTGGAGAACAACTTTTCAGTACTATTGACAGAATGTTGTCAGAGTATGTACCCTCTGGTTATCCAGTATCTCCAACTGAATCTGGATATCGCGTGGAGTGAATCAAATTGGCTGATGGCTGGTACCTGGATTGCTGAGGACCACTGGAGGAGGCTGGGATGCATCATCCACTCAGCACTTCTGACTGAAGATTGTTGTGAAGGCACCAGCCTAATCTTATACACTGAAGTGCTGGGCTTTTCCATCATTAAGGATTGGAATACTCGTGGAATCTCCTCCTCCAATGACTTGTTATAATTGTCCATAACTATTCTCATCTAGAACTAGAAGGACTGCAGACCTTAAATCTGATCCGTTGCTTGTGGGATCACTTAGCTTTGTCTATCACTTAGTGCTTATGCTGTCTGGCGCACAAGTAGTCCTGTTTGGTGTCTTCACCAGGCTGACACCTCATTGTCAGGAATGCCTGGTGCTGCTCCTGCCCTCCTGCACACTCCATTGAACAAATGTTGATCCTCTGGTTTGATGGTAATTGTTGTGAGGGGGATATGCCAGGCCATGAGGTTGTGCTGGAATGCAATTCTGCTGCTATTGGTGACTTGCAATACGTTATGGAAACCCAGATAGATCTGTCCGAAGTCTGTCCCAGTTAGCACGGTGATAGTGCCACCTACGCTGGTGGAGCTTATTCTCAATGTGCAGGTGTGACTTTATCTCCACAATAACTATGCAGTGGTCACTATTAACGATAATGTCATGGACAGATACTTCTGCAACTGGCAGATTGGTAAGGCTGTGGTCAAATATGGCTTTTCCCTCTTGTGGGTTCCTTCACCACCTGCCGTAGACCCAGTCTATCCGGTATATCCTTTAGGACTCGGCGAGCTCAAGCAGTAATTCTGCTGCTGAACCACTCTTTTTGTGGACATTGACATCCCCAACCCAGAGTACATTTTGTGCCTTTGCCACCCTCAGTGCTTCCTCCAGTGTTGGTCAGCTTGGTGGAGTACTGACTCATCAGTTGGGAGAGGCTGGTACATAGTGATTAGCAGGAGGTTTCCTTTCTCATGTGTAAACTAATGCCATGAGTCTTCCTGGGATACAGTTCACTGTTGAGGACTCCCAGAGCAATTCCCTTCCAACTGTATCCCACTGTGCCACCACGTCTGCTTTGTCTGTCATGCTGGTGAAACAGTAGATATCCGGGGAAGGTGCTGGGGTGTCTGGGACATAGTCATACTCACAGAATCAGACCTTAAATACCAGGTCAGGCTGTTGCTTCACGTGTCTGTTTTTTTTCTATTCACTGTTTCCTGCCAGCTGTCCCATTCTAGAAACATGGCCATATATTCACCCCAATCCACTAAGATTTGATTTTTGCAAACTAGGCTGGGAGATTTATCAACATTTTTCTGAAAATCCACGTGTTTTACATCCATTGTTTCTCTTTCATTTGTCTCCCCGTCAGTTTCTCAAACATAATTCCCATTTCATAAATCTATGTTAGTGTTGTCTATGACCATTACTTTCAGTCCCAATAATTTCTCCCAAACAATTTACTTACTATATTCTGTGTTTCATGTACTATTTCGTTTTCCCACACCATACTTGGTTGTCCTGGTATTGTCAGAAAGTTCTGGGAAGACAGAACTGAAGTTGTGGATTCTTGGTTTTGCCATTTCCCTGTTGCCCATTCTCCATTCTCTGGTTTCAAACTGGAAAAAAATCTGCACTGTTTTTTCATACTGCTCACATTGATATAATTTGACAAGCTATAACAGTTCACTCTAAAAATCTTTGTGAACATTATCTTCAGAAACCCACCAATTCATGTCTTAAGCTGCTCAGCTCCACATCATACACTCACAGGAGCATAGTTTCTGTACCAACAGAAATACAGCACGATCTATATTAGTCCCACTTTCCAACACCAGGCCCATAGCCTGGAATGTTATGAAACTTCCAGGTACTTTTAACGGTTGAGAGGTCAGCCGTGAAAACTCCCCTCACAGGAAGTACATTGCAGACCTCAACACCCTCTGGGTGAAAAAAGGTAATCTTTAAATCATCTCTGAACCTCGAACCCTTCACTTTTAGATTAGATTACCTACAATGTGGAAACAGGCCCTTCGGCCCAACAAGCCCACACCGCCCGCCGAAGCGCAACCCACCCATACCCCTACATTTACCCCTTACCTAACACTACGGGCAATTTAGCATGGCCAATTCACCTGACCTGCACATCTTTGGACTGTGGGCGGAAACCGGAGCACCTGGAGGAAACCCACGCAGACACGGGGAGAATGTGGAAACTCCACACGGTCAGTCGCCTGAGTCGGGAATTGAACACTGTGTCACCGTGCCGCCCACTTTAAAAGTGTGCTCCCTGGTTCTTGACCCTCTGTCTAAAAGGAACAGCTGCTGTCTATCGACCCTGTCCATGCCCCTTGTTAACTTATCCTTCTGAATCACATCCCCCGCAGCCTCCTCTGCTCCAAAGGAAACAACCCGAGCTTATCCGGCCTCTCTCCATCGCTGATATGCTCCATCCCAGGGATCATCCTGGTGAATCTCCTCTGCAACCACTCCAGTAAAATCACATCCTTCCTGTAATGTGGCTCCCAGAACGACATACAGTACTCCATCATGGACTAAACCAAGCCCTGTATAGCACTTATAATCTACTCCCTGATTAATAAACGCTACACCCAAGGTTCAATTCTTAACAGTCCATTACCCTGTTCAGTCACGTTCGGGGATGTGTGGAGAAACACCCTGTGAGCTTCCTAGTGTGCTGCCAATCATTGTGTACACCCCATGTCTGGTTCCTCCTTCCAAAGTACATCACCTCATATTTATCAGGATCACATTCCATCTGCCATTGATCTGCCCATCTGATCATTCCACTTGTATTTTCCTGTAAAATCAGAACTTCCTCCTCACTGCCAACCACCCGGCCATTCTTTGTTTCAAACACAAACTTACTTATCACAACTCCCACCCCTCCACCCACCCCCCCTCCCCCTCCAGATTCACATCTATACCATTTATGAATGGTACAAATAGCAAGAGACACAGCACTGATCTCTGTGGTACACCAGGGGACACTGGTCTCCAGTCACACAAACAGACTTCTCCCACCACCCTCTGCCTCCTGACACTAAGACAATTTTCGTTGTAACTTGTCAGGTTATCCTTGATATTGTGAGATTTTACATTATTTTTCCAATTTTCCATGTCGAACTTTGTCAAAGGCCTTGCTGCAAAACTAAATAAGCGACCTTCTCAGACTAATTCAATCAAATTCATTAGGTGTGACTTCACTCTGATAAAGTCCTGATGATTATCCCTGATCAAACCTTGCGATTCTGATTGGACTTCGATTTTCTCCTTCTCTATTTTCTCCAGTAGTTTCCCGAACAGTGATCTAATACTTGCTCATCCGTAGTTACCTTGGCAAATATCTACCATGCTTACTGTGAAGTGGAATCATATTAGCTGCTCTCCAGTCCTCTGGCACCTCCCCTGTGGTCAGATTCCAATTAAAATTTCTTCCCTTGACTCCAACAGTGTCCAGACTTGCGGATTTGTCCAATTTTATACCAGACAAAGCCTCAAACCCCTGCTCGTATTTTACATCAATCTCTTCAAGAGCTTTCCGGTCCATCTTCTTGAACTCTGTACCTGCATCCTCCTTCTCCCAAGTAAAACAGCTGTGATGTTTACATGTACCAATCTATCAATGTTCTCCGGGTTGACGCACTGATTGCCCCTTTGGTTTCTAATGGACACTAACTGTTTGCTGATTAGTCTGTTCTACTTGTCCGTGTAGAATACCGTGGGATTCTCCCTAATATCGCCTGCTTGCACTTCTCCATGTCCCTTTGTTATTCAGTCCCCTCTATGTTCCTAAGCTTCTAAGTTTCACTACAATCACCTCTCATCTTTTGAAACTGGAGATCACAGACTGAGTTTCCCCATCAGACAATCTTGCCATTTTATGGAGTAGTCTGGAGAATACCTTTTGCAGTTCCTCTGTAGTCAGTATATTCTATCTTAGATTGGGACTCCAAATGGTACGCAATACTCTAATTTCAGTCTCGGCAACACTCTATGCAGCTGGTGCACGACATCTTCTATATTGCAATTACATACACATGAATGTTAACCTAATTTTTCGTTTCCTATTTGCACGCGTTCTTCCCAATTCCTTTCACTTTAACTTTTCTTATGAAGTTAGTGGGAGAGTTCTTAAAAAAAGATCCTCCTGAATATCCAACCATACGTTATCCATTAGCTCCTTGTTGCCTACGTCCACAAGAATCATTTTCACACCATTCCAAAAAATGTTTGCCACTTATGATTTTAGTTTCATCGATGCATGATCATCCTCCCCAGTTTTCCCATTACCTTCTATATATCCACCAACACGTTCTTTGTAATTCAGCCCAAGAGACACCCGACCGCGGATTACAAGTTACTGATCTGTAGTTCACCACTCTCCATTTCATCCTTTCTGAAACTGTTGGATAATATTTATAACTTTTGCCATATCCAGATTGGCTAAATATCTTTCCAGAATGTATTGGAAAATAACATGAAAATCTGAGATGCAATCAATACGTCTATTGCTGCTTCCTCTGAAATTCTTGTATGAAGTACATCCGATTTGTTAGATTTACAAATACTCAATCTAGCTTCCTTTTAAAAGATGGCCTCAACATTGATAAGAATGATCTTAGATTTTACTTACAGAAGTCCCATGGTCACTTGGTATTTCTGGGAAAATTTCTGGATATTCTGCCTTGAAGATAGACACAAAGAAACTGTTTCTTTCCACTGTGATTTCTCTATTCTCTTCAATAAATTACCCTGTCCGCACACCTACTGTTCCACATTTGATCTTTGTTTTTACTTTTGTTTCATTCACTGATGTATTTGTTTTTAGCAGTCTTTTTTTTAGTAGTCTTTATGTTTTTTTCTTTAGCAGTCTTTATGGTTTTCTTTTGTTTTCATGCTGTTTCGCTTTTTGATTTCCTTCTCAGTTTCTGGGTCCTACATTTGCTGGGTCCTACATTTCTCCGAATCCATTGGCTTACTACAACACTTGGCATTTTCCTAAGCTGCTTCCTTTGACCTAATAAGTACTTAAAGGTGAGGCTGAAAGGTTTAGGTTGGAGAGGAGGGTGGACCAGATTGATGGGAAGGAAGATGAACACATAGGAAAGTTCAAAAGGGGGAGTGTGCTGAGTTGGAATATTGGACTGGGATAAGGTGGAGTTAGGGGAAATGGGGAAACTGGTGAAATCTACATTAATCCCCTGTGGTTGGAGGGTCCCAAGGCAGAAGAGGAAACTTTCTTCATCCATGCTTCGGGTGGTTAGGGTTTGGCGATGGAGGAGGCTCAGGACTCTCATGTCCTTGGCAGAGTGGAAAGGAGAGTTAAAGTGTTCAGCCACAAGGCGGTGGAGTTGGTCAATGTGGCTGTTCCAGCGATGGTCTCTGAAATGATCCACGTATGTCTCGCCAATGTAGAGAAGACCACACTGAGTTTACAGGATGCAGTAGATGAGGCGTTCTGTCTCCCTTCATCACCTGTCACTTTCAACCCCACCTTCATCTACCTCTCACATTCCGAGCTACCTGCCTCCTGCCACACCCCCTTCTCATTTATCGCTATGCTCCCTTGACCCAGAAGCCTCATTCCTGATAAAGGGTTATGCCCGAAACGTCAATGCTCCTGCTCCTATTACGCTGACTGACTGTGCTTTTCCAGCGCCACTGATCTCCAGCAGCTGCAGTGCGCACTTTCTCCTCACACCCTCAGGGCTTGCATGATTCAGATTTATAACAGTAACTTCAAATAAAACAAAACCTACCGTGTACTCAAACAGCATAAAAGAAAAACAATGCATTGTGGTCACTGTTCCCAAAAGGTCCTTTACAGCAAAGTTTTCAATTAGCTTTTCTGATCATCCAACATCAATTTCTAAATAACCTGACCTCCAGGTCAGTGCTCGACAAAACATGCTCATGAAATCCATTTCTCCCAGCATTAGCATTCAGTTGGGTTAACACAGTTTAGATATAATGTAAACAGTACATTATTACTGCAGTAGCCACAAAGTTGTATATCTCATTTTCCTGTTTTATAACCTGCCCAACATTTGTATTGCAGCTTTCACTTTGATATATAACTCCCATCAATGTTTCCTTCTTCTTGCTGTTTTTACGCTCCACATTACAAGATTCTGTAGAATCTGAGCGACGTGGAATTTGGAGAGATTAATGGTAGAGATCATCTCGCCACATCATTTATGATCTTCTTAAGCATCATTGTGACATTTTCTCCAGATCTCCTGTTATGCTGGTGAAGTAGAGAAGGACAATGATCATTCAACAATGCTCTGTATTTCCCCCAGAGAGCTGAGACTGCTCTAACCTGGGTGGGAACCTGACAGCAGGGTGGTAAAGTATTGCTGCTGCTGTACAGTATCTTAGTGAGATCACATCTGGAGTAGTGTGTGCAGATTTGGTCTCTTCAATGAAGAAAGGATTTGTTATATTGGAGGCAGCTCAGAGATGGTCCCCTCAACTGATTCCTGAAATGAAGGTGCTAACTTACAACAAAAGGATTATCAGGTTGATCCAATAGCCATTGGAGTTTATAAAAATGAAAGAAGATCATATTTCAACATAGATGACAGGAAGGAGTCAACAACTGAAGAGAATTACACAGATAATGGAGGAATCCATTCCGTTATTCAGCCTCTTACACACGACCAACAGAAGGATATTCAGGCCTTTGAACCTGTTCCACCAGAATAGGACGAGGCTGTTCAGCCCTTGGAGCCGAATGTATATTTACAGGAGGAGACCATTCAGCCCCTCGAATCTATAACACTGGCCCCTGGGTAATCCATGCGGCACCAGTATCCTATTACACAGCAACAGAATCAGCCCATTCAGCCACCTCAAGTCCGTAACATAGGAACTGAAAGCGGTCACACAGTGACTGGAAATTTGTTACACTGGGATAACAGGAGGCCATTCAGACCCACCGAGTCTGTTGCAAGAGAATTGGATAAGGATAACAATTATCTGAGACATATTTAATGAGAAAGGAGGAGGTAATTCAGACACGTGACTGTTGTATGGGAACAAGAGAAGACCAATCAATCCCTCGGTTCCATTACTGGGATACATGAGGTGACTGTTCAGTATCTCCACCTGTTATGGAGAAATATGAGAAGACCCATCAGCCTCTCAAAATGTTACACAGCAACGGGAAGATTCCATAATCCCCCAACCCTCTAACGCATCAACAGGAGGTGGTCATTCTGACCTTGGAGATGACAACATGGGAACGCCAGAATGACTTCCACCCAACGATTTTGTACACCAGCAGGATGATGAGTCCAGTCAGCCACACATACCACTCATGCAGCAATCGGAGCACATCTCTTCAAACCTTTTGCCCATCAAACAGGAATTCAAAGAAAACGTAAAGGTTTTAGAAAGGGAAGAACTTATAATAACTGAATACATTGGGGAGTAAAATGTAGCAATAAAGTAGTGTAATTTAAGGCAAATTATTAGAATCCATTGTTGTGGACATTTGCAAACGTAAACCACAATTCCTCGGAGTCAACATGGTTTTACAAAGGATAAACCATGATTGAAGTGTTTTCTTGAGTTATTTAAAGATGTGACAAACAAGGTGGATAGTGGGAATCCTGGAGATGGAATATATCTGGTCTTCATAAAGGATTCAGATACATCGCTTCTCCAAAGAGTGCGTGGTAAGATCAGACAGCATCGGTTTAGGAGTAATTTATTGGCTTGGATGGAGGATTGGTTAACCAACAAAATGCAGTCAGATGGATTAACTGTGTCATTTTCTATTGGAAAATGCAATTTGTTGGGTGCCATAGATTTCAGTTCTCATGCTTCAACCATTTGTGATCGACATTATTACTCGGTTGACGGGATAGAAAGTACTATAGCTACATTTTCAGATGACACTAACATTGGTGGGAAATTACGTCGGAATGATGATGCAAGAGATTTAAGAACTCAAAGTTTGTGCGAAGATTTGTAGCTCGAGTGCTCGTTGTTGTGGTTCGTTTGCTGAGCTGGAAGTTTTTGTTGCAAACATTTCGTCCCCTGGCTAGGCGACATCATCAGTGCTTGGGAGCCTCCTGCGAAGCGCTTCTTTGATGTTTCCTCCGGTGTTTATAGTGGTCTGTCCCTGCCGCTTCCGGTTGTCAGTTTCAGCTGTCTGCTGTAGTGGTTGGTATATTGGGTCCAGGTCGATGTGTTTGTTGATGGAGTTTGTGGATGAATGCCATGCCTCTCGGATTTCCCTGGCTGTTCTCTGTCTGGCTTGCCCTAATATAGTAGTGTTGTCCCAGTCGAATTCATGTTGCTTGTTGTCTGCGTGTGTGGCTACTAAGGATAGCTGGTCGTGTCGTTTCGTGGCTAGTTGATGTTCATGTATGCGGACTGTTAGCCGTCTTCCTGTTTGTCCTATTTGGTATTTAGTGCAGTCCTTGCATGGTATTTTGTACACTACATTCGTCTTGCTCATGTTGGGTATCGGGTCCTTCGTTCTGGTGAGTTATTGTCTGAGCGTGGCTGTTGGTTTGTGTGCCGTTATGTGTCCTAGGGGTCGCAGTAGTCTGGCTGTCAGTTCCGAGATGCTCCTGATGTATCACTACTATCATAGGGCAAGCCAGACAGAGAACAGCCAGGGAATTCCTAGAGGCATGGCATTCATCGACAAACTCCATCAACAAACACATGACCTGGACCCAATATACCAACCACTACAGCGGACAGCTGAAACTGACAACCGGAAGCGGCAGGGACAGACCACCATAAACACGGGGGAAACATCAAAGAAGCGCTTCGCAGGAGGCTCCCAAGCACTGATGATGTCGCCTAGCCAGGGGACGAAACGTTTGCAACAAAAACTTCCAACTCGGCGAACAGAACCACAACAGATTTAAAAACTATTTGTATAGATTGGGTGAATGGGCAAACATTTGGCAATGAAAATTAAAGCGTATAAATATGGGGTTATTCAAGTTGGCCAGCCTAATAAAAAGGCAAATTATTATCTAAATGGAGAGAAACTTCAAAGTGCTTAAGTACAGAGGGATCTGGGTGTCTGCTAGCATATCACAGAAAACTTGCTTGCGGGTACTTGAAGTAATGAGGAATGCAAGCATAACTTCAGCGTTTATTTGTAAAAGGATAGAGTAGAAAGGTAGGGAGTGTTAGCGTAGCTATGCAAGGCATTAGTGAGGCTGTAACTGGAGTACAGTTTGGGTGTCCTGCAGAATGAGGTATTTCCATTGGAGGTAATTCAGAAGAGCTTCATTAGATTGATTCCATATTTGAAGTGTTTGTCTTATGAAGAGAAATTGAGCAGTTTAGGCCTATACTCTCGACTTTATAAGAATGAAAGGAGAGCTTATTGAGGTCTGTAAAATGCTAACTGTCATTGAACGTATCGATGTGGAGTGGATATTTTTTCATGTCGCGCAATCTCCAACAAGAGACTACAGTTTTAGGATTGAGAGATGGCAGGGAAGTGGAACAGAGGCCGCAATGACATCAGTCATGATTGTATTCCATGGCAGAGCAGGTTCGAAGGGTTGGATTCCTGACTGATGCTCCTTGTTCATATTCAGCTTTACGGCTGTGTTACATAGTAATGGGGGAGGATTATGTATCAAACAGGAAGCAGGTACTCCGGATAAATCAGTCTAAATCAGTTTGACAGGACGTCACCAGAGGAGTCACACAGTGACCAGTGCTGGGTCCTCAACTATTTACAATCTATATCAATGATCAGGAGGATGGAACAGATATACAGATACTGAGTTTGGTCATGTTGCTGTGATAAGCAAGAGATTAAATTATCAAGAGAGCGTGGAGGGTCTACAGATAGATACAGAGAGGTAAAGGCAATGGATAATAATTTGGCAGCTGCAATATAAGATGATATACTCTATCATATCATTTACAGGAATAATGGAATTCAGTATGTTACTGAAATGGAGAGGGATTATAGAGATTAATGATACTGTGTACTGGGGGGTTCACTCAGACCAGTTCAGACATGAGAGGTTTTGCTTCATCCTCCATTACCGAATGGTTACATTGATGGCAACATACTGGGAAATGATGGATATGTCACCTAGTCCTGTTTGGAAAGTTGCAGAACATAGAAGCTGAATGAAACTGTGACCGTCACAGTCACTGGCAGCACCGTCCTTCCCCTGGTGTGAAGCTGCAGGACGTGTTAAAGGAGGTGACACCGCTCTGTGACCAGCTTCTTGTTCAGTCAGGGTCCCCTCACACTCTGCTCCTGAGTTAAGTGAAGCTTGGGAAGCTGTTCCTGGAAAATACGGGGTGGACACAGCAGATCCCTTTCCTCACACACTCACTGCGTGGTTTCAGAGCTTCTCCTCCCTGCAACCTCTGCTCCATTTGTTGTTCATGTTGCAGACCCAGATGTTGTAACTACAGTCCCCAGGCTCCATCCAAGAGTCCCCAGGGTCACCAAATCCTCAGGTCTCCCTGAATGTCTGAGGCAGCTCACATCACAACTTCCAGCAAACCAACCCCAGCCCCTCCACGAACTTTTCAACAACAGGAGTCTGTCAGAAACCCCTCGTCTATAAGTGTTGTGGACCAGACCAGATCCCCACAAAATATTTTAAGAAGGCCGCTTAGACCCAAACCTTTCCTTATTTGGAATATAGATGTGAAGTGTGCGTTCCAGATATGTTGTGACTGGTCAAACCACTCGACATTAAGCAAAATATAATCTATTTAAATGATTTAGATAAAATACTATCAAAGAAAAGAACATCTTAGGATGGCTTATATGTTTGAAAACTTACACAAACAATAGATCCCGTACCTTCTTGGTTTACACCGCTTGGCACAAAGACATAATCAAAAACAGATGTATACATGAAGTTTTCTGATCCAGGGGAAATCAACATCAACAGAGATCTCAGAGAGAAAGGCAGCTAGGGATCATGTATTGAAACTTCCAACCATTCTGGGACCCGAACAGCTTCTGAATGCTGCAGCTAAAAACAAAACGAGGAAACCTGGTCTGGGAGAGCTGGCCACTGCCCTTCCATTGTTACCACCGTTTTAATAAAACCTAAAGGCTTTCTCAGTTATTTACTTAAACTGTTTTCAGACAGCAGTTCTGCACCTCTGCCTTTAAAACTCTCCTCAAAAAAAAACCAAGAAAAAATAACCTTTTTACAGTGATAGTATTCTCACAACTCCACCTTTAATCAAATGATCCATCAATATACACAAATGGATTCATTTTAGTCCTCCTAATCTTCCTCTATTAGTAGACTGGAACGAATATATGTTACATTGACTCTGAGCATACAAATGTTCACAACTCGATTCGATTTCAGTCATTTTACTCCTGCCACAGAATGCCTTTTGTCTTTCTTCATCCAAGTCTCCACAACGTGTCAAAACTTACTTTTTCTCGCCCTGTCACCTGTATAATTTCAAATTGAATGGCAGCAATAATAAGCTCAGTTGAAACAGACTGGTATTTTTCTCACTAAACTTCTCCAAAAACTTTAAGGGGTCACGATCCGTGACAAAGATTTGTCTCAGGTATGTTATTTGCAATTTAACTGCTGAAATGTTGTAATGCCAACACCAAGCTCAAGGCCTCCTTCCTCACTGTGGAATAAATCTGTTGATGTTTCCACTGGACACTCTGACCACACGTTACATAATAGAGCACTTCTCAGCTCTCCAATAGTCCCTCTGAATGACATAGCTCCTCATGTCTCAGCATAAAAGAGTTATATCCTTCTGTACCCCTTAATGCTGTAACCTCTTTACCTGCTACTCCTGGCCTAGGCCAGTAAACCTTACTCTCACACGGATATGTTTTCAGAAGATCTCACACATTCATCTCAATCCCTCACAGAAACCAAACTTTGATTTCTGAACCCAATCACCATCATCAGCAATTTCAGCTTCGAATCTTGCCATAGTAACTCTCTGCTCTTCCGCACGAGTTCTCACGACTGCAGGAAGTGAATTGTTGAACTTCTCCAAAATTAGAGTCTCTCTCAGAGTGTCATAGCTTTGCTCTGTTTTTAATACCCTTCCCCACCTTTCAAAATTACTTTGTTTGATTCTTTCAAACACAACGTGCGTTTAACCAGGGATGCTATTTTAGATCCCTGAAACACTGTCGGCTTCTGGCACAAGCTCATATGCACTTCAGTTGGCTTTCTTCACCTCCTCCGATAGGGATGCAAATACCTATCAGCTTTGTTTGGATGAACTTAATCCACATGTTCTCTGGCCACTGCACTTGTTTAGCCACTTTCTGAAATGAAATTAAAAAGGCTCCCCCATCATTCTCATCAAATTTAGGTAATGCCTGGATGTATTTATACAGTTCCTGATCAGGCCTTTGGCTACCATAGAGTTGCTCAACCTCACTATCCTCGAATGAAAATCCATACAAAGTGAAGAGGAATTTAGAATAACTTAACTATTGGAAAACCTGAGCAGAAAATGTGTTGCTGGTAAAGCACAGCTGGTCAGTCAGCATCCAAAGAACAGGAGAATCGACGTTTCGGGCATGAGCCTTTCTTCAGGAATGAGGAAAGTGTGTCCAGCAGACGAAGATAAAAGGTAGGCAGGAGGGACTTGGGGGAGGGGCGTTGGAAATGTGATAGGTGGAAAGAGGTCAAGGTGAGGGTGATAGGTTAGAGTGGGGTGGGGGCGGAGAGGTCAGGAAGAAGATTGCAGCTTAGGAAGGCGGTGCTGAGTTCGAGGGATTTGACTGAGACAAGGTGGGGGAGGGGAAATGAGGAAACTGGTGAAATCCGAGTTCATCCCTTGTGGTTGGAGGGTTCATAGACGGAAGATGAGGCGCCTATTGGAAAACCTGACCGAATAATGGACTGTTCAATCTATTAACATCACCTAAACATACCCTTTGGCTAAAAGGAACATTCAGACATGCATTCTTGCATACAGTTCTCCAATCCAGGAGGAAACACCATCACGTGAGGCTTTAGAGAGAGAGTAGCAGCTAGGGATAATTTACTAAAACTTCCAACCCCTCTGGGACCCCAAGCACCCGGTGATTGTTACAGCTCCAGAAAAAAACAAACTAGAACGTGTGGTCTGTGCGAGCTGGCCATTGTTACTAGCATTTATTAAAATCCCTAAAAACCCCGTAAGTTATTTACTTGAGACGTTTTCATTAGGCAGTTTGTCCTTTAAGACCTCTTACTAATAAAAATGAGAAACTAATGATTTATTAAAAAAAATACAGCATTGTCAGGCAATTTAGATGCCTGGTCCTTCACTCAGTGGGCTCCCTCGTGTTACTGATCGCAAGGTCACCTGAGAGGGACAACCACAGGTACAGACCAAGTTACAAGAATGTGTCTCATAACTTCTGAAACACGCCTGTCCATGGACCATCACATGGGACATACCGGGAAGTAAATAACAGCTTGATACACACCATTTCAGTATTTCTGAGCTACACAATGCCAGCACTAGATACACTAAGGAGACAAAACCCAAGGCCAGGAAAAGATACAGAGTGACAGAAAGAGTCACATTAAAGAAAGAAAGAGACAGTTAATTATTGTGGTTCTGTTCGCCGAGCTGGAAGTTTTTGTTGCAAACGTTTCTTCCCCTGGCTAGGCGACATCATCAGTGCTTGGGAGCCTCCTGCGAACAGTTAATTAACTGAAAAGATGTTGTGGAAATATGGGGAAAAAGACAGGGCAGTGGGACTAACTGGAGAAGTGAGATCTTTGTGAGTAAAATCACAGGAATGATAACATTGAATAAATCATTGTCAGCTCAGCTGAAATGGTTTGTTACATCAAATTCTGAATCTGCTTCACCGACCACCACAAACAAATATAAGCTGGGACAAGATGACAGCCCAGCATGGAGTGCTGTGCAGACCATGCGAGCGTGCTGCTCAGTAAACTGCACTATCTGCCCAGCATGGAGAGCATTGCAAACTTTACTATCATATGCTAACTATCCTCGCATCAGATTACTGCCTGCAATGGGAAGATTTGCTCTGTGCGTTTGTGTGCGTGTGCGTGGTTGAATGCGAAACTCATTGTTTGAGAAGGAACGCACATGGAGGAAATTATTTTAAATACGAACAACTGGCAGAAGTTTTGTTAGTCAACAAAGAGAATGAGGGAAGTTTCATGGACAGATGAGGTAAAGTGTTTGAGAATGTTAAAATAAAGTCATTGCCAGACACAATAGCAATATATATCGGCGTGCACATGAATGACAGATGGATGGGAGTTTGGTGTGAGGTCGAATCAGATTTGCTTCGGCAGGTTTGAAGCCCGGAGCGTCAGCAGCACATTATTGGCTTTATTAAGACTGTTCTTCATAGCTTAAGGTTCAAACAGCAGATGGAATAAACCAGTGAGATATATTCTGGAGTGGTGAGTATTTCAAGTTAGAAATGTTCAGGGCATGGTGTCAAGAATCAGCTCATAGTCAAAGGGATCTCCCACAGTTGTGACTTGTCTGCTTCAGCTGCAGATATTGGCCAGGGATGGGATGGAAACAGTGGAAGGAAGTGTTACTGAGAGGGCACCTGGAGTACATTGTGTTGTTTGTGTTTCTGTAACTGAGAAGGGATGGACCTCCATCAGATACAGTTTAATGGCTGCTCGTAATCCACAGGTTGCTGTCTCATTTAATGTCTCGGATCTGTTACACAGGGACAGGAGGAGGCCATGAAGCCTCTTGAGTCTATTTCAGAGGGACAAGAGGAGGTCATTCAGCCTCTCTGGTCTATTACAGAGGGACAGGAGGAGCCTATTCAGCCTCTTGAGCCTGTTACATCGGGGCAGGAAATGTTTATTTAACATTCAAGTCTGTTACACATAAATATTAATTTTAAACTAGTTGAGGAATAGGAACGATCTGATGTAAATATTAAAGTTCTAACTTTGAATAAGGCCAATTGTGAAAGTGTTAGGCGAGCCCTGTGAAAGGCACATTGGGATACCTTATTCGCAGGTAAAGGGATGGTTGGAAAATGCAAGGGCATCAAAACGTGGTTTAAGAGAGTCCAGAGCCAACGTGTTCCTATTAGTGAGTTGGGCAAGTCTGGTGGATGCAGGGAGTGCTGGATGGCTAGATATATTGATGCTCTGGTCAAGTTAAGGAAAGAGGCATATGTCAGGAAAACAGAGCTGAGATCAATTGGATCCCCAGAGGTGTAGAAGGGCAGTAAGTGTATAGTGAACGGTGAAATCGGACCAGAAAAATGTGGCCATGAGATGGCTTTCGAAATAGGGTTAACGAGGCATTGAAGCAACTCTAATAATTGCAAAAGATTAACTAGGGAGAGAATAGGGCACCTTAAAGGTCAGTAAAGGCTACCTATGTGTGCAACCATAGGAGATGGAAGGGATACTAAACAAGTATTTCTCCTCAGTATTTAATGTGGAGGAGGTTACAAGAGCGAGAGAATGAAGAAATATATAGTTATATCTTGAAAAGTGTCTATATTACAAGGAGGTGTTGAACATTTAAAAACATATAAAGGTGAACAAAGCCCTGGGACCTGATCAGTTGAGGCACAGGAGCAGGAGGAGTTACTCAGCTGCTGAAGACTGGGACACAGGAGCAGGAGGCAGTCACTCAACTGCTCGAGACTGGGACACAGGAACAGAAGGCGGTCATTCAACTGCTCGAAACTGGGACACAGTGAAATCTAGAGGCTACTGAGGCCCGAGGATCCTGTTACGCAGGAACAGGAGGAGGGGACTCACTCCCCAGCAGTATGGGACACTGGGAGGGAAGGGGAGTTTGCTTGTAACAAACACAAATATATGAATAATTTGCATTCGTGGTCCACGCAATCCTGCCCCACAATTCGCTAAGACCACAGCTGATCTGATAGTGATTCCCTCATTCCATTTTACGGAGACTGTCCTCTCTGCAGCCTCTGCTCCATTTGTTGGTCATGTTGCAGACCCAGATGCTGCAACAACAGTCCCCATGACTCATCCAGAGGGTCGGGTCTAACCGGATGAGTCTGGATTTGAAGGGTCCAATAACAAGAATGAAAACACAAAATAAAGGTATTGCCAGATGTTTAGTTCTCTCACATTCGCAATCCAACTCACATAACCAGCCCATCCATTATACTTTCAGGGTGGAGCACTGTGTAGATATGGCTAGCGGACTGCTAAATACAACCCAGCAATGTCCAGAGTGGAAATCTGTGCAGCCCACACCAATACTTGATCTATAATCATGGTCGAAATGTCCAGTTTGGGGAGCTCTGCAGACTGCACTGGTTCACTCATATATAAACCCAGGCTGTTGCATTGTTCGGTAACATTGTGTTAGATCGCTGCCCAGTGTGGGGAAACTTGCAGCCAATGTTGGAAGTGACAGGATGTGCAGCTCCCATCCATTTCCAGCTCCATATCTCCACTGTGCCTTGACAAGGGGTGCCATAGAGATGTAAATGGAAACAGTTTAAATACCAATAGTTCTGATTAAGGCGAGTATCACACCAGTATTTAAAGTTGAAATACCTGAAATAATATCCAATGAGGTTTCGTGAAACAAAGTAGTTAGAGGGGGTTGGTAATGTTATAATCAACACTATTGCACTATAATTAACAATGTGAATTAGGGGAACAAATATGCAGGGGGAATGGGGAGACTTGCAGGAACAATAGGGTTGTTATAATAGGTGATTTCAATTTTCCTAACATAAACTGGGGCTTCCAGATGGTTAAGAACTTAGATGGAACGTAATTTGTTAAGTGTGTTCAGCAAAGTTTCCACAATCAATATATAGAGTATCGTACTCGGGAAGGGACAAACTCGACCCACTGTTGGGAAATAGGGCAGGACAGGTGAAGGAGATAAAGAGGGGGACCATTTTGGTAAAAGTGATCAGAGTTGTATTAATTTTAAAATAGTTATGGTAGGGACAAAATTGGTCCACAGATTCAAGTTCTAAATTGGGGCAAGGTGTATGTTGTTGGAGTTAGACAGGGGATTGCAGGGGATGATTGGAGTTGTTTGATTCCAGGTAAAAGGATCTCGGGCAAGTAGGAGATAGCTCGAGTTCAAGGTTTCCATTTTGCTGTGAGGGTGAAGGTTATGTGAGACTGGAAGAGAGAACCCTGGATGCCAAGAGATATTGAGGCTTTGACCAGAAAAAAGGAGGCATGACTCATTTTCAGGCAGCTTGCATCAAGGGAATCCCTGGAGGTATACAGGGGATAATGTTCCAAATATTTCCCAGTTTCAGGAAAATGGTAGTGTCCCAATGTGTAACACATAAGAGTCACTTGACTCACCTTAATGATATTAAACCAAAAACAACTTCTAAACACGTCTTGTTATAAATACAATTTCGAGCAGAGACCATTTTTACCCTCAGGCGTTATCTTGACCGTTATCTGAACTGTACCACTTTCCTTACTATGAATGTTTCTCTTACCCTTTGTTTGTGACAGTTTCTGTCTTTAACAGTTACACGGTCTCGCACTCAGTTGGCAGGAAGGCAGGTTTGTGATGTAGAGGCAGGGCAACAGCGCCGGTTCAGTTCCTCACACTGACAGAGATTACCATGAAGGGGAGACTCTCTCAGCCTCACCCTATCGCCCCAGATGTGGTGATCCTCAGGATAAACCACCATGAGTGGTCTCTCTAATGAGAGTTTTTTTGAGGCTGTATTATATCAAAGTTAGCATTTTAATTTAAAAAAAAACTTAAAAAGAGTTTTTTAATATTATAATAAACCAATAACAACACAACTCAAATAACTGAGAAAAATTACATGCAAAACAACTTAAAGCACTACACAGACAGAAGAAAAAAACAAAACTAAACAATAAATAATGAATAAATAATACAGCTCGGCATAACAAAATGACAGTTCTCGTTCATCAAGAGCATTAACTGATACACATTTTTATGTTCACAGTTCTTCCTCTCTGGGGGTGGGGGAGTTCAGACATGCAACACAACAGAATATTTTTCCAAGCACGGAAAGTCCGGAATGTAAGGATATAATTTTTTCCCATATTCATCTCTGGAAAATACCTTCGGCAGGCCCAGAAAAACAGAAACCAAGTCCATCTCCAATTCAGTCCTCAATACGCACTCTATCACATCTGACACAGTGCTCCAAAATAGATGAAGTCTGCAGCAGGACCACAAGCAATGAGTAAGAGTGCCTGTAGTCATTCTGCATTTCGGACATGCTGAAGATAATCCCACTTCGCATTTTGAGAGACAATTTGGGGTCAGATAGACCCTACGAAGTATTTTCAACTGCATGGTATGGGTCCTATTACAGATCAAAATCCTTCAAACATTTTCACAAATGTCCTCCCATGTCTCCGAAGTGTTCTGAACCCCCAACTCTCTCTAGCAGACATCACAAAGCTGCACAGTCTCATCTGAGGGGACACTCTCCAACTAATGATAAAGGGTACTGATAGAGTGTATTCTAAGCAATAAGCACCCTCTTCCCTTTATCGGATCTGTAAGAGTGTGGTAAAAGTGTGTTTTTTTTTAAATCAAATCTCTGATCTGGGAAAAAATACAGAAGAGATCTCTACTAGGTAGTCCATACGTAGTTATTTGATCAAATGATATCATTGTTTCTCCATCAAATAACACGTGGTGCCTCATTTGTG
The DNA here is from genome assembly GCF_037043375.1 of Chiloscyllium plagiosum. Taxonomy (NCBI): domain Eukaryota; kingdom Metazoa; phylum Chordata; class Chondrichthyes; order Orectolobiformes; family Hemiscylliidae; genus Chiloscyllium; species Chiloscyllium plagiosum. The sequence goes on along the minus strand of NW_028270180.1, from coordinate 64,563,730 downwards.
AGCATTGTTGCCTCACAGCACCAGGGTCTCGGCTTTGGTTCTGGCCTTGGGTGACTGGCTGTGTGAAGTTAACATTCTCGCCGTGTCTGTGTGGGTTTCCTCCCACAGTACAAAGATGCACATGTTAGATGAATTGGTCATTGATAAATCACCCATAGTGTTCAGGGATGTGTAGGTTTGGGCATTAATCAGGGTAAATATGGGATGGTAGGGGAATGGGTCTGGGTGGGTTACTCTTCAGAAGGTCGAAGTGGACTTGCTGGGCCCAAGAGCTTGTATCCACACTGTAGGGATTCTACTAATTCTAAATCACCCAGACATGGTACACCCCTTACTGCCCACAGTTTAAAGCTGGAATCCATTCTCCCCGGATGACAACCCGGTGTACCAATTGCAGGGGTAAGAAACATGGTTTTGGCTGTATTGCCGTCGATCTGACGCATTGCCATTCATGCTTTAACAATATTGATGATTATTAGGTTATGACAATACTTCATAAATGTTGTCAATTTAGCTAAGAAAAACAGACGAATAAAGGTTCACTTTATCTGATAGGGTTCAATATCTCACAGTATTGAAGCCGAGTCCTCAGCAGCCCAGGCACTAACATAGGATAAAAAAATGAGCTTAATTGATAGCTTTTATCTGGGCGATCTACTCCCCACAATCTGTGGGGTAGTTGCAATTTGGTTAGCTTGATAAAGAGTTGCTTATGCTGCCAAATAAAAGAGCTAAACCCGCCATTATGTCTCCTAAATACCTATGTGGGAAACATCAAAGGAAGCATTCACACGAGATATTGTAAATGAGGAAGGACATTCCTTAATAAGAGCTATCCGACCACGCCAGGATATTGGAAGTGCCTCCCATCTTTGAAGGTCTTGTCAAATAAATGGACATAGTTCACGTTAAATAAATGATCAAAGACGGATGTAATGAATATACCGAAATTGGGAAACCCTCCCCCACCACACCCCCCGTGACCATTTAAAAGGAAACCAGGATTTGCCCTCATCAGGTATTTCCCCAAGACCTCCCACAGGCATGGCCTCCAACGTTGTAAAATTAATCATAGAGCCCGAAAAGGCGACAAGCGAAGTATTGCATTGCATCACGTGAGCTGCCGAAATTGCGGGATTTGACAAAAACATAAGACCATCTGCATACAACATAATTTTATGAGACTTTTATCCCACTTCTGGGGCAGGAATGTTGGGATAATATTCCCAATGGAATCTAAGATTGTTGCAGGGATGGGGAAGAGATCAACCCTCTTGTGCCATTTCTGCGGGTTAAAGAAGAAAATAAAATCCCTACTTCTGAGGTAGATTTGCCTCCAGACATCCTCCAGCTCTAGTTCTAGACACAAATCCATTAATTGCTTACATTATAACGAGGGTATTGGGGGAGCTTTGGACATTCTGTCCATCGTGGGGCCATAAGACAATCGAAATCTCTTTCTACAATCATGTGCCATGATGCAAGATAACTGAATTTGGAAAATGCATCTACCAGGATTTTAAGAGGGTGCACCGGTTGGCAATAAACATTTAAAATACTGTATTAACTCCCGTAGTTCAAGATTTTGCCATTATGATCCTTCCATGGGTGTTAATACAATCTAGTAATTTAAATGGAAGATTCTTCCTATCCATTATGACTTTTACCCCACTCTTAGTATTAAAATACGAGAAATAAACCCGAGCAAACCCGCCCTGCTGTAATGTCAAATGTTCCTTGTCATCAAGGTACATCTCCTGCAATAGGACAACTCTCTTTTTTTAAGACGAGAAAGTATATTTTTCCTCTTGACTGGACGATGGCTCCCCTTAATGTTCCAGGTACACCATTTGAGCACATCATTATCCATAACACACTGCAGCAACATTTGAACTCTAGAGAATTTCATATCGACTTACACATCGCTGAGCATTAATGACTAAAGACTCATCGAACCTTAAATCTGTACAAACTAAAACTACTGCAACTAACAAGCTCTCAAAACTTTCCAAAGCTAAAAACATAAAAAAAAAGAAACAACATCCAAAGTGCCAATGACACTTGATAGGGTTTTTACGCACCCACCCCCCCCCCCCACCCCCCCCGACCCAATGGGGACGCTGACTGCCTAGGTCTCTGTTCTACAACACTGACAAAGGCCCAGCTTTTAATTGTATAGGTCCTGCGGCAAGTTTGATTTACCAAATCCAATACCTCGCATTAATCCAAACGAAAATCCATCTGCCACCCCTCAGCCCAGTGAGTGATATTACTGCCACCTCACCTTCCCCATTTAATTTTAAAATTCCCTCCCCCTCTCCAGGAGGCCTGCACACTCCGGCCTTGATTTTCACAAAGACCCTGAGCTTGGTTTGCCTTCTGTGGTTAGTGGGAGGAGGGACAGATTGCAGACACAGTCAGTGGGGAGGAGAGGCTGGCCAGTAATCAGCGGCCTGGTATCACGTCATGGTTTTAGGAAGAAGGCAGTCACACGTGAGAGTTGGGTAATACTGATCGGTTTTTTGGGACCGGAAATTATGATCTTTTTCCGTCTCTGGTGTTCAGTAATGAAAATCTATTTGAGACCCTTCATTGTGCAGAGTGTGTCTGCAGGATTTCTTTCCCTAATATTGCAGACTACAGATAATGGCGATTAAAGCTGTTCATAGTTAACTTCGATGGCACAGCACGTACACTCAACAAAGTAAATACAATGACTGTAGATGCTGGAAACCAGATTCTGGATTCGTAATGCTGGAAGAGCACAGCAGTTCAGGCAGCATCCAAGAAGCAGTAAAGTCGACGTTTCGGGCAAAAGCCCTTTATTAGTTGAGACAAATATTTTGCCTTTGTTTAACAATACAAAGTGTTTTGTGTAATTCAGGAAAGGTAACCTGATTATAATAAATCCACACCGAGCTGAAAGCTGACACTTAAAATATGACCCAAAATCTGGATATAGTAGTGCCGTGGGTAATGTCCCTGCCTCTGAGCCAGAGGTCTGGATTTGATTCTTGAACGTGCCTGATGGTGTTCAAAGCTCTGGACTAGAAGGCCTGGATTCAAGTCCTGCCTGTTGCAGAGGTATGTCACAGCATGTCAGAACAGGCTGATGAACAAACACCCGGGAGAATAATGTTACAGCTTTATGGGTATTGCCCAGTGATGCTCGTGTCCCTACCTCCGGGCACAAAGGTTTGGGTGCGAATCCCACAGAAGTGTTTCATAACGCACCTGAACAAACTGATTAAAACGGATTTAGAATTGTGGCTTGATGGAGAAGGAAGAGGTGTCAGTATTGCATTTCAGAATTTAGGCCCAGGATGATTTAAAGCACAGCCATCCGTGTTGATTGGAGTCACATTATGCAGCAGTAAAGGTTTATAAAATCAAAATGGTTATGGATAGGGTGAGTAGTCAGGTTTTTCCCCAGATTGGGGTGTCCAAAACCGGAGAGCATTGGTTGAAATTGAGAGGGGAAAGGTTTTGACGAGCCCACGAGTACCATTTCACACAGAGGGTGGTGTACGTCTGGAATGAGCTGCCAGAGGAAGTGGTGGAGGCTGGTACAAATACAGCATGTAAAAGGCATCTGGATGCTGACAGACCTGCCGAGCTTTTCCAGCAATATCTGTATTTGTTGCAAAATGAATTCATTTTAACACAATATTCTGAATACATGAAACATTTTATTTTTTTTAATGATGCAGCGACATATAAACATATCTTCAAATCGACCGAGACCATTTTCTGCTAAGGATATGGCACTGTGTATGACAGCAACAATGATGCACCTACATGGAACAGGGAATGTGATGGAGACATAGTTTGGACAATGTACAAGGCGACCTCACATGTTTGGGAGAGGATGACATTACTGTGTGATTCAGCTCAGAGAGAGAGAAAATGTAATCTGCATGATTACACTCTCTCTCCTTCATTGTTCCTCATGACAGCAATGTGTGCGAGCTAAAACAAAAAATCTACAGTCATCGTTACCATTCTTATTTTTATAGAATCCCTACAGTGTGCAAACAGGCCCTTCAGCACAAAACGTCCTTACCAACCTTCTCAGGCTTGCTCCCTTACATTTACCCAGACCGATGCACCTAACCAAGAAACCCCTGAACATTTTGGACAAATTATCATGACCAATCCATCTAACCAGCACAGCTTTGGACTGTGGAAGGAAACTGGAGCAACCATTAGAAGGGGAGAATGTGCAACCTCTGCACAAATAGTCACCCGAGTCTGGAATTGAACGCAAAGCCCTGGTGCTGTGAGGCAGCAGTGCTAACCACTGACCCACTGTGATACCCTTGGGCGATCCCTGGCCAGAATTCATTGGAATCTCTTCACTGCCTAATGCAAAGGGAATTCAGCCAAATCCAACTGTTCTAGGATGAAATCCCATTGCTAGCAGCTTGCGTGAGTAGAATGTCTTCAGAAGCAGAATAACATTTTGAACAATCTCTCAATTTTTCCTTTTGTCATGAGTTACAATAATATATGGACAAAGCGCGTTCAACTTAAAATTGGTGTGTGTGTGTGTCAGTGTTTTTAGAAAGGGAAATATCGATTTTTATTTGCAATTTCCAAACAGTTTGCCATTCATCTTTCCACCATAGTTTGAGTAACATTGCTCTGGATCATAAACGTGCTATTTTAGCAGATTAAAGAAACTAGCCTGACTTGTTGCTAAAACTGACCCTGACCCAGTCTGAGACCGATATTATCGGCCATATCACCGACCTGGTTACATTTGACATTTGTTGTGAGCAGTGGAGCAGTGGGAATTGAAAAGGAAACATGACCCGAAAAGTTGGGGAAATTTAGACCGGTGAGCCTGATGTCAGTGGTGGGTAAGTTCTTGGAGGGGATTCTGAGGGAAAGGATTTACATGCATACTTATGCCCGAAACGTAGATTCTCCTGCTCCTTGGATGCTGCCTGACCTGCTGCGCTTTTCCAGCAACACATTTTTCAGCTCATACGTTTGGGAAGGCAAAGGCTGTTCAGGGTAGTCAACGTGGCTTTCTCCATGGGAAATCATGTCACATTAATTTGATTGAGTTTTATGAAGAGGTGACAAAGAAGATTGATGAAGGAAGTTTGGTAGACATTGTCTACATGGACCTCAGTAAGGTGTTCACAACATTCCAATTGGTAGGCAGATTGGGAAGTTTCGGTCACACGAGATAGAGAGGAAGCTAGTCACTATTGGCTTGAAGGAAGAGGGATATTTTTTCAGACTGGAGGCTTGTGAGCAGCAGTGTGCTGTAAGAATCAGTACTGAGTTCACTGCATTTCGTCATTTATGTAAAGGATTTAGATGTGAATATTTGGGCCATATTTAGTAAGGTTACAGATTACATCAGAAAGGTGCTGTAATAGATTATCTCAGAGTACACCGAGACCACAATTAGATGGGACAAAGGGACAGGGAGTGACAGATATAGTTAAATTTAGATAAATACGAAGTTTTGCATTTTGGGAAGGCAAATCAGGGCAGAAATTATACACCTAATTGTAAGGTCCTGGGTCGTGTTGTGAATCAAAGGGACATAGGGCTGCAGGTACATTGTTCCTTGAAAGTGGAGTCGCAGGTAGACAGTGTGGTGCAGAACACATTTGGCACATTTGCCTTAATCAGTCAGAGCATTGAGTATAGGAGTTGTGGTGGGATGTTGTATCTGTACAGGATCTGAGGCAATACTGCGTACAATTCACTTGCAGAACTGGAGGTTTGAGTTTCGGGGAAAGGTTGACTCGGTTAAGGTGTTTCCCCCTGGAGTGTCAGAAGCTGAAGGGTGACATGATAGAGGTTTATAGAATCATCAGGGGCATAGGTATTCTGAACAGCCACGTTCTGCTTCCCAGGGTAGGGGAGTCCAGAACAAAATGAGAGGGCGATTAATTTAGAATGGACCTGAAGGTAAATATTTCACACAGAGAGTGGTGTGTGTACAGAAAGTGCTGTCAGAGGAAGTGGTGAAGGCGGCTACAATCGCACATTTAAAAAGTATCTGAAAGAGGAGGAATATTGGCCAAATGCTGGCAAATGGGACTGGAGCAGATTTGATATCTGATCGGGGTTATCAGATTGGACTAACGGGTCTGTTTCCGTTCTGCATGACTGTCAGATTCTATAAGAGGGATGGCGAAATATTCTGAAAGGACCTTTCAAGTGGGAATTCTCTTCACTGGAAGTTTATCGTGCCTCTATGTTCACATGGATTGAAAGCTGTTTAATTAAATATTTGACAGGGAAGTGAGTCACGGGTAATAGTATACAGACAGGAATGTGGGGCTGAGTCCACAATCTTAGTGCGTGGTGGAAAAGGCTCAAAGTATCTAATGTCCCACTCCTGCTCCTCAGTCCCATGTTTCTGTATTCCATCCAGCCCCGCATACCTGCTAGATAGGAGAGGTTGGAGGCCACTTACTCCTATAACCTGTTGTACAGAAACAGAGGAGACTATTCAGCCTCTCAAGACTGTCACACACGCTTTGAAGTGATTTGGGAAATGCTGTTGGAAAATCCACGCACGGATATGAAAGAGGCCCCTCATCTCTCTTTACAGAGCTTCCCCTCTTTGCAACTTGTGCTTCATTTATTGGTCATGTTTAGACCCAGAATCACTGAGAATACAGCTGCGATATCTCACCCAGAGATGGCGCACAAAATCCTCTGCTCTCCCTGCCTGCAACATTCCATAACAGACATTCATGAAAATAACACCCACTAACTTTCCAAGAACAGAATGTGAGAACATCAGAAACAGGAACAGGTCGTTCACTCCCCAAGCCTGCTTTGCCCTTCACTAAGATCATGACTGATCTGCTCTCTGTCTCAAATCCTCTTTCATACCCAATTCATTATTGCCCTCAACTCTCTGACATATCAATATCCATCTACCTCCTCTTCAAATACTTTCAGTCATTTGCTCCCCACCACTCTAGAGAAGAGAAATCCTGACATTCAATACCACCTGTTTGAAGAAAACACTTGCTGCTCCTATATCATGGCTTATTGATATGAACAAAAGAGGTTGAGACAAGGGTTCAGGTAGAAATGACTGGCCCTGTTATCAAGGCAGTGGTTGACGTCTGCTGACATCAAGGAGCTTAACAAAACTGGACGTAATGAGAAACAGAGAAAACTCTTCAGTGTTTGGAGTCATACATGGCACAAAGGAAGATGTTCATCATCTCAGTCCTGGGTCACCTCTGTGGGAGATCCTCAGGGTAGCTTCCTCTTCACAAACAGCTTCAGCTGCTTCATCAATATCTCCCCGCCCCCACACTCCCCACCATAAGATCAGAAGTGGGGATTGTCACTGAAGATTCCACAATGTTCAGAACATTTTGTCCCCCCGTCAGCTCCTGAACTAGTCTGTGTCCATGTGCAGCAAGACCCAGACTCCATTGAGACCTGTGCTGTTAAATGGTCCGTAACATTCATCTACCAGCACTGCCTGACACTGCACATTGCCACAGTAAAATAAGAGTTCATTCAGCACCTCACGCTGGTTTCACAGGAATATGAGGAAGTCGTTCAGCCCATTGACACGATTGGAGAAGAACAGGGACAGCCCGTTCAGTGCCTCTAGCATATTACTCAGGAAGAGAAGGAGTCTAGTGTGATGGACCACACGAGAGCCCCTCGAAAATATTTGAAGGATGTAACCTAGACTCTATTTATTTTTATTTTAAAGGGAATATAAAGTGACTGTTCCAGATGCAATGTGATAGGTCAAACTACTCGGTGTGAAGCTAAATACTATTTATTGAAACACTAAAAATAAAATGAAAGCAAAGAAAGAGAAATTTAGAAAAACGTAATTCTATTGGACAAGTTAACAGAATAACAAATCCAGGAACTATTACTAATGAACTGTTCCAATACAGGAAAATCCCATAAACACAGCCCCTGGCAGAAAGGAAAATTCAGACACAGATTGTCCCAAATATTTCTCCAATCCAGGAATTAAAAACAGCACCAAGAGACAATTCAGAAATGGTAGCAGCCTGGAGATAGTCACTGAAGCTTCCAACTCTGTGGAGACCCCAATAGTTTCTGATGCTACTTAGAAACCAAAACCCAGAGATCGTAATTTGTGAGAGCTGGCCACATCCATTCAGGCTGCATTAAAATTAACCCAAGACCTCCCTAGCTGTTTACTCAGTGGCCTTCACTAACCAGTTTGGTAACGAACATTCAATCTCTCTCTGAAAAGAAACCAGGACAAAATAACCTCTCAAGGCCTGCAGCATCATCACACTTGTCAGCACATCGAGCTGTCAAACAGGAACCGGGGTAAACCAATCAAGCTCTTGGTCCTGTCCAATCGGAAAAGAAGCCATTCAGACCATTCAGTCTTTTATACAGGAACAGGAGGAGGCCATTCAGCTCCTAAAGCCACTTCCACAGCAACAGGATGAGGCCATTCAGCTCCTTCAGTCTCTTTCACAGGAACAGAAGGAGGTCATCCAGCCCCTAAAGTCACTTATACAGGAACAGGAGGAGGCCATTCAGCCCCTGGAGTCTCTTACACGGAAACAGGAGGAGGCCATTCGGCCCCTAAAGCCACTTCCACAGCAACAGGGTGAGGCCATTCAGCTCCTTCAGTCTCTTACACAGGAACAGAAGGAGGTCATTCAGCCCCTAAAGTCACTTACACAGGAACAGGAGGAGGCAATTCAGCTCCTTGAGTCACTTACACAGGAACAATACGAGACCATACCCCCTCAACGCTCTTGCAAAGGGACAGAATGAGGTAATTGATGCTGATTCCTGATGAATGGCTTATGTCCAAAACGTGGATTCTCCTGCTCCTCGGAGCTGCCTGAACTGCTGTGCTTTTCCAGCATTCTACTCTCTACTACAATCTCCAGCATCGGCAGTCCTCGCTGTCTCCAGATTGATGCTCCAACATGATGAACAAGTGGAGCAGAGGCACAGTAGTGCACAGACAGACTGCTCAACGTTGGTCCTCCTGGCTCCGTTGCTCATGATAAACACGTGGCACTTTATCGTGGTTTTCTGGTGTTGAGGATGGAAGCCATATGTCTTGTGTGAAGTCTCAAGAAAGCACCTTCCATCTCCGAGAAGCCAGCCTGGTGTTCTCTATGTAGGGCGGAAGCTGGTGGGAATGGCTACCTGCGCAGATCGAAGGTATTGTGGCTGCTGTTGGGGATTGTATGCAACCTGACGTTCAGTACGGGCTCACACGCCGACTGCACAATAACATGGGGAGAGTTAATTTAGACATATAAACTATTAGGAAAGTCTCGGTAAACTGATGAATCGACTCTCTATGTTCAAATAATGCTGATCTTGCTCTTGTTGATCTTGATGAGTGCTTGTCTTGTGCAGTGTATCCTGTATGCCTTACTCTGTCCAAGACTATTTCCACCCTATGATCTGTCTGGCCATGCTTACTATGATCTGCCTCCACTGCTCATAAATAAAGGTACATGTGAAAATAAATCACACCAATCAATCCTGGGTAAAGTATGGAATTTCTCACCCTATCAATGTGTCTTTTGGAAATACACCTGCGACACCTCATGTTTCAGCATCACCATTTCTTCGTATTTCACAGCTCTGCAGATTAAACTCTCAGGTACTTCACTCTTCCCTCATGATACCACCATCTGTATCTGTGGGAAGGAGATCATTCCTTACAAAGGAGATCAAATCTGTAGAGAGTGCCCCCAATGCTGTCTCAGCAAGGAAGATGGCTTTAATTACATACTCGAATCATCTTACAATGAGGGACAGCATTCCATTGACTGCACCCAATACTTACACAGGGTTTGATTCAGAGCTGTCAGCGTAGACTTGTGAGTGGGAGATCATGCTTCCCAAATTTGTTAGAGTTCTTTGATGAAGTGATCGAGAATGTTTACGAGGACAGAGCGGTAGACGTAGGGTCTCGATGGATTTCAGTAAGGTCTTTGATAAGGTTCCACACAGCAGGCTGCTCTGGAAGTTTCCATCACGTGGAATGCTTGGGGAACTGGCCAATCGGATACACAGTTGGATTGATGGTAGGAAGCAGAGGGTTTAGTGGAAGGATGCTTGTCAGACTCGAGGCTGTGTCCATTGCTGTTTGTTATCTATGATTTGGTTGAGAATGTACAAGGCAGGATTAGTAAGTTTGCAGATGACACTAAAATAAGTGGTTGCGTGACCAGTGAGGAAGTTTATCAAAAAATTGCTGCAGGACTTTAATCAAGTGGGGAGGTGGGCCGAGAAATGGCAAATGGAATTTAATATAGAAGTGTGAGGTCTTGCATTTCGGAAACTCAAATCAAGGTAGGAGTTTCACGGTGAATGGGAGGGTCTGAAGGGGTGCAGTGGGCACAGAGACCTTGGTGTTCAGTTGCACGGTTCTCTGAGAGTGGAGTCACAGGTCGACAGGATAGTGAAGAAGGCTTTTGGCACATTGGCCTGCATCAGGCAGGACATTGAGTATAGAAGTTGGGAACTTATGTTGAAGTTACACAGAACTTTAGTAAGGCCGCATTTGGAGTATTGAGTTCAGTTTTTGTACCCTTGTTATAGGGAGGTTGTTACTAAATTAGAAAGAGTGCAGAAGAAATTTACAAATACGTTGCCAGGACCCAGTGGTCTGAGTAAGAGGGAGAGGTTGGACAAGTTAGGACATTTTCTTTAGAGTGTAGGAGACTGAGAGAGTCCTTATACAGCTGCATAAAATCACGAGGGGTATGGATAGGGTTAATGCTCTCAGTATTTTTTCCAAGGTGTACAGAATCGAGGATTACTGGGGATCAGTTCAAGGTTAGAGGGGAAGGAATAAAAGGGAACCTGAGGGGCCATTTCTTTACACACAGGCTGGTACATGGATGAGCTGCCAGCAGACGTGGTTGGGGGGCTACATTAACAACATTTCAATGCATTTGGATAAATATGTCGATAGGAAAGGACTGGAAGGATATGGGCCAACTGCAGAGAAATGGGGCGAAAGTGAATGGACATTTACAAGGTGGAGATGAACCCCTCTGTTAATTAAAGCCAAACACCCAGAAAAGCTCGCCTCACCTCATAATCTGTTAAAATATGAGCGACACGGATCTCCTATATTCCACTATTTTAACAAAAATTAACAAGTTTGTTTCTTAACTTTAATAGTGAACACTAAACAGCAACTATTCACAAATACAACCCCTCTTTTCCTAGCTACTTTCTATTTGACTCCAACTCTGTAAAAATATGCTGTTCCAACAGCCACATATTAAACATTACAATCTCAAGACTATATAGTTTCTATCTTCCCTGCTGTGTTCACTCTATCAGCTGCTGATCTCCCTGGGTCTTTTTTTATTGCAAGTAGGTTTACATGAACATGTGTCTTTGATAGAGAGTGTTTGAGATGGCCAGTTCGCACTCCTGCTCTACAGCAGTTGCTCTGCTGTTGGATGGCAGTAGCTTTCCCACCAGTGTTCAAAATGCTAGGTTTGCATACTCCCCATGATATAGCAATTCTCATAATTTGGTTGCTTACCAGGTGTCCAAATAATAATATTCAAATTCTGTTGGCTTCTGGTTTCCTGAGCGTTATTTGAACTCTTTGGTTGCGTTTGAATGGCGGTCAAAACAGCAACCATAACTCAGGTATCCATATCTCAGCTAATGGTGACATGTGGAACAGTTTGACCTTTAGCTGGCATCTGTGGATTTAATTTCTATTCGGCAAAAGCCGTTCTGTTTTAAAGTGTCCATACACTTTTTTGGCTTCATAACAACTCCCTACTTCTGGAAATAAAGTGAACCAGCAGAATGAAAAGATGGCTACATTTCTTTTCCTCTAATTCTTAATCCCAATTATATGAAATACGAAAGTATTAATCTCAGTTATAACATTCATATTAATTCTGCACACCATTATAATAAGGTAAATCTTATCCACACCTTTTCCTTTAAATCCGCGATAGCACATCTGCTATCACATTGTAGGAGCCACAGCATGTACATTTTGTAAGTTTAATGTCGGTAAGGTAAGACTCCAATGAAATAGTCTCATATTCTGCTCTTTAACTGTTCCAAAAAATGCGAGAGATTTGTCATTGTCCACAACCATCTCCGATAATTTGTTTGTCATATACACATTAAAATATTGTCAGGCCAGTGCGAAACATAATCATTCTTGATCACTTGCTAAAGATCACTACATCATGCAGATAAACTGCACAATTTGTTCATCTGGCCACAGCTCTTTTCCTGAGTCTTAAATGTGGCTGGTGCATTATTCATCCAAATGAAATACTCGATTAAGTTTTTCTCTCATCTCCAGTGTCTTTACTAGATAACTTAACTGGCTCCACATTTTTTTAAAATTTGAAAGGGGCCACTAAACCTGGCTTTGAAGAGATTTCTTACCACTGGTGGCAATACTAATACGTCATTCGCACGGGAAGTCCTCAAAGTTTCAGAGTTTTTATCTGCCACCTGTTTCACTCTATGTTGTGCTCTTCAGATACTATTTAGCTAACTCACCTACTCCATTCACTCTCTCCTTCACCTCACACACAGAATCCAAGTGTGAGATTTCCGACTTCGGTCCTGTCAATTTATATTTTATTAATTTCAAAGGTCCTCTCACTTCACAAACGAATATTAACTCAGAGGAAGTAAACTGAGGAGATTTATTTGGGGCATCTCTAATGGCAAACAATATAATGGGACACCTTTATTCCAATCATTCGGGTAACCATAACAGTACGCTGTTAACATGGTCTTCAGCGTCTGGTGCTAACTTTCCAAGGCTCCCTGGGATTCAGGTTCTGACGCACTTGATTTAAACTGCTTATCCTGAACCTATCCATGACTTCATAAACAGCTGAGCGGTAAAATGAGATCATTGGTCTGACTGAATCTTACTGCCTAGCCCACAGAGAGTAAAGAAAGCTACCAACCCCTCCATCTCATTTTTTATCTTAACATTCCATAATGGAATTGCTTCTGGAAATCTGGTAGACACATTCATTATTGTCAGTAAATATAGTTTTCCACTTCTATTTTAGGAAGGGGAGCTACACAATTAATCATAACCCACGTGAAATGTTCTTCGAATGCAGTAATTGGCAAGAAAGGTGCTGGTTTTATTACTGCCTGTTACTTACCTACCATTTGGTATGTATGTCATGTACAAAAAAAACCACATCCTTGTGCATTCCAGGCCACTAGAAATGCTTCTGTACCTTAGCCTGAGTCTTCTGTACACCTAAGTGACCGCCTGCAATTAGTATATGTGCTAGCCATAACATTGTATGCTACAGGTAACACTACGTGGTGCACTTCATCCCATTTCCCTTCTGCACTAACCTATTGGGGTCTCCATTTTAATTTTAGGATTCTATCTTTAAGTCAATAACGTGTATATATCTGTTGTAACTCAATTAGCCTTTCAGGACTAAACACCTCTGCCTGATCCTCTGCCTGTTCAGTTTTTTTTTTCTGTACCGTTACATCAAACAGGGTGTCAGTTCACTAAGCGTCAACTCATTTGCCTTTTTCTTTCGTTTTTCCTTCCTGCTGTAACTTTTGAAAGTGGGATCTTGTTACTACACACTCTGGAAAAATTCCTGGGTACTTTTCTTTCAACACCTCAATTCCCTAATCTTCCGTTGTCTTCTTCACCATAAGGGATGCGTCTCCCACCTCGCCTCCTGCTAAATCGTTCCCAAGAACAAACTGTATTCCGAGAACTGACACTCTGTTGCTCACTGTCACTGTTACTTCCCTAATCTTGATTTGGCACTGCATCCTGATGTTACACAAGGGAATGCTTAATTTCTGTCCCCATTCTACAAATTATCACGCTCTTGATTAACATGCCAGAAAGAGTGAAAATACTTTCATCTCTTACTATTAGCGGCCGAGAGAAAGTGAGGATTGCAGATGCTGGAGATCAGAGTTGAAAAGTGTGGGGTTGGAAAAGCACAGCACATCAGCAGCATCCGATGGGCCGGAGACTTAACGTTTCAGGCATAAATCCTTCATCAGGAAGTGGGAGGTAAGGGAGGGGGAAGGAGGTTGAGAAATAAATTTGAGGGTGGGAGTGGAGCTGGGTGGAAGAGAGCTTGGAAGGCGATAGGTAGATACAGGTGGGGTGTGATGGTGATAGGTAGACAGGAGGGTGATAGGACACCTATCGGTGGTAGGACAGCTGTAACCCTCAAACTGTACATCAACGTTGACTTCACCAAATTTCAAATCTCCCCTCCACCAACCTCTCCCAGATCCAACCGTTCAACCCAGCACTGCTCTCTTGAACCGCCCTAACTGGCCATCTTTTTTCCCACCTATCGACTCCACCCTCCCCTCTGACATATCACTATCACTCCCACCTACATCTTCTTATTGCCTTCCCATTGACCCTCCAACCAGCTCAACTACTACCCTCGTATTTATCTTTCAGCCCCCTTGTCCCCCCACCATGTTCCTGACGATGGGTTTCTGCCTGATATTCGATTGTCCTGCAGTTCGGACGCTGCCTGATCTGTTGTGTTTTTCCGGCGCCTCACCTCTCAACTATTAGAGACTGAGCAGATCCCAAATATCACAAAATTATATCTTCTTGTCCTTTTTCCCCTGTTCTTTCTGAGTAAACTTTATCTACAGAGGCGAATTCTTTCAGAGATCAGGTACTAACTCCATAACCAGCCCTGACCTCGGCTGTGCACTCTCCTGCATGATCCTTGGCTTTACTTGGGGTCTCCTTTACCAGTTTCACTAATTCCGCTGGGCTTAGCCTCTTCTACCACATCTTTCCTCAAAGTGCCTTCATTCAACGCCCATCACGGTGTGTCCCAGCTTACTGCAGTGAAACCACCTTTTCCCAGTGCCCTTCTGAAACCATTGGCACTGTCATTTTATGTTTTCCACTCCCTTATAGTGAGAACTCCTGAGGCCTTTAACCACCTTTCAACCTCTTTGGGCTTCTTTTTCACCTGTGGTAAAGTATTGTGCGTTATCCTTCGCTTTGTAATGTGTGATCTTGCCTTCTCCCAATTTCTATCCCTCACAGGATGAAAATCCTGCCAGAAACTAAATATCATCCCATGCCCCAGTGCATATTTACCTGCCCTTTCTGCCGTGCTTCTCACTTCTTAAACTTTCGGTACATTCACATTAATTCTTACTATCTCTGTAAGTGAGTCTTTTATCTTCTCCAGCAAATTAATCTCCCGTCAAGCCTCACAGGCCTTATCCATTTTTAAGGCCAGCACCAACCTATCAAAATGACTGTGGTTACTTCTTTCAAACTCAATATAAGACTGACCTGGTTCCGTCTCTATTTTTCTGAACTTCTGTCTATATGCTTCCAGTACCAATTCATAACCAATCAAAATTGCCAATTTGACATCTTGATAATCTCTTTACTCCCCATCTGACAGCGCTGCACATACCTCACCAGCTGTACCCACCAGCTTAGTCTGAACTAGCATTACCCACAAGTTCACTGGACACGTCATCTGACGAGCCATTTTTTCAAATGAAATAAAAAAGGTTTTGACATTTTTCTCAACGAAAAATGGCAAGTTATTAACATAGTTTTAAACATCCCTATGTTCTCCCTTCACCTCCATCCTGTTAATTTAACTTTCTTGTCTAATTCCCAACTTCTGAATTTCAAATCCCCTCTCTCTTTCTTTTTCCTCTCTTTCTGTTTCTTCTCTCTCTGTTTCCGTCCCTTTATTTATCTTCTAACTCCAGTTGCCACATTTGCAATTTAAGTTTTTTATAACTCTACTGCAGTTGCCTGTTTCTCTGATACATCAAAGTGCTTGACCAACTCCATTACAATTTCAGCTTCCCTTTTCTCCCTGGCTAAACCCAATTCCAAACTATTTGCTAATTCTAAAAAATGTCCTCCTTCTGTCCTTCTAAACTTCCTTGGAAAATTTGGGAACCTCTTTAGTAATGTTAAAAGCCATTTCCCTCACTTTTGATTTAATCAACCACAAGTAACAAAATTAAACGAATTTTCCCACTGGTTTTATTTGAAGATCAAAATCACTAATTGCAAAGAGTTGGAATTTGCTGGGACCTTTTGTATTCCAAATCTGTTCACGTCTGTCCAAATCCCATATAACAAGGCCCCAAACTGTTATGACATCAATGTCGAATCCCTCTGTTAATTAAAACCACACACCCAGAAAAGCTCAACTCACATCATAATTTGTTAAAACGTGAGCGACAGAGAACTCCTAAATTCCACTAATAAACAATTTATATGTGTGCAAGTTAGCTCGCTGAGCTTGAAGGTTTGTTTTCAGAAGTTTCGTCACCATGGTTAGGTGACATCATCAGTGAGAGTCTCCGCTGAAGCTCTGGTGGTATGTCCCGCCTCTCTATTTATAGATCCTGGTTTCTTAAAGTGGGTGATGTTATTTCCGGTTATTTTAACAAGACAATGTAGACAGGATCTAAATTGATCCGTTTATTGATGGACTTCTGGTTAGAATGCCATTCCTCTAAGAAGGTCCTTGCGTGTCTTAGCATGTGTGTGTGTGTGCTTTGTCCCAGTCAAAGTAGTGCCTTGCTTTATCTGTATGTATGGAACATAGTGATAGTGTGTCATGTCTTTTGGTGGCGAGTTGGTGTTCATGTATCCTCGTAACACGACAAAAGGACAGTTTCAATGGTGGAAAAGTGATTTTATATACACTGTTTAATCAATGTGTGTGCAGTTAAGTAACATTTTTCACATGTGCACAACACATTATAAATGAACAACAGAGACACAGTTAACGAAAAATGATGCATATGATGTATAAAATTGATAAAACATTAAAACATGATTTGATCCTCTCAACGTTCCCTCCTTTTCTGGAATTCCCAACTCTACTCTCTCATTCTTACCAGGATGTGTGCTCCAAATTCTTGATTCTAGTGTCCGAACTTATTTCAGTTAATCCCCTTGAATATATTGGTCTGTTGGGTTCTTTCCAAAGTTAGTGTCTGTCATATAATCGGAGATAAATATTCTGGCATCAGACTCAGCATTTGAACATATTTCTCTGTTGTACATGCAATGTACAAAGGACCACAGCACACAGGCATTGCCAAAACATTGGGGGATGTTCATCTATTTCTTTCGATAATGTAGTTTTCTCATTTTCCACATCTCCATATCAATATCCTCTCCTTTGTTTCTCCCTTTGTATCTAGTTAAGAAATCCATCAATTATTCTTCGTGTACCATCTCTTAAAACTCCTTCTTTCAGTTTATATCTAATGCACTCTTCAAGATGTAATGTGGTTATAATTAAGCAATGTAAGAGTGACCACCGCTACTGTCATGGACAGATACTTCTGCAACTGGCAGATTAGTAAGGCTGTGGTCAAGTATGTATTTTCGTCTTGCTGGTTCCTTCACCACCTGCCGCAGAACCAGTCTAGCAGTTATATCCTTTAGGACCCGGCCAGCTCGATCAGTAATGCTGTAGCTGAGATACTCTTGGAGGTGGACATTGAAATCCTCCACCCAGAGTACATCTTGTGTCCGTGCTACCCTTAATGCTTCCTACAAATGTTGGTCAGCATGGAGGAGTACTGATTCTTCAGTTGAAAGAGGCTGGTACATGGTAATCAGCAGGAGGTTTCCTTTCCCATGTGTAAACTAATGCCATTAGACTTTATGGGATACAGAGTCAGTGTTGAGGACTCCAAGAGAAATTCCCTTCCAACTATATCCCAATGTGCCGCCACTTCTGCTGTGTCCGTCCTGCTGATGAGACAGGAGATATTCAGGGAAGGTGATGGTGATGGGGAGTCTGGGATATAGTCTGACTGAAGATTGTTACAAATGAATCAGCCTTATCTTATGAACTTAAGTGCTGGAGTCTCCCATCATGGAGGCAGGGGTGATTTGTGGAATCTCCTTCTCCAGTGAATTGTTTAATTGTCCCCAACGTTTCTTGACTAGATGTGGAAGGACTTATACCTTACAGAACCTTAGAGACAATGTCAGACTGTTGGCTGACGAGTCTGTTTATTTCTATTAACTGTTTCCTGCCAGCTGTCCCATTCTAGAAACATGGCCATACATTAGCCCCAATCCACTCAGATTTGATTTTGTAAACTGGGCTTGGAGCTTTACCATTTTTTTTCTAAAACTCAACATGTTTTACATCCATTGCTTCTCTTTCATTTGTCTCCCAGTCTGTTTCTCAAACACAATTCCCATTCATAAATCTATGTTAGTGTTATCTATGACCATTACTTTCAGCCCCAATAATTTCTCCTAAACCATTTCCTTACTACGTTCTATGTTCCATGTACTCTATAATTTTCCCACACCAGACTTGGTTTTCCTTGTATTATTAGAAAGTTCTGTGAAGACAGAACTGATGTAGTAGCTTCATTTCCCTGTTCCCCATTCTCCATTCTCTGGTTTCAGCCTGTAATGAAACTGCACTTGTTTTCTCATATTTCTCACATTGACATGATTTAACAAGTTATTACAGTTTACTCTTATAACCCTTGTGAATATATTCTTCTGAAACTCATCAATCCCTGCCTTAAGCTGCTCAATAATTGACCTTCCACACCATACACTCACAGGAGCATAGAATCTGTGCCTAGAGAAGTACAGCACGATCAATATTAGTCCCAATTCCCTCCAGCAGGCCCATAGCCTAAAATGTCATTACACTTCCAAATGCTCGTCCAAGTACTTTTTAATGATTGTGAGGTTACCCGTGATAATTCCCCTCTCAGGAAGTAATCCCAGAACACAATAACCTCTCAGTGAAAAGAAAGTTTAAATCCTCTCTGAACCTCAAAGTTTTCACTTTAAAAGTGTGCTCGCTTGTTCTTGACCCTCTGACTAAAAGGAACATCTGTTGTCTATCCACCGTGTCCGTGTCGCTCATCATCTTATCCTTCTGAATCACGGGCCCCTCAGCTTTCTCTGCTCCAAAGTAAACAACCCGAGCTTATCCAGCCTCTCTCCATAGCTGATATAGTCCATCCCAGGAAACATCCTGGTGAATCCCTTCTGCACCCTCTCCAGTACAATCACAGCCTTCCTGGAATGTGGCTCCCAGTACTACATACAGTACTCCATTTTGGACGAACCAAAGCCCTGTATTGCTCTTATAATCTACGCCCTGATTAGGAAACACAACACCCAAGGTCCAATTCTTAACTAGCCCATTAACCTGTCCAGTCACATTCAGGGATGTGTGGAGAAGCACACTCTGAGGTTCCCAGTGTGCTGCCATTCATTGAGTCCTCCCCTGCCTGGTCCCATTTCCCAAAGTGCATCACCTCATATTTATCAGGGTGACATTCTATCTGCTATTGATCTGCCCATCTGACCATTCCATCTGCATCTTCTTGTAACTTCAGGCCTTCCTCCTTACTGCGAACCACCCAGCCAATCTTTATGTCAAACATACACTTACTTATCACATCTTCCCCCGATCTCCATCTGGCCCCTTCCACATTCACATCTTTTTTTTATGAATATCACAAACAATAAGGGACACAGCACTGATCCCTGTGGTACACTAGGATAAATTGGTCTTCAGTCACACAAACAGCCTTCTCCCACCACCCTCTCTCTCCTGCTACTAAGACAAATTTCGTTGTAATTTGGCAACTTATCCATCATATTGTGAGATTTTACATTATTTTTCAGTTTCCCAGGTGGAAATTTGCTAAAGACCTTCCTCCAATACTAAACAATCGACCTCCTCAAACTAATTCAATCAAATCCATTGCATGTGACTTCCTCCTGATAAAGTCATGATGATTATCCCTGGTCAAACCTTGCAACTCTGATTGGAGTTCAATTTATCTCCTTCCCTATTTTCTCCAGTATTTTCCTAAACAGTGATCTAATACTCGCTCGTCTATAGTTCCCTGGTCAATCTCTCCAACCCTTACTGTGAAGTGGAATCGTCTTAGCAGTTCTCCAGTTCTCTGACACCTCCCCTCTGGTCAGATTCTAATTAAAATATTCAGTCAGGGTCTTTCCTCCTTTGACCCCAACAGCCGCCTGTGATACAACTCATTCAGACACGGAGATTGGACCAAATGTGTACAGAACAAACCTCAAATCCCTGCTCGTATTTTACGTCAATCTGTTCAAGAGCTTCCTAGTCCATCTTCTTGAATTCTGTAGCTGCATCCTCCTTCTCCCAAGTAAAATAGATGTGAAGGTCTCATGTCACAATCCATCAATGTTATCCAGCTTGACACACAGATTAACTGTTTGCTGATTATTCTGTTCTACTTGTCCGTATAGAATATTGTGGGATTCTTCCTGATCTCGCCTACTTGTACTTCTCCATGTCCCTCTGTTATTCAGTCCTTTCGATGTTTCTAAGATTCACTACAATCAACTCTCATGTTTTGAAACTCGAGATCACAGGCTGAGGTTCCCCATCAGACAATCTTGCCATTTTAGGGATTAATCTGGATAATACCTTTTGCAGTTCCTCTGTAGTCAATATATTCTTTCTTAGATTGGGACTCCGAACGATACACAATACTCTAAGTGTAGTCTCATGAACACTCGATGCAGCTGGTGCACGACATCCTCTCTATTCCAATTACATTCACATGAATGTAAACCTAATTTTTACTTTCCCATTTGCATATATTCTTCTCAATACCTCTCGCTTTAACTTTTCTTATGAGCTTACAGCGTGAGTTCTTTGAAAAGAAAAGCTCATGAATATCCAACTATATGTTATACATTGGTTCTTCATTGCCTATGTCCACAAGAATCATCTTCAAACCATTCTAAAAAAATGTTTGTCACTTCTGGTTTTCCTTTCATCGATACATTCCCACACTCCCCAGTTATATTATTACCTTCTAATTAGCTCGTAGCATGTCCTTTGTAATCGAGTCCAACAGACACCTGACTGTGGATGGCAAGATAACTGGTCTGTAGTTCTCCACTCTCCAAATTCATCCTTTCTTAAACTGTTGGATAATATTTAATAACCTTATCCAGATTGGCTAAATGCCGTTCTCTTTTTGATTTTCTTCTCAGTTTCTTAGCCATCCTTTGCTGGGTCCTACATTTCTCTGAATCCACTGGCTTACTGCAACACTTGGCATTTTTCTAAGCTGCCTCCTTTCATCTAATAGGTAAATGAAGGTGGGGTTGAAAGTGATATTCGGAGAGTAGGGT
Source organism: Chiloscyllium plagiosum (assembly GCF_037043375.1). Classification (NCBI taxonomy): domain Eukaryota; kingdom Metazoa; phylum Chordata; class Chondrichthyes; order Orectolobiformes; family Hemiscylliidae; genus Chiloscyllium; species Chiloscyllium plagiosum. The sequence goes on along the minus strand of NW_028270180.1, from coordinate 64,542,543 downwards.
AGACCAGATTTATAGGAAGGAAGGTGGACACATAGGAACATTCAAAAGGGCGGTGCTGACTTGGAAGGTTGGAGCGAGATAAGGTGGGATTAGGGGAAATGGAGAAATGGTGAAATCCACTATGATCCCCTGTGGTTGGAGGGTCCCAAGACAGAAGAGGAGGCTTTCTTCCTCATGGCTTCTGGTGGCTCAGCTTTGGTGATGGATCAGGCCTAGGCCCCTCATGTCCTTGGCAGAGTGGGAAGGGGAGTTAAAGTGCTCAGCCACAAGACAATGGAGGTGTTCAATGTGGCTGTCCCAGAGTTGTTCTCTGAAATGATCCACAAGTTGATGTTCTGTCTCGCCAATATAGAGAAGAACACATTGGGTTTAATGGATGCAGGAGTTGAGGTGTTCTGTCTCCCTTCGTCACCTATCACTTTCAACCCCACCTTCATCTACCTATCGCAATCCCTGCTAACCTCCCCCCTGTCGCACCCCCTTCTCATTTATCCCCCAGCCCGCTTGGCCCATAAGCTTCATACCTGATGAAGGGCTTATGCCCGAAACATCGATTTATCTGCTGTTAGTATGCTGCCTGACTGTGTTTTTCCAGAATCACACTCTTCGACTCTGATCTCCAGCATCTGTAGTCCCCACTTTCTCCTCACACTTTCATTGCTTGCATGACTCAGATTTATAACGGTTACTTCAAATAAAACAAAAACTGCCGTGTACTCAAACAGCATAAAAGAAAACCAATACATTGTGGTCACTGTTCCCAAAAGGTACTTTCCAGCAAAATTTTCAATTAGCTCTTCTGCTCACTCAACACCAACTTCTAAATAACCTGATTTCGAGCTCAGTGCTCGACATAATGTTCATGTAAACCATCTCGCACGTGGTCATGAAATCCATTTTTCCCAGCATTAGCATTCAATTGGGTTAACACAGTTTAGATATAATTTAAACAGTAAATTATTACTGCAGTCGCCACAAAGGTGAATATCTCATTTCCTGTTTTATAACATGTCCAGCATTTGTACTGCAGCTTTCACTTTGATATATAACTCCCATCAATGTTTGCTCCTCCTTGCTGTTTTTGCGCTCCACCTTACAAGATTCTGTAGAATCTGAGCGACGTGGGCTCTGGGGAGATTAATGGTAGAGATCATCTCACCACATCATTTATGATCTTCTCAAACATTAATTTCTCCAGATCTCCCGTTATGCTTATGGAGTAGAGAAGGACAATGATCTTCCAACAATGGTCTGTATTCCTCCAGAGAGCTGAGACAGCTCTAACCTGGGTGGGAACCTTACAACAGGCTGGTAAAGTGTTGCTGCTGCTGTACAGGGTCTTAGTGAGATCACATCTGGAGTAGTGTGTACAGATTTAATCTCTTCAATGAACAAAGGATGTTGTTATATTGGAAGCAGCTCAGAGATGGTTCCCTCAGCTGATTCTTGAAATGAAGGTGCTATCTTATAACGAAAGGGTGATCAGGTTGACCCAGTAGCCATTGGAGTTTAAAAAAATTAAAGAGTGTCCTATTTCAACATAGATGACAGAAGGAGTCAACAAGTGAAGCAAATTACGCAGATAGTGGAGGAACCATTCCGTTCTCCAGCCTGTTACACAGGAACAACAGGGGGATATTAAGGCCTTCGAGCCTGTTACACCAAAACAGGACGAGGCTAGTCAGCCCCTGGAGCCTGATATACATTTACAGAAGGAAGCCAATCAGCCCCTTCAGCCTATAACAGTAGGCCATGCTGCACCAGTATCCTGTTAAACAGTAACAGGATCAGTCCATTCAGCCTCCTCAAGTCTGTAACATAGGAACTGGAAGAGGTCACACAGTGACTCGAGCTTGTTACACTGGGATAACAGGAGGTCATTCAGACCCACCGAGTCTATTTCAAGGGAGTTGGATAAGGATAAAAACGATCTGCGACTTCTTTCATGAGAAAGGAAGAGGTAATTCAGACACATGTCTGTTGTATGGGAACAAGAGAAGACCAATCACTCCCTCGGTCCCATCTCCAGGATACATGCAGAAACCGTTCAGTATCTCCACTTGTTATGGGGAAATATGAGAAACCCCATCAGTCCCTCAAAATGTTACCCAGCAACAGGAGGATTCCATAATCCCCCAACCCCCTAACGCATCAATGGGAGAAGGTCATTCTGGCCTTGAAGACATCAGCATGGGAACACCAGAAAGACGTCAGCCCATTGAGATTGTACACCAGCAGTCAGTCACACATGCCTCAAACAGCAATTGGAGCAGATATCTTAAAACCTTTTGCCCATTAAACAGGAATTCAAAGAAAACGTAAAGGTTTTCAAAAGGGAAGAAATTATAATAACTGTTACATTTGGGCGTAAAACGTAAAGATAAACTATTGTAATTTAAGACAATTATTAGAATCCATTGTTGAGGACATTTGCAAAGTTAAACCACAATCCATTGGAGTCAACATGGTTTTACAAAGGTTAAATCGAGTTTGAAGTGTTTGCTTGAGTTACTTAAAGATATGACAAGCAAGGTGGATAGTAGGATTCCTGGAGATGGAATGTATCTGGTCTTCCTGAAGGCATTGGATGTGTCACTTCTCCAAAGTGTAAGTGGTATGATCAGACAACATGGGTTTGGGAGTAATTTGTTAGCTTGTATTGAGGATTGGTTAACCAACAAAAATGCAGTCAGATGGAATAAATGTGTCATTTTATTTTGGCAAATGCAATTTGTGGTGTGCCATTGATTTCAGTTCTCATTTGCGATCAATAGTATTACTGTACTCGGTTGACGGGATAGAAAATACGATACCACATTTTCAGATAACACTAACATTGGTGAGAAATTACTTCAGAATTATAATGCAAGAGATTTAAAACTATATGGATAGGTTGTGTGAATGGGCCAACATTTGGCAAGGAACATTAAAGTGAATAAATATGGGGCTATTCAAGTTGGCCAGTATAATAAAAAGACAAATTATTATCTAAATGGAGAGAAAGTTCAAAGTGTTTAGGTGCAGAGGGATCTGGGTGCCTGCTTGCATATCACAGAAAACCTGCTTGTGGGTACTTCAAGTAATGAGAAATGCAAGCATAATTTCAGTGTTTATTTATAAAAGGATAGAGTAGAAAAGTGGGGAGTGTTGCTGTAGCTGTGCAAGACATTAGTGAGGCTGCAACTGGAGTACAGTTTGGGTGTCCTACAGAATGAGGTATTTGCATTGTAGGCAATTCAGAAGAGCTTCATTAGATTGATTCCATATTTGAAGTGTTTGTCTTATGAAGAGAAATTGAGCAGTTTAGGCCTATACTCTCGAGTTTATAATAATAAAAGGAGATTTCATTGAGATCTGTAAAATGCTAAATGTAATTGAAAGTGTAGGTTTGGAGAGAATTTTCTTTCCTGTGACACAATCTACAACAAGAGACGAGGGTTTAGGATGGAGACATAGCAGGAAAGTGGAACAGAGGCCGCGTTGACATCATCCTCATCGAGAGTTTGGATTCCTCACAGATGCTCCTTGTTCTTATTCAGCCCTTCGACTGTGTTGGATAGGAATGGGGAGGCCTGGGTATCATACAGGAAGCAGGCACTCAAGATAAATCAATCTCAATCAGTTAGACAGAACGTAAGCAGTAGGGTGACACAGTGACCAGCACTGGGTTCTCAACTATTTGCAATCGATATTAATGATCAGGAGGTTGGAACAGATATTCAGATGCTGAGTGTGGTGATGTTGCTGTGATAAGCAAGAGATTAAATTATCACGAGAGGGTGGAGAGTCTGCAGATAGATTCAGAGAGGTAAAGGCAATAGATAATAGTTTGGCAGGTCGAATTTAGCATGATATCACCTATCATTTCATTTACAGGAATAATGGAAGGCAGTGTGTGACTGAAATGGAGAGGGATTACAGGATTAAATGATACTGTGCACTGGGGGGTTCACTCAGACCCGTTCAGACATGGGAGGTTTTGCTCCATCCCTGATCGTCAGCTCCCAGACACTCCAAGTGACCCCATTGCTCTCCGTACACATGTAATACTTTGACGTGGTTGGTTGGAGATGGGGATGATGTTTTGAAATGTGCATCAAGGGGACGGCCTTTATCCAAGATGTATTCATTTCTTTCTACGTGGAGACCCGATGACGATGGGAATGGCTGACTGCTTCTGAATGAAGAGGCCGTGTTTGCTGCCAGGACAGTGGGTATTCACCAACATGAAGTACTGTGCATGGGCACACTGTAACATTAATAGAGAGAGAGCTCCTTCAGTTCCTCTACCTCTCCCTATTGATATAGTTACTCCGCAGATGCCATGTACACCACCGGGAATCCCACTATACTGGATACACCCGGCAGCTCCCTGCTGTGGGAGAAACAATGTGTTGACCTCATCCACCATATACATACTCCGTCACCGTATGGTGACACTGATGTTGAGATACTGGGAAATGATGGATATGTCATCCAGTCCTGCCTGGAAAGTTCTGGATCATAGAAGCTGAATGAAACTGTGACGCTAACAGCCACTTGCAGCACCGTCCTCCGCCTGGTGTGAAGCTGCAGGTCATGTTGAAGGAGGTGACACCGCTCTGTGACCAGCTGCTTGTTCAATCAAGGTCCCCTCACACTTTGATCCTAGGTTAGGTGGAGTTGGGAAGCTGTTCCTGGAAAACCCGGGGTGGATACAGCAGATCGCTTTCCCCACACACCCTCACCACGTGGTTTCAGAGCTTCCCCTCTCTGCAGCCTCTGCTCCGTTTGTTGATCATGTTACAGACCCAGATGTTGTAACTACAGTCCCAATTCTCCATCCCGAGTTGGGTCAGCAAATCCTCAGGTCTCCCTGAATGTCTGAGGCAACTCACAGCACAACCTCCAGCAAACCATTCCCCAACTCTTCCACTAACTTTTCAATAACTGGAGTCAATCAGAAACCCCTCGGCTACAGATCCCCGCAAAATATTTTAAGAAGGCCGCTTAGACCCAAAGCTTTCCTTATTTTGAATATAGATGGGAAGTGTGCATTCCAGATATGTTGTGACTGGTCAAACCACTCGACATTAAGCACAATATAATATAATCTATTCAAATGATTTAGTTAAAATCCAATCAAAGGAAAGAACATTGTGGGATAGCTTATATGTTGGAACACTTACACAACAATAGATACCGAACCTTCTTGGTTTACACCGCTTGACACAAAGATATATTCAAATACAGATTCTTACATGCAATTTTCCGATCCAGGAGAAATCAACATCAACAAGAGATCTCAACGAGAAAAGCAGCTACGGATCATGTATTGAAACTCCCAACCCTGCTGGGATCCCCAACAGCTTCTGAATGCTGCAGCTAAAAACCAAACGAGTAGACCTGGTGTGTGAGAGCTGGCCACTGCCCTTCGATTGTTACCACCGTTTAATGAAACCTAAAGGCCTCCTCAGTTATTTACTTAAACAGTGTTTCGACAGCAGTTCTGCACCTCTGCCTTTATAACCACTCTTCAAAAACAACCTAAGAGAAACTAACCTCTTTACAGTGATAGTATACTCACAACTCCTCCTTTAATAAAATGATCCATCAATATACAAAGATGGATTAATTTTAGACCTCCTAATCGCCCTCTATTTGTAGACTGAAATGCATATATAGGTAAAAACAATGACTGCAAATGCTGGAAACCAGATTCTGGATTAGTGATGCAGGAAGAGCACAGCAGTTCAGGCAGCATCCGAGGAGCAGTAAAGTCGACGTTTCGGGCAAAAGCCCTTCATCAGGAATACAGGCAGAGAGCCTGAAGGGTGGAGAGATAAGTGAGAGGAGGGTGGGAGTGGGAAGAAAGTAGCATAGAGTACAATAGGTGAGTGGGGGAGGGGATGAAGGTGGCAGTCGGGGGGAGGGTGGAGTTGAGAGGTGGAAATGAAGATAGACAGGTAAGACAAGTCATGGGTACAGTGCTGAGCTGGAAGTTTGGAACTGTGGTGAGGTGGGGAAAGGGGAAATGTGGAAAATGTTCAAGTCCACATTGATGCCCTGTGGTTGAAGTGTTCAGAGGCGGAAGATGAGGCATTCTTCCTCCAGGCGTCTGGTGGTGAGGGAGCGGCGGTGAAGAAGGCGCAGGACCTCCAGGTCCTTGGCAGAGTGGGAGGGGGAGGTGAAATGTTAGGCCACAGGGCGGTGTGGTTGATCGGTGCTGGTGTCCCAGAGATGTTCCCTAAAGTGCTCTGCTATGAGACGTCCAGACTCCCCAATGTAGAGGAGACCGCATGTCGAAGGCTCCTTTAGGGCCTTGGATGGAGGTGAGGGAGGAGGTGTGGGCGCAACTTTTGCAATTACTGCAGGGGCAGGGGAATGTGCCAGGATGGGAGGGTGGGTTGTAGTGGAGCGTGGACCTGACCAGGTAGCCACGGAGGGAACGGTCTTTGCAGAAGGCGGAAAGGGGTGGGGAGGGAAATATATCCCTGGTGGTGGGGTTCGTTGGGAGGTGGCGGAAATGTCGGTGGATAATTTGGTTTATGCGAAGGTTGCTAGGGTGACAGGTGAGCACCAGGGGCGTTCTGTCCTTGTAACGGTTGGAAGGGTGGGGTCAGTGGGCGGAGGTGCGGGATGTGGACGTGGTGCGTTGGAGGGCACCTTTAACACGTGGGAAGGGAAATTGCGGTCTCTAAAGAAGAAGGCCATCTGGTGCGTTCTGTGGCAGAACTGGTCCTCCTGGGAGTAGATACGGCAGAGGCGGAGGAATTGGGAATACGGGATGGCATTTTTGCAAGAGGTAGGGTGGGAAGAGGTGTAATCCAGGTAGCTGTGGGAGTCAGTGGGTTTGTAAAAACTGTCAGTGTCAAGTCGGTCGTCATTAATGGAGATGGAGAGGTCCACGAAGGGAAGGGAGGTGTCAGAGATGGTCCAGGTAAATTTAAGGTCAGGGTGGAATGTGTTGGTGAAGTTGATGAATTGCTCAACCTCCTCGCAGGAGCACGAGTTGGCACCAATGCAGTCATCAATGCCGCGGAGGAAGAGGTGCATATATATATTACATTGACTCTGAACATACAAATGTTTACAACTAGATTCGATTTCAGTCATTTTACTTCTGCCACAGAATGCCTATGTATTTCTTCATCCAAGTTTCCACAACATGTCAAAACTTACTTTTTCTCGCCCTGTCACCTGTATAATTTCAAATTGAATGACAGCAATAATAAGCTCAGTTGAAACAGGCTGGTATTCTTCTCCCTAAACTTCTCCAAAAGCTTTAAGGGGTCACGATCAGTGATAAAGATTTGTCTCATGTATGTTATTCGCAATTTAAATGTTGAAATGTTGTAATGCCAACACCAAGCTCAAGGCCTCCTTCCTCACTGTGGAATAAATCTGTTGATGTTTCCACTGGACACTCTGACCACACGTTACATAATGGAGCACTTCTCAGCTCTCCAATATTCCCTCTGAATGACATATCTCCTCATGTCTCAGCGTAAAAGAATTACATCCTTCTGTACCTCTTAATGCTGTAACCTGTTTACCTGCTACTCCTGGCCTATGCCAGTACACCTTACTCTCACAGGGATATGTTTTAAGAAGGTCTCGTACATTCTTCTCAATCCCTCACAGAAACCAAACTTTGATTTCTGAACTCAATCATCATCATCAGCCATTTCAGCTTCTAATCTTGCCGTTTTAACAGTCTGCTCTTCCACGCGAGTTCTCACGACTGCAGGAAGTGAATTGTTGAACTTCTCCAAAATAAGAATCTCTCTGAGAGTGTCACAACTTTGCTCTGTTTTTAATACCCTTCCCCACCTTTCAAATTTACTTTGTTAGATTCTTTCAAACTCAATGTGCGTTTAACCACGGACGCTATTTTAGATTCCTGAAACACTGTCTGTCGGCTTCTGGCACAAGCTCATGTACACTTCAGATGGCTTTCTTCACCTCCTCCTACTCCCCAGACACCGCCTCCGATAGAGATGCAAATGCCAATCAGCTTTGTTTGAATCAACATGTTCACTGGGCACTGCATTTGTTTAGCCACTTTCTCAAGTGAAATTAAAAAGGCTCCCACATCATTCTCATCAAATTTAGATAATGTCTGGATGTATTTAAACATAACCCCATCAAGCCTTTGGCTACTATAGGGTTGCTCATCCTCACTATCCTCCTCATCCAGCCTACCCTCTACCTTCATCACCACCTTCTATGTCAACTTTCCTCTCTAATTACTAACCTTTGAAGTTAAATCTCTCTGCTTTTCTTCTTTCTTAATCTCTCTTTCTTCTTCATTTCCTGTTCTTTAATTTCTACTTTTCAACATAATTCAAACTGTTTCAATTCCTTCTCATGTACACGGTGCCTCATTTGAAATTGAATTCTCGACATTTCCAAAGACTCTGATGGCGCTTCCACCAAATGTAATTGCTGAGCTATAGCTGTATTATCTCTCATTTTCTCACAAACAAACGCAACCCCAACTCCAGCCTGTCTGCCAATTCCTACAGCTTTACCTTCATTACCTTTTGTAAAACACCCAACTTCACTTCTTCCACACCCAGAGAACTCTCAGTGACTGAAAGAATCTTTATACACAAAATACTGTTTAAACCAACTGAATTCAACATCGGGCACAAGAGACACTAACAGCTACCATCCGCGACCTTTGAACGCAATAGCTTCCTGGTGCGTGCTCTCCAGTGTCTGCATGAGCTTATTCTGGATTCACTGGTTTCCTCTCACAATCCAAAGATGTGCATGACAGGTGAATTAGCCATGCTAAATTGTTTGTAGTTTTCAGGGATGTGTGGGTTCGGAGTCTTTGTCGGGGTAAATGTGTAACAACAGGGTCGAGGAATGTGTCTTGGTAGGTTACTCCTCGGAGGGTCAGTGTGGACTTGTTGGGTCGAATGGCCTGTTGGCACACTGTAGGGATTGTAATTCTAAACCCAATTTGGTGTTACCGATTTAGAACCAAACAAGAAACCCCAGTTTGCTATAGACCAACCAGACTGCCTCAAACTATTTTAAGCAGGTAGCTTGGATACGAACCTTTTCGTATTTTAAAGGTAGATGTGAAGTGGGTGTTCCAGATGTGATGCTACTCGTCAAACCACTCACCATTCATTAAACCACAATATATTTAAACACTCTAATGATAAGCCATACAAAATGAAGAGGAGTTTAGAATAACTTAACTATTGGAAACATTAACCAAATAATGGATACAGTACCTTCTACAAATGAACTGTTCCAATATACTAACATCACCTAAACACACTCCATGTTAAAGAGGAGCATTCAGACATTCAGGTCTCCAATCCAGGAGTAAACAGCATCAAGTGAAGCTTCAGAGAGAATAGCAGATAGGGATAATTTACTAAAACTTCCAACCTTCTGGGACACAACCACCTGGTGACTTACAGCCGTAAGGAAAAAACTAGAAAGTCTGGTCTATGCGAGCTGGCCATTGTTACTACTATTTATTAAAAACCCTAAAAGTCTCGTAAGTTATTTACTTGAGCCATTTCAGTAGGCAGTTTGGCCTTTAAGACATCTTGTTAAAAAAAGAGAAAATAACCTTTTATTTTTAAAGAAAATGACAGCATTGTCACACAATTTAGATGCCTGGTCCTTTACTCAATGGGCTTCCCCGAGTTACTGATCGCAAGATCACCTGAGTGGGGCAAACACAGGTACAGTCCAAGTTACAAGGATGAGTCTCATAACTTCAGAAACATGCCTGTCCATGGCCATCACATGTGACATACCGGGAAGTGAACAACAGCCTGACACACACCATTTCATTGTTTCTGAGCTACACAATGCCAGCACTCGAAACATTAGGGAGACAAAACCCAAGGTCAGGGAAAGATACAGAGGGGCTGAGAGATTCACATTAAAGACAGAAACAGGCAGTTAATTAACTGGGAGGAGGTTGTGGAAATATGGGGAAAAAAGACAGAGCAGTGGGACTGACTGGAGAATGCAAGATATTCGAGAGTAAAATTACAAGAATGAGAACTTTGAATAAAGGCATTGTCAGATCAGCTGAAATGGTTTGTTACATCAAATTCTCAATCTGCTTCACACAACACCACAAACAACATGGACCGGGGCAAGATGACAGCCCAGCATGGAGAGCTGTGCAGACCATGCGAGTGTGTTGCTCAGTAAACTGCACTATCTGCCCAGCATGGAGAGTACTGCAAACTTTACGATCATATGCCAACTATACTCGCATCAGATTACTGCCTACAATGGGAAGGTTTGCTCTGTGTGTGTGTGTGTGTGCGCGTGTGTGTGTGTTCATCAGAAACTGAGAGAGAGTGCGTGTGCGTGCGCGATTGGCGTGGTTGAATGCGAAAGGAACACACGTGAAGGAAACTATTTTACATACGAACAACTGGCAGGCTTTTGGATAATCGACAGAGAGAGAACGAGGGAAGTTTCATGGACAGATGAGGGAAAGTGTTTGAGAATGTTAAAATAAAGGCATTGCCATACACAATAGCAATATACTCGGCGTGCACATGAATGACAGATTGATGGGAGTTTGGTGTGAGTTCGAATCAGATTTGCTTCGGCAGGTTTGAAGCCGGGAGCGTCAGCAGCAGATTATCATCATCATTAAGACTGTATTGTATAACTCAAGGTTCAAACAGGAGATGGAATAAGCCAGTGAGATGCATTGTGGAGTGATAAATATTTCAAGTTAGAAATGGTCAGGGCATGGTGTCAGGAATCAGCTCATGGTCAAAGGGATCTCCCACACAGTTATGACTCGTCTGCTTCAGCCACAGATATTGGCCAGGGATGGGATGAAAACACTGGAAAAAAGTGGAGTTTGTAACCAGAACAGTAGACAGTGACCTCCATGCTCTTAATATTTAAATAACAAAGGCAAATATTCAATACATTGCGGTTCTCCGCTGAAACTGAGGAGGTCAACACAGAGACCCATGAATAACACTGCCAAAGCAGAGGGAGGCAGTAATTGAACACCTTCATTGATGTAGCTAGTAGTGGTCTGTAGAGTTTCAACATGAACAATAATAGTGGCCAGAAGTGTAGAATATATGAAAGAACAGTAATACAGTCATAACAGGTTTGTAGAAAAAACTGGACAGTGACACTTACCAGGAACACCAACGATAGCCAGGAAAGGATAATAAAAATATTGAATAATGCGAAGAGCATAATAAATCTGGAATGACAAGGACAATCAATAAAATGCAGAAAGATACCAAACATAATCGGATAAACTCCTGTCTATTGTTGGAACATTCCAGTCTAATGTTCCCAGATTCTGATCCATTTTTGTAACATTCCAGTCCAATATTGTCAGAGTCTGGTCCATGTTTGGAACATTCCAGTCTAATGTTCTAAGAGTCTGATCTCTCCTCCTCCTCTCCCTGGGTCTGCTGTTCCCTGTCAGTGCTGTCGGTGATGCTCCCTCTCATGTTATGGGATAACACATTGAAAGACGCCCATTTATCGTTAAAAGATGGAAATCCTCCACTGGGATAACTAGAATCCACGAAGACTGGTATTATTCACAGTCACTGAACAAATAGGATCAGTTAACCAGTTCCATACATCACTTTTCATATCATTATAAAAGGGAACAGTTACTGGGTTTGAATGGAATGGATAAGGGTTGCTGAGGGATGAACCATAAATCTTTCAATGTTTTAATCATTTTTTTCCTTGCATACGAGAGTATTAACAGGACAGTGCAAGGCTCTATATATGTTCCACTCTGTTTATGAAAGGAAGCAGTTATAAAATAACAGATCGGCTACATAAAAATAAACGTCGGGTGGGCAAGTTTCTAGATACCTGAACACAAAGTATGATACTTATTATCTGGTGTGAGGCTACTCCTGCTTTTAATGCCCTGTTTCCAGAACCTTCCTTAATCTTGAGACAGAGCACTGAGACCGCTGCTCAGGAACAGGCCGAAGCAATTCTGTCCCTATGGGCCTCTTACAGAGGGATAAGAGAAGGCCATTCAGTCCATATTAGCCTGTTGCTACTTGAAAAGGTGGAACGCTGGAACATTAGCACATTTTGCAAACAAAATCATTCAAAATAAAAGGAATTGTCGCTGCAGCTGTATGAGATGTTACTGAGAGGGCACCTGGAGTACATTGTGTTATTTGTGTTTCGGTAACTGAATAGGGATGTACCTCCATCAGATATAGTTTAATGGCTGCTCATAATCCAAGGGTTGCTGTGTTATTTAATGTCTCGTGGTTGTTATAAAGGGACAAGAGGAGCCTATTCAACCTCTCGAGCCTGTTACAGAGGGGCAGGAAATATTTACTTAACATTTCAAGTCTGTTACACATAAATATTAGTTTTATAATAGTTATGGAATAGGAAAGACCTGATGTAAACATTAAAGTTCTAACTTTGAATAAGGCCAATTTTGAAAGAGTTAGGCGAGCCCTCTGAAAGGCTGATTTCGATATGCTGTTCACAGGGAAAGGGATGGTTGGAAAATG